>NC_090921.1:997697255-998009812 GCF_040938575.1 Ambystoma mexicanum
GTGCGTTTCCCCAACCCTTTACAATATCTTCACCAAACCCTGGTTTGATGATCTGGACCATCTGGATATTAGCTATACTAATTATGCAGATAATACCCAGATTGTCCTCCCGCTTTCTGGGGATCACAGTAAGGACTCGGGATTGGTGAATAACGTATATCTTATCATCCAAGCATGGATGGCCACTGCTTGAAGGATAATAAGACCGAGCTGATAATTCTGGATTAAGCATGGATGATTAAGCATGGATGATTAAGCATGGATGGCCTATGCTTGAAGGATGATAAGACCGAGCTGATAATTCTGGGCTCACAGGCCAACATTAAAAAATTAGGTCAGGAATTCTCCTCATTTAATATTGACGTGAATTCCATTAAAGTCTCTAAGGAGGTAAAAACCCTTGGCTTCTACTTGGATTCTACACTGTCATTTGATAAACAGATCAAATCTTTGAAGTCCTCCATGGCTTACACGTGCAAACTACTCGGAGCTGGCAAGCCATTCCTCTCTGACGATAGCTGCTTGATCCTAGCTAGAGCCTTAATACTCTCCATAATTGACTACTGTAATGCTCTATACCAGTGGTCTTCAAACTTTTGTGGCCTGGGCCCCCACTGAGCAAAGTTTGGGCAGGCCGGGCCCCCCCAAAAGTGCCAGATGGACAGTATGTAGAAATTGCTGTGAACTTTTGCGTGCCGTCACCGCACCATACTCCCAGTACAGACCCTGGGCTCTCCCCACCCTACTCCCACCACTATCCCAGTGCTGATGCCCTTCCTGCTCCCACCACAGTCCTATAAGACAAGCATACACACCTCCATACACATTAAAATAAAAAATAAATCGCCATAAACATACCTTGCGTGGTTGCTAAAATGCCCCGCTCCAGGTTGCTCTGACCGTATGTGCGAGGAGGCGCAGGAGCACCCCCTTGCACATACATACATGCAGTGGCCCAGTCAGCATTTCCAATGAGCTATGCAAGACTGGCGAAGCAAAATACCCCCAGCGTTGCATGGCTCAGTGATCTTGTGCGGCTGCGGAAATTAACTGTCAAAGGCAAACAGAGTTTCCCTTTGACAGTTCAGCCAGCCCAGGAGCACTCACTCAGCTGGAAAAAGCAGCTGAGGGAGTGCTCAGTGTTTCACTGGGCTGGCTCCTCGGCTCCTCCATAATGGGTGAGGTGGCCAGTGGTTGGACACCCCCTCACCCATTATGGATGAGCCGACAGGCTTGGACTGGCCTATACCAAAAATGCAAAATGTTAGTGTAGGCCAATAAAAATGGGCCACTTTTTTGGCCAATGTGGGCCAGTTTGAGGAGTTACTTCACTATGCAGCTAGTAGTTTTAACCATTGTTGCTGAATAAGTATTCTTTAAATATCACCATTTGTTTACATTTGAACAAAAAACAACCCCTTGGGTACTATTCAAACAGTCTGTGACTAAACACTGAATATCCATTTGCAACTGCTGGCCATTTTTTCATTGGTGCCTAAGACCGTTTTATGCTGACTATGTGAGCTGCCCCTTCCCGTTTCCTCCAATCTAAAAAAAAAAATAATATATTATTTTTTTTTTTTTACATTTCATGCTGGGCTCTGGCGCCCCCCCCTGGGATGCGGCCGCGCCCCCCCAAGGGGGCGCGGCCCACAATTTGAAGACCCCTGCTCTATACAGTGGTGCTAATAAAACAACCACCCATAAGCTCCAAACTTTATAAAATAATGCCTTAGGAGCAGCTCTAGGCATAAACAAAAGAACCCACATTGCTCCTATTAGACGCGCACACAAATGGTTATCCACGGCCAATACAATACAGTTGAAGACGCTTTCATTGACTCATAAAGCTCTCAATAACGCGGCCCCTACCTACCTGACAGATAAACTTCAGAGAAGAATTGCCTACAGACCAGCCAGAATTGGTAATGCTAATTGTCTGACATTACCAAAATACAAGCTTGCCACTATGGGTGGTAATAGTTTGCCTGTAAAGGCTACTAAATGGTGGAATTCTCTGCCTCAAGACCTGAGAGCTGACCAACCTTACGCACAGTTCAGAAAAAAATTTCATAAAATATATTATCGCTACCGACCCTTAGCCTCGCCCTCTTTACCCGACACATTGGCCTACCTGAAAACACTTGGGATATACGGAGGATATGACTATGCACTGTATATCCATGCACAATGCTCATGACTTATTCCTGCAACTGTAAAGGCCAGTCTACTTCTGTATATATTTGCACATTCTGCATACGCTATATTTATGTAATCACTGTATCAGTTGTACTGCTGTACCTGGTGCTTATTTCTAATTTGTACTGTAACTGGTGCATTTCTTTGTTTATTTGTAATTATGTACTGTATTTGGTGTATTTCTGTAACTATGTAAGCTTTGCATGTTCTTACTGCTGCGCCCTCTTACCTATGGGTTTGGTGCGCGTAACAAATGATTAAACAAACAAACATCGTCTCTGCATCTAATTGTCTGTATTCTGGGTGCTCGTTCTCCTGTAGATGAGGAATCAGCATTCCTTTCCCATCTCCATCACTCTGAAGCATTCATAGGTCATTTTTTCGATTACCCTCTTGCTTTGCGTAACTCATTGATAACTGTAGGCAAAAAGGTCAGTACGGTATTTCTGTGATGGCGGCCCTTCGAGGCAATCAGAATGGTTGGCATATCAGAGGTAATGTACCAGGCCCACCAGGCCTGCTCTGTGCACCACCTAGAGCAGTGCAGCAATCCCTGGGATTCCCTGTGTTTGTTATCTCCAAGAGGTGGACACATTTATGCACATGCCATGATACTTTTTCTTGAGTCGGTACATTTTGGGCTTATGCATTGCTTAATCCCTCAAATTCACTGCAGGTGCAAGTACTTATTGATTTTCCTTTCATCCTTGTGGATGACCGAGTAATCCAAGGAACATGTGTGGTTATCAACACAGGAACTCCATCTGGTTTTGTATGTGTTTTGACAGTTGGTTTTGTCATACATGACTGCATCTTGATAATTTCCTGTAATTCTTTGTGCCCCATGATCCAGGTGCTTCGTGGTACCTGAAACGTAGTGCTTAGATTGCATCAATCTGCAATTTCTTGTGCCCTGCTTTATACAATCCCACTACCATGCAAATCAAGATGTGGGACTGCCTTTACTGCTGTTCAGCATTATCTCCATATTTCTAATTTTCAGGCTTTAGGCTGCATTTAGCCAAAGATTTTGTATGCAGTCTCATGTCTCATAATTCATCTAGGGTTTTTAATTTTCTTGTTTTATTGGCCAGTCATGATTTAAACCTCATCTGCATCAACAAGAGCTTGCTGGTAGCAATAAGCAATAGTTTATTTTTTACGCGCCCTTGGGTGCTGTGACCAATCAAGCAAATGTGCCCCTTCTCCCCAAGGGCGAATCCCCCCACTGCCCCATCAGGCTACAGAGTTAAGCCCACTCCACAACACCCTCTGTAGGGGTTGAGGCAAGTGGGGCCTTACCGGGAAAGAATCCCCCCATGGGTCTCTTAAGTTTGACCTTGGTCTCCTTTAACGTCCTCACCTGCTGAATCCGATGAGGTATCTTTCGTCTTTTTTTTTTCACCTTTACAGTCCCCTTGTGTTCGAGTGTAGATAAGGTATATCCCCTTTGGATGCCACTGCGCCTGATTCGGTAAACAAATCAAGGACGGGATAACCCAAGTGAATTACCCAAATGGGGGGAAAAGCCTTCAGGCTGAAAAAACCCTGGATGCAATGAAGCGTCCTGTCTGCAATGTCTGCCGATGTCAAGGTGAGTTGACGATGCGGCTTTACCGAAGGTGTCCGAAGGAACACCGAGAAGGAATCAGGGGAGAGTATAAGCAGGTAGCGAGGAGCGGAGAGATCCAGCAGCAAGGAGCGGAGAGATCCAGCAGCGGAGAGCAGGAAAGCAGGAGAAGAGGCAAGCAAAGGTGGGAGGTAGCGAAAGGAAAGCAGAAACAAGCGTCTTACCCGGAGAAAGAAAGGGTTGCAATGCGGGCGCTGCTAGTCCGGAGCCATGAAAAACAGTGGGCGGGCATGCTGATAAAGACTAGACCGCCACTAGGTCTTCCAAACAGAACGTAAAGGAACAACTATCCCAGCCGCCATTGCCTCCAAAAGCTCAAGCGCTGCGGTATGACCGGGGCAATGACTCCAGTTCTTGTGAGGAACTCCCTAAAGGATACCCTGAAGAGGCCTACTTGGGAATATCAGACCTACAAAATAATATACAATACCAAGACTTGTATAAAGAGAGAACGAACATGTTAGTGTCAACAAGAAAGAGAGTATGTCACTTTAAATGGAAATACCCATTTAATTCATACAAGGAGGCTGGAACAAAGAGACATTGCAACCAAGTAGAGGAAGAGACATGAACGTCAATCAGGGACGCCCCATGGTGACGTAATAACTGAGAGGGGAGGGGACTCTGCAACCCGCAGAGCCTGCAAGTTTGGATATGGCTCTGGAGTCAAAAGCAGGGCGCTGGACGTGCAGTGTCCTTTGAGAAGGAGAGCGAGAAGCTGATGGTGGTGGTGTGACCTAGTGGTGAGACAATGTCCAAGAGAATCCAAGGTAACTGGGAGAACGGGAGATCCAGGAGGCCGCCCGGGAATCATTATGGGACTGCTCATACTCATCCCAGTTGAATCGACAAGAACGCAGCATGGAAAGTGGAATTATATTGAGAGGAACCCAATGCAATACATATTGAAAGAGAAATTAAAACTGAGAGACAAACGCCTGCGGAGAAAGGCAGAGTACTATGTATGTCAAAAGACGGAAACTATAAACTAGCAGGACAATTCTATGCAGAGAACATACGATGAAACCCCAAAAGGTGGACTTGTAGAGTCTGGATATCACTACACTGGGAAAAGGGGAAAGTACCCCTTTATTGGAAAAGCAAAGGGGGGAACCAAATTTACACAACATATTAATATAGATCAAAGTATTTGTCCAAGGTTAGAGAAACCACATTTTGAGAAGGGAGAAAAGTCTAACAAAATCCTGAGTTAAATGGACTGATTGAAGAAGTCACAAACTACTTAAAAATCACATATTAAGAAGAACCAGAAAGATGACAAATTTGCAAGAGGCAAAGCACAGGAGAAGGTAATCATTGGCCTGTCTTTAGTTGTTAGAATTGTGGTAGGGTCAATTAGGCTTGGTTTTGGACTGTGGACATTCACAGACTACTGACAAACACATTAGTTAGTTTGATAGGTATGGAACACTGCATGGCAATAGGGAAACTTAGGCCTTATTCTTCTTAATAAACCCATCTTTGAAATGTCCCCATTGTGTCGGTGTCCTTCTGACCCAACATATACGTGGGATCCATACCAACCGATAAAAGTTCGGGACCTGTATTGTTCACCAAAGCCCCTACGTTTGCCACCTCTGAGTCAATAGGGTTTGACCTACAAAGCACAGCAGAGATCATACCACCACCTGACGAAAGACACTAAATTCCCACTGGATTAACATTAACCCCTCCCAAATATGACTCACTTCAAAATCTGGGTTGGCTTGTTAATGTAGGTTAGATGTCATGTCGGGAGTCATCGATCCCAACTACCAAGACGATATTAAGGTTCTCCTGCACAATCAAGGAAATAATCTGTATACATAAGAGGAGTAGGTAGCCCAGGGGATACTTGAAAAATTGTTGTTACTGATATCACAAGAGGTTGCAGTACAAAATGAAACAAATAGGGGATCAAAAGGGTTTGGAGAAGCAGAACATCCCCAGAGAGAGAGAACCCCCCCCTTCAAGAGTCAGAGGAGGCCAAACCCTTACCTGATCTAGCATTCACTCAGAGGAACAACTTCATCCTCAGAGGCTTTGGGGAAAGTAATCCCAGAAGAAGTGGGATGCAGACAGGCCAGTCCCTTCTTAAAAAAAAAAAGGTTGTTGTATCGAGGCGATGTGACTCCAGAAGGAGTATATCAAACACAACTGATAGTCCCACAAAGCCATAGACGGACTGTCTAGAACTAGCCCACTCCCATTTGACAGCCGCACATCAAAGAGTAGGGAAGGCCCAAAGCCAAATCACACCAAAATTCTATTGGCCACGAGTATATGATGATGATATAAAGAACTTTGTGCTGACATGTAAGATCTGTCAGAAAACAGCAACCACGCCAGTTCCCACTACTCCATTGCAGCCCTTACCTATCATTGAAATCCCGTTTTCAAGTATAGCAATGCATATAGTGAGCCCGTTAGAAACATGTAGAGTTGGAAATCATTTTATCCCAATAGGCGTGGACTATCACACTCATTATCCAGAAGCCTTCCCTCTGCATAACAATACTGTGTCAGGAGTGTCAGATCTCAAATGTGATTCAGAGTCACTTCCACTGGTCGAGGCTTCAGAAGCAGAGAGTTCGGGAGTAGTTTCTTCTTTTTGAAGAGCTAGGGTCTGTTCCGGGAATTCGCCACTGTTGTTCCATTGGGAAACAATCAAAACAAGAATGGTGTTTCCCCTGCGCAGCCGAGGTAGGGGAAAAAGCCAATGGCTAAAAAAAAAAAGTAACCCTTTGAGGTATCCTGGTATCTTGTAGAGTCCGATAGAAAACAGAGACTCTGATGGCTCAGATTGATGTGAACTTGAAGCACTTTCCTAAGGTGTCCAAAAAGAGGAGCTAAGGGGTCTGAGCTGGAACAGCGTAATAAGGTAGGTCGAAAAAGGAAGCAGATAAAAGAATTAGTGAATAGGAGTGAGGAGGAGACAAGTGAGAGAAGAGGCAGAGCCCAAGAGTAAGCACAGCGCGGGCCCGGTCGGAATGAGAAGGATGACAGACTCACGGAGCCTGCCGCACCGGAGACTCGTGTGTGATAAGGACCGAAAGGGAAAGCAAGAGAGAGAGCTGGTGCCCAGCAAAGTAAACTAGCAGCGCAGAAAGCTCTTAACCTGCAATACCGGGAGCACAAGTGAACAGAAAGAGAGAAAGGAAAGAGTGATAGGCAAGAGGGGAAGAGCGAGTGCCCGGCAGCACTGGAAGTGCAGGAGAGATTCCTGCCGAGGCTACTCGCGAGGGACAGACCAGAGAGGAAAATAAAGAGGAAGGCAGAAAAGAGCAGGTAGGGGAGAAAGGTGCGGCAGAGGATCGCCCGAGAATAAGGTAAGAAAGAAAATCAGAGTGAAAGAAATGCAGAAAGAAATACTGGACCGAGACCGGAGGAAGAAAGGTAGGTGGGGGTTTTCAGAAGCAGGGATGAGGCTGAAGAAAACTGCTAGAAAACAAAGCAATGTGCATGGGAGTGGGGGCAAAGGGAAGATAAGGAAACAGGAATGGAAAGACTAGACCGTGCTCAAAGGAACGTGGTGGGCCAGCTAATGGTGGCTCCTCCACCGACTCCACAGCTTTCAGGCACTTCGGTTTGTGACACTATGCAACAAATATTAAATTATTTACCACATTTCCTCTCAAGAGTATAATTTCCAAAGCAAATCCTTGTGGAATAGGGTACCACCTTTGTCCTGTTTGATGCAAGAGGTAAAAGAAATGGCTAATATTAAAACCCTGAAAATGTCTGTATACCACCCTCAAACCAATGAGTTAGTAGAACGTTTCACTCAAACGTTAAAAATAATGCTGCACAAGTTGGTGGAAGTCGACGGGAAGAGCTGGGAAGAGCTGGGATGTGATAACATGTGCATTATTCACAGTCAGGAAGACCCCGCAAGATTCCTGGGATATTCCCTGTTTGAACTTCTCTCTGAGACCTGTTAGATATGTTAAAGAAAACGTTGTAAGAGAGAGAAGAAGCAATTTTACCAATCTCACAAACCGCCAGAAGCTAAGATTCCATATGGATGTGGTAAACAAAATTGTACAAAAACACCTCGGACAAGCCCCAAGAACATCAGCAAACTATAACAGGCATGCCATACCTTGTACCTTCTCCATCGGACAGTCAGTCTTGGTTCTCGTACCCGCTTCGGAAACCAAGATTTACAAGTGGTATGGACCCTATACAATTTTAGAAAGGAAAGGCCCCCTTAACTATCTTCTACCTCAACCTCACAACAAGATTGATGAAAGAAAGAAGTCTAAGGAGTGAAGAATAGTGAGGACGCCACCATTACTATGGCTGCTCTCCTTACGGACTCCAATAAAGAAAATACCATACCTAGTCTCACCCGATCTGTCATATTCCCAACAGACAGACATTAGGGACTTACTGGCCCAGTTTCTTGAGCTATATGCAGAACAACCAGGCCGGGTTGCTAATGTTTTTACTTACATTAGAACCCCGGCAGGGAAAATCAATAATTTAATACACTACTGAATCCCTGAAGCACACAAGAAAATAATTGAGAACAAGGTAGCGGAGATGCTCAAGGCATTAATCATCGAGCCCTCTGAGAGTCCCCTGTCCTCCCCCAATGTCTTGGTTGCAATACCGGATCCATCATGGCCTTTCTGCATCGATTTCAGAAAGCTAAATTCTGTCTGTGTTTGATAAGTACCCAATGCAGAGAATTGATTATCTGATTCAGAAGTTGTGCTTGTCTACGTATATATATATATCTCAACCCTAGATCTAACCAAGGGTTACTGGCTGGTTCCCTTGAATCCACCTGATCGAGAAACAGCGGTTTCAACACTGCAAAGTATGTTCCCATTTAAGGTTTAACCTTTCGGTCTTCATGGAGCCCCAGCTAAATTTCAACGCCTCATGGAAAAAAATGCAAAACCCTACTGAGCATTTTGTGAAGCGTACCTAGACAATATTGTGCTTCATAGTAATAGTTGGCCCGAGCATGTTCACCACCTGTATGAAATCAGCCGTGCCATAAGAAAATTTGGCCTAACGGCCAACCCACAAAAATGTCACCTCACCCAGTCCACAGTAAAATACCTCAGAGAGGGAACAAGTATAAACCGTTCAACAAACTCCTACCCCCATGATCAAGAGAGAGCTTTATGTCTATCGGCTATTATAGGAGGTTTATACCTAATTACTCCAGCATAGCCGCTAACCTAACAGACAAATGAAAGAACGCTCAACCCCGGAAACTCCTACGGGATAAAAAGTATCAAGTGAGTTTTGATGGATTGGAAAACCTCCTTTGTAACGAGCCCATCTTGAAGATGCCAGACTTCAATAGAGAGTTTCTATTACAAGCGGATGCATTCAAGATGGAATTGGTCACCATACTCTCCCAAGAACATGATGGTGTCGAACATCCGGTATTATATACCAGTGGTACATTTTTCCCATAGAACAATTTTATGCTACTGTTGAACTTGAGGCTTTAACTTTAAAATGGGCTGTCACACAATTGAGATAATACCTGACTGGCAGATTAATTACTTTGACCTGATGAACTTACGAGGGCCACCAATGCCAGAGTAAAGCGGTGGTTCTTGGACTTGCAACCTTTTTGTTTTACTGTCTAACATCAAAAGGGGCAGAACAAGGGAAGGTCGATTTCTTAAGCTGCTTTCCAATCTAGAAGGGGAAGCCACGAAAACAAAGGGAAGAGTATGTGACGAATAGAGGGAATTCATCCCTTCCCCTCATGGTTGAGTCTCCCCTGTGAAGAAAGGGAGGTGAGCTTGCTTTGCAACACTATCTGTAGGGGTCAAGGCAATCCCCATAGGGGGATCTCAATGGGAGAGACTCCCCCTATGGGACAAGGACTCCGGTTCCTGTGAGGAACACCCTAAACGATCCCCCGAAGTAGCCTACTTATCAAACCTACAAAAGAATATACCATACCAAGACTTGTATGAAGAGAGAAAAAACATGTTATTGTCAACTTAAAAGAGGGCATACGAGCATATCCGTTTAAATGGGAATCCCCATTTAATTGGTGCAACGAGGCTGGAACAGAGAGAAACACCACAACAAGCGGAGGAAGAGAGATGTGTATGTCGACCAGGGTAGCCCTAGGGCGACCTAGCACCTGAGAGGGGAGGGGACTCTGCATCCCACAGAGCCTGCAATCCAAACACAATACATATTGAGAGAGAAACTAAAACTGAGAGACAAATTCCTGGGAAGAAAGGTAGAGTGCTATATAGGTCAAAAGACAGAGACTATAAACTAGCAGGAGAATTCTATGTAGAGAAAGAATACTATGAGTCAAGAAGATGAGAGGGAAACCACAAAAGGGAGAACTGTTGAGTCTGAATATTACTACTCTGGGAAAAGTGGAAGTACCCCTTTTTTGGAAAAGGAAAGAGGGGAACCAAAAATACCCAAAACACATTAATACAGATTGAAGTAGATCAAATAAACCACATTTTGAGGAGGAGAAAGTCTCATAAAATCTTGTTACATGAACGGATTAAAAAAGTTGCTAAAGACTATTTAAAAATCACCTATTAAGAAGAACCGGAAAGAAGACAAATTTGCAAGCAGCAAAGCCCAGAAGAGGGAGTCCTTCTCCTGTCCTTAGTTGTGAGACTATTGATAGGGTCAGTTATGGCTAGTTTTGGACTGTGGATATATTCTTTGGACATTCACAGACGACTGACTAACACATTCGTTAGATAGGTAGGGAACTCTGCATAGCAATAGGGAAAGTTAGGCCTTATTCCTCTTTAATAAACCAGTCTTTGAAATGTCCTCAGTGTGTTTACATCCTCCTTCTCGCCCGCTACAGTGCCTACAATCTTTTTGTGAACTGTCCATCCAGCTTATTTTGTTTGTTGTGCTTTACTACTTGATGCTCCCTTTTGTAAACATTTGTTTTAGGAATTTTCTGTCATACCTTAAGTCTTTTGCAGGGATTGCTTTTGTAGCCGCTGATTTTTTTCTGAATGGCTTTATTGCACAATTGTAGGAAATAAAGTGTTTGTGCAGCTGGAAACATGGCAGCTGTTGCAACTATGTGAAACACCTGCCAAACTGAACCGTTGCTACTTCATGCAACGAGCATTCAGATATAAATTTTGAAAGGAAGGTCCTCAAAGCTTCATTTCTTCACAGAATACACAATTAAATGTCACATTTCTCTTCCCCCACCTTCACAAGCGCTGGGTTAAAGTTCATTCTGTAATTTTCGCATTTGACTGCAGATGGCTAGAAATCACCAGCTTGTATGTAGACTGCATGTTACAGATACAATTATCATGGCTGTGCAATTTCCAATGTAACCTTCTCTACCCTTTTTTTCTCTGGCTGCAGTGTGGGTCCCTGTCGATATCATTTCACCATGACCAACCAAGGACGCCGAACACATCAGTTGTATTGGATGACAGAAGGCTTTCCACAGTTTCGCAAGCGCAGTCAGCTTCCTGCGGTTGGTAGTGGCAAGACCAAAAATGTGTCCCAGAGTCTGGAACACCCTCAACCCATCTTCAGTCTGAACCCGTCCAGAATGGAGCTGAACCCAGGACAATCTGTCGACGTTGTTCTGGAAGGATCATCCGACACACCAAAGGTATATATCGAAAAAGGGGAAACTATAATTGACATATTATTTAAAGCTGCAACAGTGGTATGAATTTCATTGATTGCAGAATTGAATCACTGTGGTTAAGTTTCAGCACATTACAGCCAGAAACTGTAAACTTGCCATCAGAGGAGTAGACGGGTAGGGCTTGAGCAGGCAAAGCCCACCCAAAACCTGTAAAGGCCCACTCAGCAGCACTCACTGTGTGGGCATTTACAGATGTTAATGTCACTGCGGTGGGCCCAACTACATTACTTTAATGCCCCACTTGTTAGACAATCCTGGTTACGCCTCTGCTTGACATGCCTCTATGTCTTACCGAAGCAGTATTTGTATCACTAGTGTAATAAATAAGTATCTTTAATTTCAACAGACCATGTAAGTGGGTACAATTAACCCACTGAAAAATGTAATTCACTGCAATGTATAAGGAATAGTACAGATTTCAGGCAGTGGTGGTTGGAAAGTGGGGGTTAAGCAGGAACGCAAATGTTGCTCACCATAGGTAAACAAGTCTAGTGTCCCCTTTCCTCTATACTTCTGAGGATGATTTTTCTCATAGCACCAACGCAGGTGTGCAACTACCATGCCCTGCCCAACCGTCGGTCCCTTTCTCTGTGTTGGACGGAAAGGAGTCAACAGCTGCAGATGCACCAAGTTGAGCCTAAAGTCAGTCATTCCCATACCCTGCGGCTTCAGGTGCTGTGTGGGTTGTCCCAGAGTTTCTCCTCCGCCGACCCAGACTGTTTCTGCCTTCTTTGTTTGGGCTGATCACACGTGTGGCGCTCCTGTGAAAGCTTTCGAGCCTTTTCAGCATGCGTTCCTGAATTACTTATTATTTTTTGTGGCAGTGCCTGTGTGCTATTAGCCTGAATGTGTTTCTGATGTACAGGGAACCATGACTGTGATCCCATAACACACTCCCTGATTGGACCTGTCCATTGTAGACGGGGCACAAAGCTGTGTGGGCCCCGTCACCAAACTTGTGACAGAAGCTGTGGGCGATGGTATAGAAGCTTCAACTGATGTTGAATAGGCCGGTGCCTGCCCTACGGCATCATCCGCATGGCCCCCAGTGGAGGAGACATGCCTATGCCACAGCTCTGCCATTTTCTTTAAGTAGAAGTGTAGACGCATGCTGGTTTTTGGTGTCTGATGGGTAAAAGGGCCATATAATGGCCCTGCTGTGTATCGCCCACTAGCAACTTACAAAGCTCACTGTGTGCCCTCCTGTGAGAGGGCAGGGTCTTTTTATTACAGTGACTTTATTCATTTTTATCTAGCGCACATATACACAGTGCTGAAGTTGTGCACAGGCTCCCCGTGCCGACCAGCCATGACTCACCTCTCCTGTGTGCCTGGGCTGAGCATGTGCAGCACATAACCAATTGCCCTGGTAGTTCAGACTTCAGCCAGCACCCCATTTCCACCGGTGGTGTCTATATTAGGGGCAATTTCAGAAAACCCATGATAGCTTCTATTCTTTCATGGAAAGTCCTGATAGACTGAGGTGTATGGGATGCGTTTTGTAAAAGAATGCTTAAAATCTTCGCAAACGCCCCCGAAGCCCTTTACTAGCAGAAAGCCCATGCCTCTGTCGATCTGCATTAAGACGACAGAGGGAAGTTGAAGACGAAATCTTCGAAACCGAGCCATAAGCCAGTACAGCATCAAGCAAAATCTCGATCCAACGAGAAATCGTCAAGGACTCTGACATGTCAGGAATCCAGTCCATCGAGGGTTCCTTCGAAAAAGCATAAAAAGTCGACAACGCCGACGCCTTCGTTAACACCGTCGACTCTGACAAAATCGACTCCGAAGTTGTTGTCGACGATTACTTCGAAGTTGTCGAAGCCAACAGTAACCCAGGAAAAGGTTTTCAAACCATTACCAAAGAAATGCTTTTTTAAAGTCTTTATCCTCTTATCTATGAAGACAAGGAACCTTCAGATGATAACACACCACCATTTGAGTTACAATACAAGACCCCTAATGTGCCAGAGAAATTGATCTCAGAGTCTAGATTAAAAGACTTGTATGATGACCTTCAATCAGCCAGTGGTTTATATACCTCTCCAGAAATGGAATTTGGTAAATCCGATCTTACTGACTCTTCATATAGGAACCTGATGAGCAAGGTGATGGAGTTTTTAGGTTGAGCAGGCCTACTCCTTCTTTCGAGCCGGATTACCTGACAGATCTTTTGGATCAGGGCCCCCAAAAAGATCAAATTTTGCCTTTTCACATTGCACTACAAAAAAGGGTCTCAGCAAATTGGCACCAGAGACTGCTGCTGCAGTGAATACAAATTTTGCAAAGAAATATAGGCCATCCAGCAGTGAGCCAGAGTACTTAACAAAACATCCAACACCAGAAAGTTTGGTGGTTTGAGCTGGTACATCTACTAAGCAATCAGCATACCCCTCTATTCCTCCTGATAGGGATAATAAGAGAGTGGATGCCTGGGCTGGAAAAATATTTACTTCTGGTAGTATGGCGTTAAAATCAACTAACACAACTTGTATCTTGTCAGGGTTTACGTTTACTCTGGGACTGCATAGCTATGGTGGCTGACCACATACTGGAAGGTGAAGAAAGATACGGCTTCCTGGTTATCATCAAGGATGATAAGGAGGCAGTGGATGAATGCCTCCAGTCAGATCTGTACACTGCAGGCAGCATCAGCAGATCCATGGCAAGTAGCACAGTGTTGCGCAGACTTGTGTGGTTGAGGAAGTCCTGATTTGCACCAGATGTGCAGTCTAGATGCCTCACTATGCCCTTTGACGCCTTGAGGCTGTTTAGGATCAAGACTGATGAGAGTTTGGAGAAGCTGCAGACCTTGTAATTGGCAGCTAAATCCCTTCTATTCTAATCGATTCTACTCCTCATTTGGAAGTGGGCAAGCCAGTCAAAGAGGTCAGAGAAGATTCCCTCGTGCTGGACGAGGGAGAGGTGCTAAGCCAGCCCAAGCAGCAGCAGTTTTACCATCAGCCGCCGTTTCAGCCACCTCAAAACCCCTCTGAGCACTTAACGCTCAAGACCCCAGTGGGAGGCAAAATTACTCAGCATCTGAAAGAATGGCGGCGCATTATATCAGATGCTTGGGCACTGGTAACTGTAGCCCAACGTTACTGCCTTCCTTTTAAAAAAAGGCCTCAGGATCACCCGTCAGGGTACAACTCTTTCAAAGTTCCGGATCCGCTCCATGTGCAGGAAATGTTGACCCTGTTAAACAAAGGCGCGATAGAACCAGTACCTGTGGCAGAAAGGAATAAGGGTTGGTACTCCCATACTTTCTCATTCCCAAAAAGGATGGAGGATTGAGACCCATCTTGGACTTAAGAAACTTAAACAAGTTCCTCATGAAGGACAAGTTCAAGATGGTTACCCTTTCCCAAATCCTTCAGGCTCTCCAACTCCAGAACTGGATGGTGTCATTGGACCTTCAGGATGCTTACTTCCATGTGCCTATCCTGCAGAAGAACTGAAAGTACCTCAGGCTCGCGGTTCTCATAAGCTTAATTTTCTGCCATTTGGGCTGTCCTCAGCCCCGAGAGTTTTCACCAAATTAATGGCGGTGTTGGCAGCAAGTCTCAGGAGGGGAGGGGAATGGGAGGGGATTCACATCTATTCCTACCTGGACGATTGGCTGATCAGGGCACATTCACCCGAACAAGCCCGGGAACATCTCAGCGTAACCTGCCATTCGAAGGGATTGTGTCCTCCGACGTATTCCTTATCTTTGATAATTCGTCTCCAGCTTGCTGACCTCGGAAAAAATGTTCTCAGTAGAGGGCGTTGCGCATCGACGTCCGTCGAGTTGGTGTCCCTCGACAGCCACCGTATCGGCGCCGACGTCACCATGCCCATAAATAGCCACGCGCAGCATCCGTTGCTCAGTTCCGTTTTTCCGCGCTTCGTGGTGCCTCAGAATATCGTTGCTCAGTTCTTCAGTCAAATATACTTCATTATTCCATTTCCCCGAAAAGGTTCTCCTGCCCCACAAAACATAGCTCTCAGGCTGAGTGGGAGGAATTCAGGAAAAAGATGCTTAGCGTCTTCAAGAAAGCGGCCTCAACACCCTCGAAGACTGCTGAGGGTGATACCCTGGGTGAAAGACCGGAAAAATCAAAACGCTGCAAGTCGCAGCACCCGGCGAAAGAAGCTACTCGAGAGCGTCACGAACCCTCGAGTAAAGGCATGGTCGCGTCTTCGACGCCGTTGTCAAAAAATCCCTTCGACGCATAGATCTGTGTCTTCGACGCCATTATCGAAGGGTTCTTCGACGCACAGGTCAGTCGATTCGATGCCGACGCCGAGAAAGGACAAACCCACGGCCACCTCACAGCCAGTGGCCATACCCAGAGCCTCGATCACGAGAATGTCGTTGACAAACTCAAGTAGAATTCCGATACTCTCAAGTTCCTCGAGGCCTCTACCAACTTTCTCAACGCCTTTTTCGATGGCTTCGAAGCCTTTAACGTCCGCGTCGACGACGTCGACCATTTCTCAGCCAATTATGACGAATTTGGCCCCTTCTGCTCTGGAAATGGGATTTATACCATTTCCAAGATCTGATCATTCCAGTGCCTTAGCATCTATTTATGAAGAAGGGGAGAATTCGGATCAGGAGAGACCTTTTGAGTTGCAGGGATCTGCAACTCCTGTACCAGAGGAATTTACCTCTGAGGAAGGTAGGTTAAAGGACCTCCAAGAATCCTTACATGAAGCAAGTGGGTTGGACACTTCCCCAGAAGTGGAATTTGCCAAACCAGACCTATGGGGAACATGCTGAAACCCCTTATAGAACCTTGATGGCAAGGATAATAGAGTTTATGGGGTGGTCTCACCCTCACCTGCTTTTCAGCAAGACGACCTCAGACATTTTGGTTAAAGGTCCACAGGAGGATCCTGTGGTGCCATTTCATGCGGCATTACAAAGGAAAATATTGGCAAACTGGGAAACCCCTGAGGTTATCCCGGCGGATAACAAAAAATGATCAGCCAAGTATAGGGTGTCTACTGCTGACCCTGAATATTTATCCAGACACCCAACTCCGGAGAGTCTTTTTGTTCAGGCAGCAACTTCATCAGGTAGTAAATTGGCTTACCCTACTGTTCAGGACAGGGATGACAGGAGATATGACTCTATGGCCCAAAAAGTCTTTTCTGCATGTAGCATGGCGTTGAAATCCATCAATGCTACTTGTACGCTCGCAAGGTTCAGCCACACACTTTTGGAGTGTGCTTCATCAGCGGCTGACTGCCTCCCAGAGGGAGGAGAAAGGGAAGCGTTTCTAAACATCATTAAGGATGGTAAAGACGCAATGTGCGAATCCCTTCAAACTGGCATCGATTCTGCTGACAGCATCAGCAGGGCCTTGCCGGCAAGTACAACAACCTGGAGATTTGCTTGGTTGCGAAAGTCTGGTTTTGCTCCAGATGTGCAAAGCAGACTCTTGAATATGCCCTTTGACGGCTCTTTTTTGTTTGGTAAGACGGCGGATGACAGTTTAGAAAAGCTACAAACATCAAAGGCAGCAGCTCAGGAACCTCTTTGAGAGGTAAGTCCTTTCGCTTCTATTCCTCATTCGGAAGAGGCAGAGGACACCCGGTTCAAAGGGGTCAGAAAAAGTTCACCCGAGGTGGACGGGTTGAAAATACAAAAGCCGCAGCAGCAGCAGGTACCTCTTTACCCTTGGCATCTGCATCAGCCGCCTCCAAACTGCTCTGAGGACTCTCCTCACAAGACACCAGTAGGGGGCAGGTTAACTCAGTGATGGAATGGCAGGCTATTAAGTCAGATGCTTGGGCATTGGAGACAGTTGGCCAAGGTTACTGCCTGCCTTTTCTACACATCCCTCAGTCATCCACCGGGGAACAGCTCTCTGAAAGGTCCAGATCCGCTCCTCTTGCAGGAAATTGTAGACCTGCTAGAGAAAGGTGCCATAGAACCGGTACCTGTAGCGGAGAGGAACAAGGGCTGGTACTCCCCCACCCTACTTTCTCATACCAAAGAAAGACGGAGGACTGAGACCGATCTTGGATTTACGAGAATTAAATCCAAGAAGTTCCTCAGGAAGGACAAGTTCAAGATGGTAACTCTCTCTCAGATCCTTCAGGCCCTCCAGCTCCAGGACTGGCTGGTATCTCTGGACCTCCAGGATGCTTATTTCCATGTGCCAATCCATCTCAAACACAGGAAATACCTGAGGTTCGCAATTGGCGGCTCTCATTATCAATTTCGAGTTCTACCATTTGGGCTGACCTCTGCCCTGAGGGTCTTCACCAAGTTAATGTCGGTAGTGGCGGCAAGTCTAAGGAGGGGAGGAATTCATGTCTACCCCCTACCTGGATGATTGGCTGATCAGGGCTGTATCTTCGGAACAAGCTCAGATCCAGCTAGATTATGTCTGCCACTTCCTTCACAAACTGGGCTTCTCCCTCAATTTAAAGAAGTCACAGATGATACCATCACACAGACTCCAGTTCATCGGAGCGGTCCTGGACACTTCTCTGGGAAAAGCCTTGCCACCAGAGGTGAGGGCTCAAGATATTCTGCAGATGGTCACCAAGTTTTAAAATGCCCAACATCTCCCACCCTTCGACTTTTTGAGGTTGCTAAGCCTCATGGCATCCTGCATCTTCCTTGTGCCAGAGGCTCGCCTGAGAATGAGATATCTCCAATGGGCACTAAGAACCCTGCAGTTCTCAGGAAAAATGACAGATCTCCTTCGTATTCCGGACAAGGTAGCCCGAGACCTTCAATGGTGGGCTTATCGAGAGAACATTTTGAAAGGAGAACTGTTTTGGCAACCATGGCCGGAGATAACAGTAGTCACGGACGCCTCACTCACGGGGTGGGGAGCCCATGCCAACGACTTGACCATCAGCGGTCGTTGGTCTCCATCAGAGTCCAGACTACACATCAACCTATTGGAGCTGAGAGCAATCAGACTAGCGCTGAAAGCTTTCCTGCCATCAGTACAGGGAAAAAATGTCCTGATAATGACAGACAACACAGTGGCCATGCACTACCTCAACAAAAGAGGAGGCGTGGGATCACTGCCACTGTGCAGAGAGGCTATGCAGCTCTGGTTTTGGGCAATTCAAGAAGGAATCTCTCTATCGGCAGTTCACCTAGCCGGAGAGAAGAACTTGACGGTGGACGCTCTGAGCAGGCAGGGCACAGTCTCCCACGAGTGGGAACTAGCTCAGGAAGTCATTCAGGAGATCTTCGCCCTTTGGGGAACCCCTCAAGTGGATCTGTTCGCCACCAGTACCAACAGGAAGTGCAATCTGTTTTGTTCAACAGAATTTCCCCCGAGAGGAGCTCTAGGGGACACGTTCGTAGTGGACTGGGAGTTTCCACTCCTGTATGCGTTTCCACCAGTCCCTGTCATTCCTCAAATGATCAGGAGGTTGAGAAGATTCCGGAGGACCATGATCCTAATTGCCCCAGACTGGGCCAGGAGAACTTGTTACCTGGACCTTCTGGACATGTCCATCTGCCCTCCAATTCGCCTTCCACTCAAGGAGAATCTTCTCTCACAGAAGGGAGGTCAGGTTCTCCATCCAGACATCAGAACCCTCAACCTTCACGCTTGGCTTCTGAAAGGTTGAGATACAAGGATTGGGACCTCCCTGATGACGTCATGGAGGTGTTGCTTTCGGCCAGAAGGCCAGCAACAAAGCCTTTATACCGCTGCTGTTGGAACAAATTTTGCAGCTGGTGTAGAGAAGAGAATATCGACCCCTTTTCATGTGGTACACCAACGGTGTTATCCTTTCTACTCTATTTGGCAAATTCAGGCCTTCAAGTTGGCACTATCAAGGGCTATCTCGCAGCGCTATCGATCTTCAAGCGCACTGCAGAGGAGCCATCGTATTTCAAATAACCCTTAGTAATACAATTTATAAAGGGATTAACTAATGTCTATCCTCCAAGACCATTCCAAGTTCCCTTATGGGACTTAAATTTAGTCTTAAATTTCCTGATGGGTACTCCTTTCGAACCACTCCACTCTTGTTCGCTAAGATTTCTCACCCTTAAAACTGCCTTCTTAGTGGCACTAACATCTGCTAGAAGGGTGTGCGAATTACAACCTCCATCTTGTAAACCCCCTCATACAATTTTTCATAAAGACAAAGTTGTCCTACAGGTGAAGCCTAATTTCCTCCCAAAGGTGGTTTCTGAATTCCACATCACTCTGAAAATTACCTTAACTTCATTCTATCCTCCTCCCCATCCGGGGAAAGAGGAAGAAAGGCTACACAGGCTGGACCCAAGGCCGACTTTAAAGGATAGTTCCGGGACTTTTTTTTTATTGTTCCTACAGTTCGGCCATGTGTTTTTAAGCATAAATCGGTAGATCGTAGAAAACTTTCCTATGGACCTTACCCGACTTTTCGTCCATTAACGCACTCGAAATCAGCCGCCATTTTGTGATAATCCTATCATTTCCCCCCATCGACCTGGCTCACCTGCGTTTGCGGCACTAAATCATATCCCCCGCCCCTGAAACAGACTTTATCAAAACATTCATATTCCCCGCCTCTATCCGTGACGTGACTGTGCTGCGTAGGCAAACGCGCCCAGGCGTCTTCTACGCGACTCCACACAGAACCCGGAAACCAACACAGATCAGCTCACAACACAGCGCGCCACAATTCGGAATATGAAACTGTACTTTTAAATCAAACCGCAAGATTGTAAATTTGGTAAAGTACATTTATTTGACATCAAATGTTTAGAGAATTTTCAGCGATTTGCATTTTTCTTTGCTCTCGATCCAAAATAGCTCGTCTTGAGGCAAGCAATGTTCGTGTGCAGTACACAGGGTATTGGTTTACGATAAAATAAGCTCTTCGGTCGCACTGATAATCGCATGGCTGTTCCAACAACGAGGCACTAGGCCACCACAACGGTATGTATGTTGCATCTAGCCATTAGTAGCGCGCAAGGGCATACTTGTACTTGGCGATCGTCCCATAAAATGGTCAGGGTGGTAACGTTGTTCACGCGGAGAAGCAACTGGCGGTTGTAAAAGCCATCCGCCGGTGTCTGGTACTCGTGACACATACAATAATGAAGGATGTACCTGTTTTAAAAACATAAAAAATGAAATTAGTCTCACCATCAGATCTTTATTGAAATTATTCATTTTATATATTAGGTCGGGAAATTATTTCATAGCTAGGACAGTGCAACTTGGTATTATACGTCATTTCCAGTAACCCACCCCCTCTCCTCCGCCTTTTTCAGAGCCGCCTGAGCGCCAGTGGACCACTTCGTCACTGATATGATATAATATGGCATTTGCAACGCGCCTATACACAAGTGTTTCAAGGCATGGCGAGGCAGGGAGGGGGGGGAACAAGGAGAAGACAGACAACGATCCTACTAGGCCAGGTGTCATTCAGATCACGCAAGTGCAGGGGTAGGGGGAAGGTAAAAGTGCAAGGGGAAGGGGAGGGGGGAAGTAGAGTACAAGGTAAGTAGCATAAAATAATAAATACATAGGGCCAGCTGGTGGCGAGTGCAAGGTAAGTGCAGAACAAGTGCTGGGAAGGGGGGGCTGTAGGATACTGAGACAGTCCCCCAGTGCAGGGGTTGACAGGGAGGCAGTGCAGGTGGAGAGTGGAAGGGCCCAGGACCGAGGTCGCAGACAGTGGACCAGTTGTAGCAGGGGAGAGGGAGAGAGAAAGCAGAAGCAAAGAGGAAGGTTTTGAGGTGCTTCCGTAAAAGGAGATGGTTCTCCTCAAGGTACAAAACAATATGCCACATAGAACGAACAAGTACAACTTAACCCGTCTTTAAAACTACTGTATAGTAATTAAATTACGCTATAAACTCATCTAAAGAGTTACTTACATTATATTTGCATTTTCCATTGTGTCTGTGCGTAGGGCAGCCCCGAAATACCACTCCTTCTATGCCGACGTTATTTCTTCTAATGAACGAACATTAAATGGCTTTCGTTTCTGAAATTATATTCATTATCGTTTACGTTATTGCACCACACCCCCAAAAAGAAGTCTTTCGGGATGGTCCCGACCTGTCAAGGTCAAATAACAATAGAACCTTATACTGAGTCGTGGGCCATTCCGGCACCCGAGCAAAAAATCAAAGCAGCTGACCTTCACTTTGAACGAGCACACATTCCTAGTTAGCCCCATTCAGTGTAAGGCCATCTCACAGGACTTGAAATTTACACTCCATCTTTGCATTTTGTCTGTGTGCATTTGCAGCCCCAGAGAACCATAAATACGGAGACATTCTATATTTTTTGAAAAATGATTTATATTACTGTTTGGTTTAATTTAATGCGCAAATGAACAAGGTTGGATAGACACATTGCATGTACACTGAGCAATCACTTTTATTTACACAATACATAGCTACACATATTCAATGGGCCTGCGACATGAGGAGACTCCAGAGCAAAGTCACAGGTGACACCCGGGTGGTTCGCACAACTGCACGGTGAAGGGAGGGGCAACGGTGGAGAGACACATTGCATGTACACTGAGCAATCACTTTTATTTACACATTACATAGATACACATATTCAATGGGCCTGCAACATGAGGAGACTCGAGAGAACAGACAATCAAATTACAATCATTTAAACCGTGATGTGTATTTCTCAATGAGCTCTGCTTTAGGTGGACATGGAACAGAGGCAATGTTGGGTGGCAATGCAGTTGTCCCCTGCACAGGTTCGTTCACAACTCCATGTATGTGCCTATCTAGGACATCAACAATAAGTCTCTCAATAAACTCATATTGCATATCCTGAAACACTGGTTTGATCACCCATTGTTTACTTCTTTTAGTGAAGGCCTTATTGTAGCGAAGCGTCCCTAAAGTTCCGGTCGTCCTACTTTGTTGACGGCCAACATTATGGTTATGTGCCAAGACCGCTAGAAGAGTCCGATTTATCATGCCCTCCATGCCAAAATGCAATCGTTTTGGCCTGTACTTTAGGCACATATTGTGGAACACCTCCAAATCTCCTGTGTGGCAGAATTCCGTGAGTCCCCTCAAATCTCTTGTTATAGTTTTATCAAATACAATCTTTTCAATGGCTTTGTGAGTGGGTGATGAAGGAATCAACCACTTCTTCTTCCGTGCCTCCTCTGTGGACAAATGGCCATGTTCACAATTGTGGAAATGTTGGTTTGTGGTCCAGCGGTGAACGTTGCTACAGTGTAGCATTACTGACTGCCATTTTTCCAGTAGAATTTCCAACGACCCTCCACATGTTTTTGAGCTCCACCAAAGATGGTTGCTGATTGACTTGGACCACTGTGAAATACCTTGCATATCTTTTTTTTTACCTACAGCCGACATTTTTTTATTGATTGTTTTTGCAAGATGCCATACGTCAAATTGGTGATTTATATTTTTGTACTCTTCTCTCATTGTCTTGGCAATTGAAACGTGTCTGTCCGTGGCTATCAGGTCGATCACCATTCCCCGCGATTGTAGTTCTTGCAATGATGCTACAAAGCCAACTTTCTCCATGGTCACTGAGGATGTACTTTGTGACACCTGCACAACCACCGAACTCACAATTTTCTTACTTTCCATGTCCTGAAAGTGGTAGGTGCAGTACTTGGCTGAAAATCCTGGGCTGTCGCACTGTCCATCACCGGCTAGCCTGAACCGTTTGCCCGCGAATGTACTATCAATAGACATTTTTTCCATTCTCCAAGCTTCGCTAATGGCTGGAAATAGATAATCGATTTGGTATTTGTAGAACTGAGTTTTCGCAATGAAATGGATTCCCACAAACTGAAAGAAATACTCTAACTTTTTAAAACTTGAACCACTAAAAAGTGCGGCCGCTGCACAAAGTAGATTGCCTGCTGGCAGTTGCCCCAGCATGGGTTGTGCAGACCATGAGAAAGGATGATATTTTGTACAGGTGGCATGTATTTTAAGGTTAGTGCCTCGAATTGCACGAGTCACATTAATCAATGGCTCCCCACATACTTCCCCACCAACCGAATGCCCACATTTCATCCTCATAATAATATCAATCAAACAACTATCGAATACAATGAATTTGGCCTCTTTCCTTATACTGTCACTCTGCATCCCAGCTGGTTCGGCCTGTAACGTTGAGGACATGTCACTCACATGAAAGGTAGAATCTCTGATATCGTCTTCCGCTATGTTCAGTGATATTGATGGTGTTTCATTGTCGTCCACTTCATTCTCTTCCATTGCAACATCTGTTCCTTCTCCGGCGATGGGTGAATAAAACAATTTCTTCAACTTTCTCGCGGTCTTAGTTTTTGCGGGTGTGGATTCTGTGAATTGATCTCCGACTGCATCCGAACTACCAGGGGGACATTCACTATCAATGGCTGGTGTTGGTATAGCTCCGTTGTCAATCACTTCATATTCTTCCCATTGGCACAATGCATCTCCAGTCTCAAGTCCCTGCCAAAAGGTTTGACAAGCAACATCTCTCGTTCGCTTCACTGTCTGTGTAGATCTAGTTCGTACACCCACTCGCAACTAGAGGACAGATTGGAAAAGGGATGTTCAGTTTAAACACAACTTACAGTATTGAACTATTAACAGTGAAAAACAACATAATATAGTGACCAGGACACTAACCTTCTTTTGCTTTCTTTTCTTTGAAACTTTGTTGCCTCGAACTTCAACATCAGGACGCTGTTGCTCCGACTCGTGTGTGCATGTCTCCACTTCCTCTTGCGCTGCAACGACTATATTTTCATGATAAGCACATCCATCACACACTGACGCTCCATCGACTCCCTGAAACATAGAACTTTCATTAGTATGAATAATAATATTGAAAACACAAAATGTACTTGGGGACCAATACCCACGTACATCTCAATAGCAAAACACGAATGAACGCATTGTGTAGAACATTCAAACGACAATTATTCACGCATTGTTGATCTAGTTAGATGGAACTGTCAAGATCCATACCTCGGGCTCCGCATAGACTTCCATTGATGATATTATTGAAGATGACGCTTCAGCAACTCCCTGAAACACAGTAATTGCATTAGTATGGTTTTCTATTTTGTTAAAAAGAACATAAACTTTGTACAGGCGGCAACGGCTCATCTAAATAGACCTGCACAAATGATCAGTTGTCTAAAATAAGTAATGGATATCTAAATATGATTCGATTTGCTCCATCGTTGGAAGTGTCACCACCCAGAGATCTGCATCAACTACTAGGGGTGATGTTCTTGTAGAACATTGCGCCGACCCGTAACTGCATGCTCCCCCTTGTTGGACTAATGCTCCATCGACTCCCTGAAACATAGGACTTTCATTAGTAATGAACACAATATTGAAAAAAGAAGACACATAGGAGGGCGACGACAGAAGGACATATCAATGGCTAAAAACGAAAGAAACATTGTGTGTAACAATCACGCTACAAGAATGCAAGATCTGATGATCTCCATCGATGGAACTGTCCGGAAACGTACCTCGAGCATCTGAGTGACATCAACGGTTGTCGTCAATGCGTTGGACTCCTCAGCATCTCCCTGAAAGACAGTACTGCATTATTTTGGATAACAATGATTATAACTGAAAACAAAGACTAGAGGACGAGTACTAGGGTGTACCATTAGGTAAAATAATTACACGATAAATTAAAACTATTGATTTACATGCCTAAAACAAGTCAGTGGCAGAATAGCTAAGTAAGATTACCCGATAGGCGCTTGAAGTGGCTGATGACTGCAATAACGACACGGATGGAGAATCTTCCGCCTTCATATTGAGTGGATACATAAATGGGGAAAATATTGTTAGCTAATGCTACACACTACCGCAAGGCCGAGAGCTAAATCCGTAAACTTGACTCACCAGTGGAGGGATGTGGACGAATAGAGTGGGAATAGCGGTTGAGAGCAATTTTCGCTTCGCTCGCGGTGTGTTCTTCTTTATTAGCAATGATGTGGAGTACATGTCTGAGCTAAAGTGCCTGCTGCAGATGCGGTATCGATCACCCCTCTTGTCCGCAAAGACTTCTAGGACTCTACTTTCAAGCTCAGACGGTGGATATCCGCAATATCGGACCCATTCTCTTATCTGATCTGTTGTCTTAGGGAAAACATGCATTATAGTACCTTCAGATTTTTTATGGGTCTTCGAAGGGCAACCGCCAATGGAACAGGCAGGCATTGTGGAAAGTTCTGAAAAGTAAAGATCAACAATTCTCTATGAATACCAATGTGTTAAAAAATTAAATGACACATAAAAGGTTCAATGCAAGGTTTGTTTTGGTTCTTGGAACTATACACGTTATTCACATGCGGATAAGTATTTGAATAACTTTAAAAAAATTGAAAAATAATTTGACTAAACTCAGAACATGTGATTAGTTCCTTGCATGTACTGTCTTGAACGAAAAGAAAACATGGATGCAATTTGATGACTACTAGCAAATAGATATAAATTAAAAAATTGGACGCAAAATCATTATGGCACATGGCCTTACCTTGACAAACAAACAGTTAGATGCAGGGATCAGAGTAGTTTCTTGTCGTAGAACAGGGAGCAGTTCACAGGTTGCAAACTGACGAGTTTGCTCGAAGTGGTCACGGAAGTTCACAGAGACGAAGAGCAGATAACCAGCAGCTTCACGGGTTGACTAGCAAAGCGCAAAGAAGTTCTCATTAGAAATATGAAGTGGGTTATAAAGAATTCGAAACAGGGGTGTGTTTGTGAATGAATGACGTGAATATGTCGTGGCATTATGCGGCTTGCAGGGGGGCGTCCAGTGTGAGGGGGGATGCTTGGCAGGAGACACGGGGTCTGGAGGTAGACATGGGAACAACAACCCATGCTCTATAGACCACTTTGAAGTGTACATGGTCTTTGGCACCTCTTGGCCTTTATCGCTCCCTGACAGCTCCACTTGCCAGCGCAAGTACCCCGGTGCGAACTGCCTTTGATAGGGCGGGGGGGTGGATTGGGGCGGTGGTCGTGCAGACAAGACTCGTTTGCCGCAGGGCCTCACCAAGGAGAGGCCATCTAACTGCATGTAAGAGGCAGGCTGCAGGATCTAGTACATGGAAGGCAGGGGGGTGAGTTTATAAATACCTCACCCTCCCAGGAGAATATATGGGTGCAGTTCACCCTGGAGACCCTGGATGCCTAGGCAGTTAGTCAGCAGCAGGCTGGCCTGTGGTGGCAAGGCGGCACGGGCCAGAGGGGGTCATCTCTGTACCCGGTGCCCAAAAGGATGATTTATTATGATCAACCATATTGATTATTTACCTATAACCATGTTTTGTATCAATAAAATCCAACGGCCTTTTATTGCCAACGCTTGAACAAAGTGGTGTGGTAAGTATTTTTGGGGGAGGAGGCAAGGCCGGGAGGCTTGATGCCAACCCGCAAAATAACATATGTATGTCTGCTGCATATGGGTTCAACGGTTATGTGGATTGAAGGTGGGCGGCCAGCGTGAGGGAGGATGCTGGCCGGAGACATGTGGTGTGACAAGACAAGGCACAGGAAGACTATTCAATGGAGACACACTAGATTCATTTAAAAAATCAAAACAACCATTGTTAAAATATATGTTGGGTTTTATTTTAGATCTTAATTTCAATTGAACATAAATAATAAACATTACACATTGTAAAGTTCCGGTTGCAGCACATCCAGGGAAAATCCGCGGTATTGCCCACTGTCGCTGGGGAAATGTTGTCTAATGGCAAGTACCGCACAGGCAGGTATTACTCTCCGAACGCGGTGTCCGAGCCTCCCGTGAAGCCACCAAGTGAAGCAACGATAGGCCACCAGCCTGTACCACCTGTGAAAAAGAAAGATGCAAACTGTATTAAAATGACAAAACTTTCTTATCAATGTCGATTCAGGTAAAAAATGTCATTCTGCTTTGAAAAAAATTCTATCTAGAAAATGCACACTATGGAACCAATTTACATGCGTTCGAATGATATGTAGATGTAATTTTATATGTGGGAGACGACCATGAAATAGTAGTAGCATCACTGACATCACAACCGGAGCATACTTACTCGTTACTCGGATTACGCGGACGAACAGTGCCGCGAAGTTCGTGCATAAGCACCATCATCATCCTCAACACGGTCCGTGAGAGGCAGGCTTCCCTGAACTCTGGCAGCTCGGTGATGCATTGCGGACTTGGCTCGCCTTCCGAAATGTAGGCCAAGCACCCGGAATTTTCACGGCAGCAGCAGTTCTCCTCCTCAGTTGGCATTAGCTTGCACCGATTGCACGTGCACCAGGTGGAGACGCCGTCCATGCGACATGGTCCAGGCTCTTCATCTGTTGACTGGTCCTCCCAACTGCCGTCCGAATCCCCATCGTTTTCGCGTGCTTGCCTTTCCAGTAGTTCCTCCTCGGTGTACTCGGGCTCGTACATATACGGCATTATTGTAGCCATTGTGTGGTAAAGAAAGTAAAATAATTTACAGAGATGGTACAGGTGTTCACAAGGCCTAGAAGCGGCGAAGGTAGCTGACCAGAGCACAGAAACGAGTCACAGAATACTCAAAGTAACACAGAGAGAGTAATGGAATCGAAAATCTGCTGCTGTGTGTTGTGAAACGGTGTGTTTATACTTATTGAGGAAAGAGGCGTCCTGCCATTTCCATGGCGACACTTCATTAGCTGAGGCGCAGCGATTGTTGGCACGAAACGTGCTTTGGCGTTGGGAAATGGGCGGTACGCGTCTGCTGATGTCAGGCTCAGGGGCGGGGGATTTGATTTAGTGCCGCAAACGCAGGTGAGCCAGGTCGATGGGGGGAAATGATAGGATTATCACAAAATGGCGGCTGATTTCGAGTGCGTTAATGGACGAAAAGTCGGGTAAGGTCCATAAGAAAGTTTTCTACGATCTACCGATTTATGCTTAAAAACACATGGCCGAACCGTAGGAACAATAAAAAAAAAGTCCCGGAACTATCCTTTAAGCTTTTACATCAGCAGACTTGCTAGGATTAGGCAAGCAGACCAACTGTTCGTAGGTTACTCATGGCACAAATTGGGACTACCGATAACAAAACAGACCATTTCCAGATGGATTGTTTTGGCCATTCTGGAATGTTACAAACTAGCAGGGAAAGAGCCTCCTCAAAATCTTAGGGCTCATTCAACCAGGGGTATCAGAGCCTCTTCGGCCCTCCAAAGAGGGGTCCGGTTCGAGACATATGTGCGGCTGCCACATGGTCATCCGCACATACCTTCACAAGATTTTACAACCTGGATTCCTCCTCTAGTCAAGAGACTAGGTTTGGCAAAGCCGTATTACTTTTTGCTCATTCCTAAAGGGAAACATGGCGTTTTTACGCCCACCTCCAATTACACACCACTGCTATGGGAGTCTATCAAAGATGAGGAATACGTCGGAGGACACAATCCCTTCGAACAACAAGTTACTTCTTACCTGGTAACCTTCTTTCTAAGGGATGTTCCTCCAACTTATTCCTTATCGCCCCTCCCATCCATCCCCGCAGTAATACTTCCCTTGTGGTTGCAGCTTACGCTCCTTCAAGGTCAATAACCAATTCATGCAGGACTTATCTTATGCTACAAAACGGAACTGAGCAACGGATGCTGCGCGTGGCTATTTATGGGCATGGTGACGTCGGCACCGATACGGTGGCTGTCGAGGGACACCAACTCGACAGACGTCGATGCGCAGCGCCCTCTACTGAGAAAAATGTTTCCGAGGCCAGCAAGCTGGAGACGAATTATCAAAGATAAGGAATACGTCGGAGGAACATCCCATCGAAAGAACGTTACCAGGTAAGAAGTAACTTGTTCTTCTCTCCACAAACTGGGCTTCTCCCCAATGACAAGAAGTCCCACATGATACCATCTGAAAGACTTCAATTTATTGGAGCAGCCCTGGATGCTTCCTCTGTGAAAGCCTCACCACCCGAGGTGAGAGCTCAACATATTCTGCAGATGGTCACCAAATTCCAGAGTGCCCAGCATCCTACGGCCTGCGACTTTTTGAGGTTACTCTGTCTCATGACATCCTGCATTTTTCTGGTGCCAGAGGCTCACCTCAGAATGATGAGATCCTCAAATGTGCTCTCAGGACTCAATGGTCCCAATTCTCAGGCAGAATGTCAGACCACCAAAGGTTCTGAGCAGTCTCTCTCAGTGCCTTCTGTGGTGGGCTTGCAAGGACAACGTTCTCAAGGGAGAATGTTTTTGGCAACCATGGCCAGGTATAACTGTAGTGACGTATGCGTCGCTCACGGAGTGGGGAGCCGACGCCAACGAGCTGACAATCAGCGGACACATCAACCTTTTGGAGCTAAGGGCAATCAGACTAGCGTTGAAGGCCTTTCTGCCCTCTGTACGGGGAAAGAATGTCCTGATAATGACGGACAACACTGTGGCCATGTACTACCGCAACAAGAAAGGAGGCGTAGGGTAACTAACGCAATGCAGCTCTGGTTCTGGGCAATTCAAGAAGTAATCTCTTTAACAGCATTTCACCTAGCCAGAGAGGAGAACACTGCAGCAGACACTCTGAGCAGGCAGAGCATAGTCTCCCACGAGTGGGAACTTGCTCAGGAAGTCCTTATAGAGATCTTAACCCTTTGGGGAGCCCATCAAGTGGATATGTTACCGACCAGTGTCAACCCGGCAATTAAAACTATTTTGCTCCAGGGAATTTCCTCCAAGAGGAGCTTTAGGAGACGCATTTGTAGTGGACTCAGGGTTTCCACTCCTGTACGCGTTTCCTCCAGTCCCCGTCATTCCTCACGTGAGGTTGAGAAAGTTTGGGAAATCCATGATACTAATTGCCATGGATTGGGCCAGGTGGACGTGGTACCTGGACCTTCTGGACGTGTCCATCTGCCCTCCAATCCGTCTTCCACAAAGAGAGGACTTTCGCTCGCAAGAGGAGGGTTGGGTTCTCCATCCAGAGGTCAAGACACTCAACTTTCACGCATGGTTTCTGAGTGGTTGAGATATAAGGATTGGGACTTCCCAGATGATGTAATGGAGCTTGTTCTTTCGGCCAGTAGTCCAGCAACAAAATCCTTGTACCGCTGCTGTTGGAACAAATTTTTCAGCTGGTGCAGGGAAAAGGATGTGGACCCTTTTATGTGCAGTACTCCTCCTATGGTGGCGTCCTTTTTGTTAAATTTAGCCAATCCGGTGCTCCAGATTGGGACCATTAAGGGATATTTGGGAGCACTTTCTATTGTTAAGCGCACCTTGAAAGATAGATCTTATTTTAAAATGCCATTAGTCATACAGTTTCTTAAGGGGCTCACTAATGTGTGCCCTCCTACACCTTTTCAAGTCCCAATTTGGGATCTTAATTGGGTATTAAAATTCTTGATGTGTGCTCCGTTTGGGCCACTTCACCGATGTCCGTTAAGACAGCTTACATTTAAAACCATTCTATTATTGTTGTTAACATCAGCCCGCAGGGTGAATGAGTTGCAGCCCCTATCTAGTAAGCCTCCATTTACTATTTTGCACAAGGATAAGGTTTTCCTCAGGCTTACCCCTTCTTTTTTTACCAAACATTGTGTCAGAATTCCATTTGGCCCAGAGGATTGTGCTTCCAACTTTCTATCTGCCACCTCACCCTAGCAAGGAAGAGAAAAGCCTACATAGACTGGATCCAAGAAGAGCCTTGAGCTTTTACATTTCTCGAATGATGAAGATGCGTCAGCATGACCAACTTTTCATTGGCGATACTGGTCACAAACTGGGTCTTCCAGTTACTAAACAAACTTTGTCCAGATGGATATTTCTTGCTATTACGGAATGGTACAGATTGGCCTGGAAAGATCCCCCAGAAGGCCTGAGAGCTTATTCCACAAGGGGCATGGCAACATCGTCCGCTCTCCAAAGAGGGGTACATGTGAAAGACATTTGTGCGGCAGCCACTTGGTCTACCATCCACACTTTTACAAAGCATTACTGTCTGGATTTATCCTCTAGCCAGGGAGGAGAATTTGGGAAAGCAGTCTTATACTCTATTCATGACAAATCTTGATACTGAAAATGATTAATCCCTCCTCCAAAACCTAACACTGCTCTGGGAGTCTATCATAAGATGAGGAATAAGTGGGAGGACACAATCTATTCAAAAAACAAGTTACTTACCCCTGGTGATGTTCTTTCAACTGGATGTTCCTCCCACCTATTCATCTTCGCCCCACGCAGCCTACACCTCTGTAGAATTTCCAGGTATTACACTTTACGCTCGTTCAGAGTCTAGTACTGTCCAGGTTTGACTGATGCTGGTAATTCTGCATAATGAAGGGGTAAAAACTGAACTGAAGCCAACGGGCTCTGCGCACGCTATATATATCGACAGTGACGTCGACCACGAGATGGAAGCCCTCGAGGGACATCGAGTCGACTGCATCGACGCACCGCGCCCTCTGCCGAAAATATTTTTCCGAAGGATTACATATCATAAAATGAGGAATATGTGGGAGGAACATCCAGTCGAAAGAACATTACCAGGGGTATGTAACTTGTTCATCTAAGATATTCAGTCCCAAAGATTTAAAACCGCAACATCACCTTTGCCTCAAGTTGGGGTCTCTGCCTGTTGAACAAATACACAGTCATATGAATATCTCGGTCTTGACCTGGATTGTCATCTAATTTGGGAATGCCATCTTGAGTGTATGCAGGTGAAAGTTAAACAGATAATAGCAAGTATCACAAATCGACTTCCGGGGCACCAGTGGTCCAGGGATGAATATCGGTTTCTAAACCCTCAATCAGCCCCACACTTCTAGTACACCAGAAGCAATCCGAACAGATTGGAAACACAAATTATAAACCTCCTTGTCAATTTTGGTAACATGGACGGAATGGCTGGCTTATCTCCGCAAGGTCATGGCTCGTTGGTTAGTTGCAACACAGCAAGAATACAATCATTACCCAATGATAAAAGGGACTGTCCATTCAAGGTTGTATAAAAATATCTACCTTATTGTTACTACAACAGACAGTTCTAGCATGCTACAGAATACAGCTCACCCTGTAAAGGAACACAGAGGACAGGCCGTTTCACGAAGGCAAGGGATGCACTCTGGGTACTAACAGGAGGTTAATCGGTAAAGCAATCAGTCTTGACTGTTCAAGGTTATTTGGTTTCAGCAGCAAGAGGTTGTAAATGTCACTAGGGGCTTTCGGAGAAGGACCAGGGGGACAGAACCACAATGTACCTGGGGCGTGAGATGCTCTTGATGCTCCACAGCGCTGAGTCGGTTCCAGGATGCTTTGCAGCCCCTGGGACAGAGTTCAAGATGGGAGACGGCAGCAGGCAGTTCGGCAAGCGAGGCTAGACAGATGGCTGCAGGCTGGCCTACATGGTGGCTTGGGGTCAAGAATAGTTGTCTCTGTGCTGGTGGTGGATCTGGAACACTGGTCAAGCCGTCTCGGACGGCTTTAGTGATGCAGCCAGTCAATGGAGCAGTCGGTCGTGGTTAGAAGGCTCGACTGCCTTAAAAATGCCCTTAAAAGATGGACGCTGATTGATGCTTGTTGTTGCACTCCTAGTTTCTTTTCAGGGCTTGTCATCTTTTAAGGCGGCTGCCCCAAAGATGAGGAGTGCGTTTGCTGGCAACAGCCTTGTCCTTTGTTCAGAGACTCTCTGGAACTTCCCACCTAGGAAACTTGCTGGCAGGATCTAGCAGGGCACGCTGTGGGCTGGCTGGGTGCCGGTTCAGGAGCTACTGGGCGGAGATGTAAGGCGGACTGTACCTTCAGCCAGGGTCCAAATGAGTCCTCCATCTTACTGCTTTCAAAGTCGTCGGATGTTCTGCTAAGTGAGGGTCTCGGCCCTCTTTTAAGGCCAAATGGGTCTCAGTGATTGGTGCAGGCTAAGTCTACTTTAAGGAACCAATCTTGGGTCCCCACCAACAATCTTCTGTTATGCGTGAGGTCATAGCCAGAGTGCTTTGCAACAGGAAAGGTAATGGGTGACAACATGTACTCAAAGTCCACCCATCTTCCTGTCTGTTGTTGATCAAAGTGTCTCTCTAGTTAATTGAGCACTCTGTGACTCTTGATCAAAGCGCAGGTCTCCCTTGAGGTTTGTGGCGATAACGGACTTCTGTCTCCATCAATTCACATACTTCTTCCTACTGAAGGGGCTGGTGGGTCTCCCTGCAGGGGTTGCCTACTATAAACAGTTGTCCCAGACATGTCATCACTCAACTTCATACAGAGGGTTGGGAGCTAGCTTCAAGTTGACACATTGCATATCAAAGAGGTGTTGAGTTTCCAGTACCCTTTTGTCAGTTCTGTGAACAAGCCCCTTTGCAGGCCTGCTTCAATCACTTGTTATCAGCATGTGCTGCAACCAGCATAACCTAGGCAACAGAGGGGGCTGATCCATGGAGCCTTTTATATTTTAATTAGGTTGGTCATGGCTGGAGGAAGATGTTGCTTTCCCCCTTCTTGAGACGCTTTGATGGACCTTTGAAGGGGCCCCTGAGGGACCCTCGAATGTGGAAACAAGGCAAAGTCACCACACACGACTAGATACGCCACACCCAAGGTTCTCTTGCCAAAATCTAGGGTTTATTGCAATACAAAATAGTCCCAATTGGCAAAGTGGTCTCACGCCCCGCGACGTGTGTCTAAACAGACCTCGGGGGACGCAAGCAAGCAAACGACGTACATCAGTTACATATATACAAAAGGAGCACCTTACAATCAGCAATGACACAGTATGACACATTTGATACTGCCCCCAATTCATTTCCCTTTGAATTAGAGACGATGATTGACCAGTGTGACAAATATGACACCTTAGACCACCATATTTAGTAACAGGTTGCAATCTCCAGTTTTACAGACATCATTCTTTGTTTGCGAGAACACAGCGTTTCTGTTTCTCATAGGCAAGCTGTGCATAGGAGACGGGCGCATACCAGGCCTCCCAATCTCTAAGTTTAGATTCTCCCTCTGGTGGTCAGCCCACTCTCCGGGGCCTCACTGGGCTCAGAAAGGGGGGCCTTAAAGAAGAACATAATTCAACTCTTTAAATGCTAGTTTCGTACATTGCTATTCTTTCAAGAGACTCACTGGCATTTATGTACTGATTAAATGCCTTGCTCCCTGTCTTCAAGGATATATGAGGGAGGGAATTGGGCATTTCTGTCTGGCTCTCCAGTGTAATGTTTCAACATGTTTTCGTAGCCTTGGACCATTGAAGCGAAATAATATGTACAGCAAAGCAGTTTTACATGAGGCAAAGAGGCAACGTTAAAGGGAACAGAGAGAAAACAAAATGGCAATTCTAGTCATCTTAAAATGGCCGCTCTCTAGCTGGACCAATAGCTACGTAATACCCAATGAGCATGTATTCTTAACACCTTAAATGAGGCGATTGGTCTTCGGCCAACCAATTATCCTACATCTCCTTCCACTCAAAGGGTGTCCAGTTTTCCTGGACTGACACCTGTGGCTGTCACGTTACAGCTGAACATGACGGGGAGGATTGCACCTGTAGGCTGTGTCCCCCCAGAGTGCACTTGACTATGTGTTGTGTTGTGTGGCGAGCATAAGAAAATGTGTGCAGATTAGCCCCACACATTTTCTGAGGTTGATTCCCCCATCATTCCATTGCTTACAACATTTTTTTTAAAAGCCCAGACGAGCGCTCACTCCCTGTGCAGATGGTCAAATTCATCACATGGCCCCCATCCTCAACATGTGAACCACCACTCTACTGAGGGTCTAGTTCATCATATGGACCGGCTGAGGCCATCTGCTTTTTCATGTTGTGATCCTGACTTGTGCTGGATGTCGATATCTAATTCCTGCAGGGGTATGGCCCAGCGCAAAAGCTTAGGGTTCTCCCCATGCATGGCCATTAACTATCACAGGCCGCTGGTCTGTCTGGTTCCCAAAGATGTAGGGTTTCAGCTTCTTTATGGCCCACACTACCCTGTACACTTCTTTTTCTATGGCAGCCCCAGTTCCTTTCCCTGTTTGTGAACCACTTGCTAATGTAGTTGACGGGTTGCTCTACCCCTGAGTTCAGCTGCGCCAACTCTGCTCCAATCCCAAAATCACAGGCGTCTGTCTAGATAATGAACTCCTGAACATAATCTGGCACTTTCAGAACTGGGGCTGTGCACAATCCATCCTTTAAATCCTGAAAGGAGGTTTGACAGGCGAGGGTCCAAGTTACCTTTTTAGCCATCTTGCATCAGTTGCATCATTCAGCGGCATGGCAATGGTCCCATACCCTCTGATGAACAACCAGTAGTACGCGGTGAGACCTAAAAAGGCTCTCACCTGCGTCTGTGTGGTGTGGTTTTCACAATCCTTCACAGCCTGTACCTTTTGCTTCGAGTGGTTGATTCTTATCTCCACCGACCAGGTGGCCTTGGTAAGTCACGGTACCCTGCGCTATCTGGCACTTTGTGGCCTTGATAGTCAGGCCTGCATTCTTCAGTGCCTGAATGTTACTCACCGAACCGGAAGGAGTACTTGATTCCAACCTGGATCGAGATGTGAGACGAGCCGTGGAAATCTTCAGAAAGCCCAGATCCCCTGATTTCAAAAGAATCAGGCTTCCTCTTAGAGAGGGGCTCTTTTTCACGACGTACCACTCTGCTATTGTGTAAAACAAGACAGTAGTCTATAATGTAAAAGAGCGGAATTGAGCGCACCACCAAGCAATGCTGCAAAGAATACAAAAAACTGTTTTGAGTATAACGCCAACCTGGTGTGAAGGGTATACAATATTTGAATACAATAGAATCAATGGTACCTGATGTAGTGGAAAATGAAGGTCTTGAGAGGAAGTCCCGTATCAGTTCAGATGAATGTTCAGAGTTCCAAATGAGGGATGACAACGAAGGGATAAAATAACAAATGGGATGGTTAGTATAGGTAGGATAACCCGAACGGCACGAGGGACGCACTAGGACCGGGTTGGTGCAAAACTGGAAAGCGTTCGTACTGCACTTTAGTGGAAAATACACATCAACTTCAAAAGATGTAACACAGTCAAATAAGTAGGTGAGGTAGAAGTAAATCCTTAATTTAGTAAGCAGGGCTGGAAATAGTACAAAACTGATAGGAGACTAAATTCCGCTGGAAACATGGCTCTTGCTGTAAGCAGAAAACTGAAGACTGGAAATCAGTTCAGTGGGGAAAACCAGGCAGAAAAACAGGTTGAGCGGGGAGCTCAACAGGAGCTCGGCAGTGGAAGGAGACTGCGAGCGGATTCAAAAACCAAGGCAAAATACACCGAAGGAAAAAATCCAAGAAGCAAAACAGGAGACAGAAGCCAAGGTCAGGTAACGGTAGATCAATTATGAAGCAGGATACCCGGAGGGTAATCCGAATTGAACAAGCCGTAGGAAGGCTACGAAAAGGAACGCCGTAATGATCAATTAGCAGCAACGAAACTCCCGCGGCTGACTGCTTTTAAAGAACAAGGGGGCGTGGCTTCCGTGAGAGCGAGGCACGTCTTGTCAGCTGACTAGGAAATCTACGTTACCCAAACAGTTTCCAAGGCAACTTGTAACGCTGCCAGAACAAATTCCCTGATTGCGAGATACTCCGTGGGAACGATCTTTTTGGTAACGTTCTTTGTTGCTGCCGTAGCCTAGCACTGAAACACTTGTTTCAGGTGAGATACATGGTCCTCCCAAGCGTGGCTGAAGACAGAAATGTTGTTTAAATAGGCGACACTGAAGTTTTCCAGACCTGAAAAAACCTGGTTAACCATCCGTTGGAAAGTGGCAGGGGCATTCTTCAATCCGAAGGGCATCACAGTGAACTGATAATGTCCTTCCGGGGTTGAGAATGGTGACCTCTCTCTCGCTCCATCTGTCAAGCCGACCTGCCAATATCCCGCTGTGAGCTCAAAGGTACTCGTGTACTTGTTAGCGTTGAGCTTGTCAATGAGTTCATCTGTCCAAGGAATGGGGTAAGCATTTGTCTTCATGACAGAGTTGTGCCCCCTGTAGTCCACACAGAAGCGAACTTCATTCTTCCCACCACTGGTCTTTTTAGGGACCAGTACCACTCGGCTAGCGCAGGGGCTGTGGGATTACTCCTATCACTCACGGGACAGCTTCTTGGAAACTTCCTCCTTAATGGTGTCCCTGATCTTATCGGACATCTGGTGAATCCTACTCTTCACCGACTTACTGTCTACAGTGTCCACATCATGGGTGCACCAATCTGCGTGACCGGGAGTCAGATCGGCAAAATGTCCCAGTGAACGGCCACAGTCTGTCAGTTGCTGTGTTACGAGGTCCATTGCAAGGTTTACACCTTCAACTGACCCATCGGTGGCTAGAGTGTGCAAGAGGTCTGTGAGGGGGATCGGTTACCTCCTCAGTCTGTCAGTCACTAATGCCATGACCAAGTCATCCCGGTTATCATGGGGTTTGAGCCGGTTGACGTGAAAGAGACTGCACATCTGTTTAGGTCTGTTCAAGTCAATTAGATAATTCACCTCCCTGACCTTTTCTGGCATGCAGTAAGACCCAGTACTCTTGTCCTGAAGGGCAGTGGGTTTGACAGGCTCCATAAGCCACACACACTAATCTGGAGAATAGACTGTCACTGTGGCCTTCTGGTCGTGCCAATGCTTCATCATTTCCTGACTGGGCTTTAGGTTCTTTGTCGACTGTTCCATGTACTTTGCCATTCTAGAGCACATCTCGTGTAGGGGATGAGGGTTTGCTTTCCCATCCCTCTTTCACTAGACTGAGAGGACCTCGTACAGGGTGTCCAAACAGAAGCGCAAAGGGGCTAAACCCTACTCCGTTCTGTGGCATCTCCCTGTATGTGAATAGAAGGCATAGCAGGAGAATGTCCTATATTTTCCTCAGGTGGTCTTCCAAGTCACCTATCATGCCTTTCATGGTCTTGTTGAACCGTTCAACAAGCCCATTGGTTTGTGGATGGGATGTAGAGAACCGGTAGGTGACTCGACACTCTTCCCACATGGCCATCATATATGCTGATATGATGTGCCATCCCCTGTCAAACGACTTCTTGGGCAATCCAACACGGCAGAATATCCCAATTAGAGCCTTTGCAACCACAGCGGCTTTGATGCTCCTCCAGAGGGGACAGCCTCAGGGTATCTTGTGGTGTGGTCTACCACCACCAAGATATATCTGTTCCCTGAGCTGGTTTGAAGATGCAAAAGACCCACAATATCCATGCCTATTCTCCCAAAAGGCCACCCAACCATGGGTAGTGGAATTAAGGGGGCCTTTGTGGCACCACCTGACTTGCCAGAAGCTTGACAAGTCAGGCAGGACTGGACCAATTCCTTAACCTTTACGTCAAACTGTGCCCAGTAACTGTGTGCAGACAACTGTTCTGATGTCTTAGTCACTCCCAAGTGACGCGCTAAAGAATTGGGCGAGCCAAATCCAAAAGGAACTTTCTGCGGCATTGGGGAATCACCAACCTCCTGGTGCCCTCACCCTCATAATCTTTTGGCTTACTGTACAGAAGTCCATCCTCCAAGTACACTTTGAGCAGTCCAGGGGCCTCGCCCTTAGCCTGCTCCTCCGCCTGCTTCTGCAGACCCGCTAGAGTGGGCCACTCTGTCGGCTGTGAAGAAGTCAGTCTGACCTAGGCCCCCAGCTGATGCAAACTCATCCAGCTTGGGCCGGCCCGTCAGATCTGCACCCACCTGGTCCTCCACCTTGGGTTCCTGCACTGCACCAGGCAACTCTGAAGTCAAGGAGTCCCTGCTACCAAAGTAGGGTCCTCAGTGGCTACTAGCCCCTCTCCGACAGGAGTAGGCAACTTAGTAGTCTGTGCAACTGGACTGGGGGCTACCTGCCACATTGGTCCTTCTAACAAGCCCCCTGGAAGCACTCCAGGCTCCAAGGCTCTGTGTTCAATCTGGCACTTTCTTTGGCCCTCAAAATGGAAACACATCAGAAGAGAGAGATAAGAAAGTGAGCATTCCAACAAGCCAGGCGAGAGGATTTCATTGCAAAGACATGGGCTGTATAGTCTACAAGATCTACCTCGCATAAGCCAGAAACGTTGTTTAAACCCCCTTATAATACTGCAGTGCCAGTCACATAAGATTTTCATTTCCCAATTGTCTTCCACACTGCTTAAACCTGGGGTTGTGTAGAGTGCCGTTGATTCACTTGATTACTCAATAAGTGTCCGGATTGTTTATTCCCTGGACTTTTCTCCCTTTGCCGTAACGGTATTGATTCCTTTCTGCGGTTTCCTATCAGATATTCTGCCTCTGTTTATTAGGATGTTTATGGGTACCCCCTATCATTTCCCTCTTGGTAATTATTGATGATTAGATATGGTACAGAATCTCAAGACTTAAGAGGCCAGCTAGCACTTTTAACAAAGAATTCCATCATTTTACGCACTCCCCAAAATACATAAGGATTTCACCACACCACCAGGCAAACCTATTGTATCTGGATGCGGTTCCATTCTGGAACCCCTCTGTACATTTGTAGATGTTTTTCTGAAGCCCATCAGCCAGGGGACAGCTACTTACCTTAAAGACACAACTGCCACAATAAGTATCATTGAAGGCCGCAGCTCAGACACAGATACAAACTTTTTGGTAACCATGGAAATCAAATCTTTATATACGAACATACCACAGGCTGAAGCAATTGAGATAACAAGAGGCTTCCTGACTCCTCATAGTGTACAGCAAAGAGTACCAGCAGAATTTGTCGAGGAACCCATGAGCATTTTCTTGAAGAGAAATGTTTTCCAATTTGCAAGCCAATTCTGTCTACAAATTGGAGGAACAGCTATGGGTGCAGCATTTCACCCAGCCTGCCCACATTGTTCATGGCAGCGTTGGAAGAGGAATTTATTCTGAGAAAAAACAACCAATACAAGCTGCAGATTAAAAACTAGTACAGGTACATCAATGACATTTTTTATCTGGGAAGGAAGCAAAGAAATACTGTGCAGCTTCCTACAATACATTAACAGAATCCACCACACAATAAAGTTCACCATGTAATTTGACAAGCGATGTATCAACTTCCTTTATCTTACTATTAAAGCTGAACTTGGGAACCTGTCTTGCACCCTCTACAAGAAGTCAGATTACAACACCACCTTGCACTTCTCCAGCTTCCACGCCAGATCTCTGAAGGAGAATCTGCCCTTTAGCCAATTTCTTAGGCTAAGGCGGAACTGCACCACCATAGCAGACAACTATCACAATGCCAACAAATTGAGCTCAGACCTAAGGAAAAGAGGTTATCCCAAGAAACTGGTCTCCCATGCTGTGAAAAGAGCAAGATGCACACACAGAGAAACCCTACTGGAGGGAAAAGAAAAGAACATCACACAGGATAGGACGACTTCCAGTACCAACTCCTTTGACATTAGGAAAAAGTTGAAAAAATGTGGCCAATAATTTCCACCTGTCTACCAAATACAGAAATTATGTTTCCTTTCAAACGGTAAAAAGTCCATCTGGTTCATTAAAAAACCAAGCAGACAAGATCCAACATCAGCAACTGGGACCTACGCCCATTGATGGGACACTTTCCATGTGGAAATTCTAGAGCTTGTAAATTTACCTCTAAGACGCTCACATTCCAGATTGAGAAAAAAAGATGGGAGTTACAATTCATGTCTAAATGCAAAACCAGCAACCTCATATACTGCATAGAATGCGCATGAGGTTTACGATATGTTGGACAGACCACAAGACCAGCGCACATCAGAATTAGTGAGCACAGATGAAGAATATGGTGCAGAAATCATGCAGCACCACTAGTATCCCATTTTCTGGAATTGCAACACTCTGCTGATAAGTGGTGGAACATTGATGTAGTTAAAAATGCATCTAATCCACAAAGGAGTCTACTTAATAAAGAAGTAAGATGGATACATCGCCTGTGGACATTGGAGAGAGAAAAAGGACTGAATAAAGAAAGACCTACATACTTCTAACCTATTATTAACCTGACAGCAGCATGGGGGTTTGCCATGTCTGGTCTCTCTCCTCCAATTATAGTCCTCTTCACATCTTGGCATTCAGGCTCCCCTCCGGCCCTCCTTCCTGGCTTCACACACCGTTCTGCAGACCATGGGTGCCACTTACCATTATGTGCTTAATTGTGTGTGCCTGATATTCATAAAAAACCTTGTTTTAAATGGATTGTGTCCTCCCACATATTCCTCATCTTTGATATACATTTCTCCAGCTTCGGTGCTTCGGAAAATATTTCTTGGCCGAGGGCGCTTTGCACCATGTCGTGGCGTCGCTGTCCCTCGATGGCCACCGTAGCGTGTCGGCGTCATCAGTAGTATAAGTAGCTTGTGCCGCACCCGTTGGCTTCAGTTCTGTTTTTCTGATAGCTTTTCTTCGAGTTAATGGTGTGCTTCGTTTTGTCCTCTGAAAAAATGTCTTCTTCTTCGACCCCTAAGTTGGGTTTTAAGAAATGCCACGACTCTGGGGTGAACATTTCGATAACAGATCCTCACCGTAACTGCCTTTTGGTGTTTGGGTTCCAGTCACCGAACTGAGGACTGCGGGTCCTGGCAGTCTATGACTGAGAAAGCTCTTTGGGAACGCAAAGGTAAATTAGCGGTGGGAGGGAAGCTTCCAAGGTTTCTTCAAAGAAATATAAAAAGTCTGATGAGTCCAAGGACTCTACTCGACATAGACATTCGAAAGAAGGCGAAAAAGAGACACCACAGGTCTCCCTCTTCGTCATCGAATACCTCTCCTGAGGTTAGACTATGTTGGATTCTCCCAGAAAATGGGATGCCTTTAGGCAAGAGATCATGCAGATCTTTGAGAATGTGGCCCCGACCCCCTCAAAAGAATCTTGCAAGAGCCAGACCCCGGTCGCTCAATTGGAGACTCAGGAAGGTCTGAAACTACCTCGGCTAAGACGGGTAGCAAATTGGAGGCTCGACCTGACAAAAGGGTGACAAAGTCATCGAAGCGTGAGTCAACTCCGCCTCCGATACTGGCGAAGAAACAAAAAACATCGAAGCCTTCGATGATTTTGTCGACGCCATTTGCGTCGACTCCGAAATCGAGAGATTTCTCAGGCGCCCTCCACTGTGTCTTTGATTCCATCGAAAAATGTAATGGTACAAGAAAAAATATTCAAACCTGTACCGAAAAAATACTTTAAGTCAGTGTCCTCCATTTATGAGGAGGATAGTGCTTCAGATGGGGATGGGTCTCCATCACGGGTGAGGTTTGGCACTAGGGAAGTGCCTGAAGAGCGAATTGACCCCGAGTCTAAAATGAAAGATCTCTGTGACTCCCTCCACCCTGCCAGTGGTCTTGATACATCCCCAGAGTTGGAGCTTGGTAAACCTGACCCATCAGAGCATGCTGATTCAGAATATAGAAATCTGATGAACAGGGATAATGAGTGCAAGGGCTGGTGTAGGGCTTCACCAACTTTCAAACAGAATGACATGACGGACATCCTGGACCAAGGTCCCCAAAAAGACCCAGTCTTACCTTTTCACAAGGCCCTTCAAAGGAAGGTGGTAGCTAACTGGGAAACCCCAGAGTCTGGTCCTGCTGTCAACAGGAGTTTTCCTAGGAAATATAGGCCCTCCTCATACATTGACCCTGATTATCTCAGCAAGCACCCTACGCCCAAGTGTCTGGTAGTCCAGGCTCCGACTTCCACCAGGCAGTCTGCCTATCCCTCTATCCCCCCAGATAGCGATAAGTGGACGCAAGGGTTTGCACATCGGGAAGTATGCCCTGAAGTCAACAAATGTTACCTGTACTCTGGCTAGGTTTACCTATACCCTGTGGGATTGTGTTAGTATGGCGGCTGAACATATTGCAGAATGCGATGAAAGGGATGGCTTTCTGAATTTAGTTAAGGATGGCACGGAGGCGATGGGAGAACGTATCCAATCAGGGCTGGATACTGCTGTCAGTATTAGCAGATCCATGGCTCCAAGCACTGTGCTACGCAGATTTGCGTGGCTGAGGAAGTTGAGTTTGCACCGGACGGCAGCAAGGCAGATGAGTCTGGAGAAGCTGCAAACCTCCAAAGCGGTGACTAAGTCACTTAGCGCCTCTATTCGGCAACCTCAACAACCTTATTCGGGCTCATCTTCCTGGAGAGATTGTCCTTTTCGCTTCTCTTCCTCAGTTGGTTGAGGAAGAGGACAAACCGTACAAAGGGGCAAAGAAAATTCCCTCATGGTGGATGAGGTAAGGTTGCTAAAGCAGCCCCAGCAGCGGCTTATTTACCCTCAGCCGCTGCTGCAGCCGCCTCCAAGCCATTCTGAGGCCTTGACACACAAGACCCCGGTGGGAGGCAGAATCGCTAAGCATTTGAACAAATGTCAGGGCATTACTTCAGATGCTTGGGCACTAGAAACTGTAGCCCAAGGTTACTGTCTTCCTTTTCTAAAAAGGCCTCGGGATCATCCACTGGGAACCAGCTCTGTCAAAATTCCTGATCCGCTCCTTTTGCAGGAAATCTTAACCCTGCTAGAGAAAGGTGCAATAGAACATGTACCTGTAGCGGAGAGGAACAAGGGTTGGTATTCCCCTTATTTTCTCATTCCCAAGAAGGACGGAGGACTGAGACCCATTTTAGACTTAAGAAACCTGAACAAGTTCCTCAGGAAGGACAAGTTCAAGATGATCACCCTTTCTCAGATCCTTCAGGCTCTCAACTCCAAGACTGGTTGCGATCATTGGACCTTCAGGATGCTTACTTTCATGTGCCAATCCATCTCAAGCACAGAAAGTACCTGAGGTTCGCAGTTGGCGGTTCTCATGATCAGTTTTGAGTTCTGCCATTCGGGCTGACCTCTGCTCGAAGGTTTTCACCAAGCTGATGGTGGTAGTGACAGAGAGTCTCAGGAGAGGGGGGATTTAAGTCTACCCCTACCTGGATGATTGGTGATCAGGGCACATTCTTCCGAACAGAGCCTGGAACATCTCAGCATCACCTGCTACTCCCGACACAGACTGGGCTTCTCCATCAATTACGAGAAGTCCCATATGATACCATTCCAAAGACTCCAATTCATCGGAGCGGTCTTGGATACTTCCTCGGGGAAAGCCTCGCCTTCTGAGGTGAGAGCTCAACACATTCAGCAGATGGTAGCAAAGTTCCAGAATGGCCAACATCTTCCGGCCTTCAATTATTTTTGAGGTTGCTTGGTCTCATGGCATCCTGCATTGTCCTGGTGCCAGAGGCTCGATTGAGAATGAGATCCCTTCAATGGGCTCTCAGAACCCAGTAGTCAAGATTTTCGGGGAACATGTCGGATCGTCTGCAATTCCCGAGCAGAGTTGCTCAAGAAATAAGTGGGTGGGATTGCAATGACCACATTCTCAGGGGACAATCCTTTTGGCAACAATGGCCGGAGATAACTGTAGTGATGGACGCCTCACTCAGTGGGTGGTGAACCCACACCAGTGGTCTGACAATCAGCGGTCGTTGGTCTCCATCGGAGTCCAAACTACACATCAACCTTTCAGAGCTGAGGTCAATCAGACTGGCGCTGAAGGCCTTCCTGCCGTCTGTACGGGGAAAGAATGTGCTGATAATGACAGACAACACAGTGGCCATGTACTACCTCAACCAGAGAGGAGGCGTAGGGTCACTACTAGCTCTGGTTCTGGGCAATACATGAAGTAATCTCTGTCGGCAGTTCACCTAGCCGGAGAGCAGAACACAGAGGCAGACGCGCTGAGCAGGCATAGCAGTCTCCCACGAGTGGGAACTAGCTCGGGAAGTCCTTCAAGAGATCTTCACCCTTTGGGGAACCCCTCAAGTGGATCTGTTCACGATGAGGTAAATTGGATGTGCGAACAGTATTGCTCATGGGAATTTCCTCCGAGAGGAGCTCTAGGGGATGCGTTCGTAGTGGACTGGCAATTTCCACTCATGTACGCGTTTCCCCCTGTCCACGTGATTCCTCATGTAATTACGAGGTTGAGAAAGTTTGGGAAAACCATGATACTAATTGCTCTGGATTGGGCCAGCAGGATGTGGTACCCAAACCTTCTGGACATGTCCATCTGCCCTCCAATACGTTTTCCACAAAGAGAGGATCTTCTCTCGCAAGAGAAAGATCGGGTTCTCCATCCAGAGGTCAAGAAGGTCTTCACGCATGGCTTCTGAGAGGATGAGATATAAGGATTGGGACCTCCCGGATGACTTGATGGAGATTTTGCTTTCAGCCAGAAGGCCAGCAACAAAACCCTTGTACTGGTGTCGTTGGAATAAATTCAGTAACTGGTGCAAGGACAAGAATGTTGACCCTTTTAAATGTGGCACTCCTAGGGTGCTTTCTTTTTTGCTGCATCTGGGGCTCCAGATTGGAACAATTAAAGGATACCTGGCAGCGCTTTCTATTTTTAAGCGCTCCTCTGAGGAGGTTTCTTATTTCAAGATACCATTAATTGTACAATTCCTGAAGGGACTAACGAACGTGTACCCTCCAGTACCATTTCATGTCCCTGCTTGGGATTTAAACCTTGTGTTAAAGTTTCTAACAATGTATACCCTTTGAGCCTTTACATTCCTGCCAGTTAAGGCTCTTACCACTGAAGACTGCTCTTCTTGTAGCACTATCATCTACCTGCAGGGTAAGTGATTTGCAAGCTCTTTCATGCAAACCTCCTTTCATAAGGATAAAGTAGTCCTGAGAGTTAAACCATCATTCTTGCCGAAAGTAGTTTCTGACTTTCATTTGTCGCAAAAAATAACACTCCGAACTTTCAACCCTCCTCCTCATTTGGGCAAAGAGGAAGAGAGATCACATAGTATAGACCCAAAAGGGCTCTGAGTTTTTACATTGCGCGAATGGCAAAATCCTGCCATGACAACCAACTTTTTGTGGGTTATACTGGTCCTAAATTAGGACTAGCTGTGACAAAAACAAACTATTTCCTGGTGGATTACTCTGGCTATTGGAGAGTGTTAGAGGATTGCTGGAAAGAACCCGCCGGAAGGGCTTCAAGCCCATTCTACAAGGAGTATGGGAACTTCCACGGTTCTTCAAAGGGGTGTCCCGGTAATTGACATTTGCTCAGCTGCAACTTGGGTGTCAATTCATACCTTTAAGCACTACTGCTTAGACTCCTTATCCAGCTCATCCACAAGCAGTTGCCTGCCTCTGGGCATTTTTTAACCTCAATAGGAGAAAACTTTTTTTTTACTATACAGGTTTATTCATAACCTTCTTCCAATCTGTTTTTCCTCGGGGGTCACATAAAAGTTCAGCTCTTTTGGTCCTGAGGAAGTCGGACACATTTGAACTAACCGCCGAAATGTAAAGCCCCTGCGCCCCGATTAACGCACATGGGCCGCGCTGAATTTAGATCCATATTAGCGCATTACATAGACCCCTGAACTATTGGAATTCTGAATAATTAATCCGTGCATAACACGAAGCTGATTAATTTTCAGTTGTGCACGAGCTAAACAAGGGAACTGTTATGCTCTGGTTACACTGTTTATATGACTAACAGTTTGTATTAAGGAATCTTAGTTTATATTTGGAATTTTACCTATGTCGCACCTGAAAAGAGTATTGTCTATACCGGTACCTACTGGATGTATTGTTATTTTGTCTATTTGTTTTGGCTTAGTTTTCAGTCTTGCATATTTCTTAGATTCCCACCTCCTCTCCTCCGTGACTCTTGGTTTTATTTTACAATGTACAGTAGAGGTATTAACAGCTAGTGTACCCAATACATGACCACACTACAATCAGGGATGGACGTGGATTAAACAAACGTTTAAAAAACGGCATGCTGATTTTCTGAAACGCAGCATGCAGAATTTTGGAAAATCTACATCAATTACTGCTTTACTTGTGGTGTTCTCCTAGTGAAGTGGCTTCTGCATGCAGTAATCCCGGGGAAACAATTGTCAACATTTATCATTGGTGTCCTGTTTACCAAGGACAAATCATATTTAATTTCAAATGATCTTTTTGGCCAAAAATAATTTTAAAATTTCATATAAACTAAATAAAGAGGTCACAAAGCCGTCTCGGAAGGATAGCTCAGGGGCAACGTGCTCGCTTTGGAAGCAAGACGACACAGAGCAACACAGGTTCGATCCCCAGGTCCATGCTTAGAAACCTCTGGGTATTAAATGCGTTATAAATAACCAATTAAATAAATAAAATAATTAAAATCTATCACTGCATAATGTCAACAAACCAGCATAACACATAGAACTGTGAAAGGCTTTGTGAGGAAAGAATGCTCATTATAATTCTAGCTAGGAGCAGTCAAATATATTGATAACATCAATTTTTAGGTGTGGTATCACAGTGCAGCAAAAACTATTTGCGTGGATGGTAATCTATGGCAAGCCCATTCTACAAGGAGTATGGGAACTTCCACGGTTCTTCAAAGGGGTGTCCCGGTAATTGACATTTGCTCAGCTGCAACTTGGGTGTCAATTCATACCTTTAAGCACTACTGCTTAGACTCATCTCAAGAAGGCCTTTTTGCCAAGGCAATCCTTCATCCCATTCATGATAATCCTAAATAGTACTCTCTCCTCCAACTTGTACTGCTTTGAGAGTCTATCAAAGATGAGGAATACGTGGGAGGACACAATCCATTCGAAGAACAAGTTACTTACCAACTGTAATGTTCTTTCGACTGGATGTTCCTCCCACGTATTCCTCATCGCCCCTCCCAGCTTACCCCGCCGTACAATTTACATACATTACACTTTGCCTTTTTGCAGAGAGCTTACAATCTGGGGTACGTCGAATAGTTCCTCGAATAATGGAACGAAAAAACAGAACTGAAGCCAACGGGCGCGGCTCAAGCTACTTATAGTACTGATGACGTCGACACGCTACGGCGGCCCTCGAGGGACATTGACGCCACAACATCATGCACAGAACCCTCTGCCAAGAAAATGTTTCCGAAGCAGCGAAGCTGGCGAAATGTATATCAAAGATGAAGAATACGTGGGAGGAACATCCAGTCGAAAGAACGTTACAGTTGGTAAGTAACTTGTTCTTCTGCACAGGCTGCAGCCCACCTTTTTCGGCTTCAGAGTTATAGAAGTATTAGTCTCCAACCAACACTGGCACACCCATCCGCGTACCCCCCTTACAACGATTTATTTTTCTATGGTACAGATCCTTTCACCTGCATTACACTTATGGCCTCAGCCAGGCTATTTGCAGTCCTGCCTCCTACCTTTATAGACACCCTGGCATACTGCCAATCGAGAGCCCATCCAGCCCTCTCTAGCGTGAGGGACGCTCCGAGATTTGCCGCATGTTACCCATGGTAACATTCACAACACGCTTCACATGGCATTCCCATCGAGCATATCCAGCTCATCCACAAGCAGTTGGTCTCCATGGTAACGGCATACACAAACTCGCTTCACACGGCACTCACCGCGGCTCGCAGCAGAACCACGAGCATGGTCCCGTCATTAGGTAAGAGTGAGGATACTCTAAAGCACCCTTTGCCTCTATATGAGCAATCTCTTCACTTTGCCTGCCTCTGGGCATTTTTTAACCTCAAGAGGAGAAAACTTTTTTTTACTATACAGGTTTATTCATAACCTTCTTCCAATCTGTTTTTCCTCGGGGGTCACATAAAAGTATCACAGTGCAGCAAAAGCTATTTGCATGGATGGTAATCTATGGCAAGCGTGTATTAATACACATTTGTGGCACATGTGTTTGAATACAAATTTCACCACTATTCCCTCCTTTTTTATGTTGCTGACATTGTGATTTGCTGAAATTTGGATGCTTTGTGTCCACTAAGACAGTGTATGATTTGCTCTACCTTTTTTTTTATTTGAAGCATGTGCTTGTTTTGTTTTAAGGACTTTAATTATTGTCATTTCCACTGGCAGGATTTTTGTTGATGTCCTCTAGTCATGGCATGAAGTTTATTGGGGCATTTGAGGCTGTGTCAAACATATTGACTTTGCCAGTGCTTGTTCTAGCTCTTGAGATTTGACGTGTTTTGAATGTTGACACTTCTGTATTAGCTGACTGCGCCCTTTCTGCTCCCACAGTAGGTTTTGGACATGTAGAAGCATACAGGCGTGGCCAGAGTATAGTTATTAAAGTGCACCCATGCCTTTCATGAATTTAACAAGTTTACAAAAACCGGTAGTTGTTCCTGTAACTTGCCCCAACGATTAGCTAACGACTAAACCGTATTTTTCTAAAAAAATATCATTCTTTTAAAAACCAAAGACCAACTAGTCATTCCACACAAGTAATGAAATAATCTGTAATAGCAACACCTCATAAAAAGGGGTTACTATGACATTAACAGTTGGCATAAGAGTTTCTTTTAAATATCTTTCTTTATGAACTGTGTGAATAATTACTGTCATTTACAGTAAAGTTTTGAGATGTCGGTTATGGCTAACAAACAATGAAGCGAGCACCTGAAAGGACCTTCTTCTCGCGATGACTCCTAACTCGGCATTTGCCTAGATAATCCCTTGACATTTAACTTGGAACATGATCAATTCTTTTCCAGCAGCGCTGTAGTTTCAAGGGTTACCATGGCAGCCCCAGGTGCTGTTGCTCGGGTACCCCATAGTTGCTATGGTCTTGCTCGTTTCCATAGCAACCCCAAACCAACTAGGAAATTACCAGCTGATCCCAGAAAATGAAGGGCCTGACTTAATGGATGTAACTTTAAGTTGTGAAAAGTTGTCGAACAAGGCAGGGCCAAAACATTGAGTTTGCAACCCTCCGCTTTCAGCAGCTGTATGCTGGAAGAACGTCTGCTATGTGCATTTGAAAATAGTGATGTAAAAGCTGATGGATTGACCACAAGTGATTACATCAGGATACAAGAATATTTGCACCAGAAAGTTTTCATTTGCATCACATCTATCAGTTCTTTTTTTCACTTATTTACCTCATCAGAAAGCATCGCAAATTTGTTCTCAAGATTTACATAACCTAAGTGTTAGTTTTACATTCTTAGAGTTTCCTGTGAGCTTGTAATATCTTTGCAACCTTGGAATAATTGTCAGGTCTATCCCTAAAGACAGTCTGATGTATGCAACTGTGGGGCAATATCTTCTGTAAAAGTTATGAATCTAGAGGTTCATGACCTGAAGGGTAGCTGTGCGCTTTAACACCTGAGCTTAGTTCTGTGTAACCTGAGGGATAGCTCTTCTAAGATACGTGTCTATGCGATCTCCATAAACTGGAGCAAAATTGGCAAACTGGGTTCTGTAAGCTTTACTTTGCTCCCCTCTAGGTAGCCATTGGCGGGCAACTGAGGCCACACTCTCAGGATTGGAGTGGGGTGGGTAGAGGTACAGAGTAATACTTTGAACTAATGTCTCAACCGAGGGATGTCTGTTTAAATACTTTACAGCCTTTCATTTTATCTACATGTCAAGATAGTCTAGTGGACAGCGCCAAGGCTGTAGTTAAAAGCTCTGTACAACTCAGAATTATCCATACACCCCATACCACCAAATCAAAAACAATATTCTTTAACAGAGATGTTGGGCTAGTGTGCATTTTCAGGGTTTAAGCTGATTGTAAATTAATTGTCTGAGTGGAAGATTCTCCTAATGTTGTGTTAGTTTAACATGGGTGTTTATTGCCAACCTGGTACACTGTTATTTTTTTTTAAAGCTTTTAAATGTATTTTGGAGGCCTTACCTGCAGATGTCAGTTCTACAATACCCTTTTGCCTCCCCAACCCCCCAAAATATAAGCAAAATGGATTTTGGACCATCATCAGTACAACATTGTAGATTATCGCTTGCATTTAGAATGCCATGCCTGTGTCAGATCTTAGGGTAGTACTTTGCATTTGGGTCTCTTTGGCTGCAGTCTGACAGAGCCGTCACACACGTGGTCGTGCCCCACAGGTCTCAGGGAAGGCTGAAGTGGAATCAGACTTCAGTTGGTGTCTTTGGGTGTTGGTGTAGAGGGAGCAGAGAAATGTTTGCAGGCATCAGAAGGACCAAAGAGCCGCGGAGTACTGCTCAACAATGTTGGGGTGCATGAAGCCCGCTGCGGTGAAAAGGTTGGTGCGTGTTTATTGACAAGCTGTTTATCTGCTATTTGGCTCTGGTGGCTCGGGGCTCTGCTCTGCTGTAACAGACTTAAGGCAGAGTTTGTCAGCCCTCGGTCCCTTTCACTGGCTTGCTGCAGAGGTAGGCGCAAGGTGAAGGGAAAAGTGGAACTTTGGATATCGCAGTAAGCAATAACTGTAGCTGCGGGAAACCAGGGGTCATTGGATCAAAGAGCACATTAAACGAGGAACCAGGAGAGGTTGGAGCTTGGCGGTGCCAAGGCTAACAAGTGAGAGCCGAATTACCCACAAGTAAAATCGTGGGGACTCTCAATTTAGCCGGAGAGCGGGAGACTGCGGGGGTTACCCTTTGATCCCGTTCTGTTAGTGCAAAAACCTGGGGTTGTTCGCAATACTAACTGACCAGTGTCACTGGAGTGTGGCAAAAACGGGGTGAGGGGCCCTTGGAAAAGAGGAGCGACCCGTGTATCCTAAAGAAGGCCAAAGTGCCCAAGAGAGCACTCTATTGTGAGGTACTTGGGTTGGTTGTAACACAAAGATACAACACAGTGGCCAAAGAGGTAGGGCAGACTGTAGCAGATCCATTTTACGGAGGCGCACAGAAGCCCTCAACTCAGCAAATGGAGCAGATTGGAATGGTTCATATGTAGCCCCAATGGTGAGTTCAACGACATTGGAGTCCCCATACACTGGAGACCAAAGAAAGACACAAATTAAACCAATGGTGGTCACAGTAGCATTGGTGCATGAAACCCCAATGAAAGAGACTGAAATAAAAGAAATTCAAACTGGACAAACAGTCATTGTAAACCAGTGGAGGTGAGGGTTGGAATATACAGTCACAACGAAAAATATTCAAAGGAAGATCAAAGAATATTTTGGCAAAAAGAGACACAAAAGCTCAAATGATGTGGTTGACTTAAGAGAAGGGAGCTGGGGCTCGCCAATTTTAAGAGCAGAGGAAGTAAGCGAGAGGACAGCCAGCTTAAGTCATACTGAAGTCTCGAAGCGGGGAGGCCCAACGAGCCCAGAAAATGAGGAAGAGGAGCTCGGGACTCATACTGACCACCTAGGGGATAACAGGGGATTGTTGTTTGAGAAACCCGCACCCGAAGGAGAATCAGTTAAACCATCAGGCGGACAACTCAACCCTAAAGGTGTTAAGTTTTGTGCTAAACTCACTGGTGTCAGTATTTGAAATGCTAAAAGGAGAGGTTCAAAGCCAAGCCGGAATTCTCCTTGAACTAACAGATGAAGTAGCCAAATATGATTCCTCGATGGTGGGGTTAAAGAATACAATCATCTCTTCCATCACTCCCATGCTAAATGACATACGAATCGAAGTGGCCAAACAGGGTTTAGACATCGCCTCTAAACAGAGACTTTCCCTGGCAAACAGAAAGGAGGATGCCACGTCACGATCCCAAATCCGAGACCTTCTTCAGACCAAGTTCCAGCAGCCTGGATCACAGGAGCCGGAATTGAGTGAATCATCAGAGATCTCTAATATTCACAATGATACTCCGTTGTCGGAATCAACCTTAGAGGAATTCATGGGATTGGCTCAGGCGGTGGAGGCCCAAGTGCTGGAAGCCGGGGAAAGTAGTGTAAGTGGTGAAGACCAGGAAGTCATTGGTGATACGGGGGCAGCTGCTGATCCAGATTGGATTGTTGCGTGTAACCAAAATGCCAAGAGGAGGAGGAGAGCGAAAAGAAAGGAAGGTGCAAAAAAGGGCAAAAGAGCACCCAGAAAAACTTTAAAAAGAATAAAGAAAAAAAACAAAAATCAGAAAACCCAAAGAATCAAAATTGCAGGAATCCTTAACTTCGTGAATAACATCAGTACAGCGAATATCGATGCTCAACCAGATATGGCAAAAGAAGCTATCCATAATAAAGAAACTGTTAAGTTAGTAAGCGAGCTGGGGTCTCAGACAAATATTCTGTTGATACCAAATAGATCTCAGTTAGCTGCAAAGACATTACAACAGAGAACAGTGGAAAGCGACCCCGAGATCTTGTGCGTGAGTGTAGGGATGCAGACAGAGCACTTTCCCAACTCAGGCCAAAATCCTCAGAGTCAAAAAGAGGGGGATTTTATCATCCCAAAATTGAAACGTGCTCCCATTTTCACGCAAATTAAGACTTCTAAGAGAAGATCTGTGGTCAAGAGTGTAGACACGGATGCCAGAGGAGCACAATTGAAAATAGCGCCGATCTTCCCTACAGCCCCGAAGAAAGCAGTGAGTCCAGCTATCGCAAGCGAACTAACCAACTTCAATGAGGCTGCAACCGATAAGGTTGGAGAGAAGTCCCAGACAATCCAGGGGATATAGAACGGCGCAGGAAAATCGAAAGAGATTGTACAAAATGAATATGGGTCCACTCTTCATCGAGACAATAAGTTGGTACATAGGTCTCTACAAGAGGATGACTGAGCTGGTTTTGAAGCTCCTAGATTGTGGTTAAAATCTACACGAAAGAACAATCACTATAAATCCTTAAGCAGAAACACCATCTCAGGGGAGTTTAAGAAAGTAAAGAGCTTGTATCTATTTGCCTCGGGGGACATAGAATATGTCAAATTCTCTCACTGTAAAAACGTCTACATGGTTGAACTGGGGTTGAGTTCCACTAGGACCTATGATGCAATTATAAAAGCTGCTGGGGCTTTAGAAGGAAAAGGCCTAACAGTGGTTAAAGATGATACTGAGTTTAATTTGAATGAGACAACTAAATGGCAAGGGCCTGTACAGACAAACTCTCAGAATCAAGAAAGAAGCTCTGGGTTTCAAAGAAAAGAGGGCAGCAAATACATGGCAGAATCTAAGAAGGAAGAAAATGTATTGGCTGCCCTCCCTGAAATCATGGCTAAAGTTCTGACGAGTATAGGCCTGGGGTCAAGACAACTTCAGTCAGTCTGCCCTGCATGTAGTGAGTTGGAATACGCGGGGGTTCCAGCACTTTTAGAGCCAAAAATGTTAAAGATCACCTCTGGGGTAAGATGGACATTTTGATATTCCAGGAAACTTGGATGGTGAATGCAATAGAAATAGAAGGTTTTACCATCCATTGCCTACCTGCAAGCCAAAAACCGCTGGGTAGACCAGCTGTTGAGTGTGATGCTGGAAATGCATCGGAAGGACAGGGCCTCCGTATCCTTGTCCTTTACTGCTTTTAATCATGTGTTCTGTCGTGTTTTCCACACAGGAGTTCATGTGGGACTCCTAGCGTTGCAGCGCTCTCCTTTGGTTTTGGTGAACAGACCCATGGGATACCCTTATGGCACCCATGGGTAGGAGTGCAACCCTGTGCCCCTGGTGTATGTTTTTGGTCACCTGTGTGTGACCCACAGAGCAGGGTACGGGCTGGTGGCAGCTCGGTGCTGAATTGATGGGTGCCCTGAGCGTCCTCCATTTTGGGATGCACAGGCCCTGTCATTGGAATCGGTAGATTCCTGATGGAGACATAATGGCCCCCATGGCCTCTTGCCTTCCATCGCCTGTTAGCTTGATCTTCACAAAGTCCCGGGAAGCCCTGACTCTGTCCCTTCCCCCTGACTAGCTGTTGGGTGGAAGTTCCATATATGGTAGTGTGGGGAAGTGCTGACCAGACTGGCTGGAGCCTTCCCAACAACCGTATGTTGTGGGTACGCCTGTGGGTGGGACTTCGGTGAATGGAGTGTGACGAATACGCATTCTATGTTGTGGGTGTCTAGTATCTGGTGTTTGACACAATGACTGAGACAGCCCTGCCCGAAACTGGTATGAATGCAATATGGAGTTTTGAATGGCTGAGTTCTTGTCCCCAATACACATAACTTGTTGTGAGTGTCTGGAGAGAAGTGAATGGCCTGAATGCACTGTGTGCCTGACTGGCTGCCTGCCTGCTGAATTCCCTTAGTCGTGATTGGATGCTTGAGTATGACCCAGCGGAGTGAATGGGAGATCAACCGTATATCTGGGGACCTCTCACTGCTAGGAATCGTGTTCAGAAGCTGAAGTCCACTACAACGAGTAACTGAAGCTTGACCTTGAAGCCCGGCTGGATGAGAAGAATTGCTGTTGCTCTCCTTCACAATCTGAAAGCTGCTGTGTCTCCAAGGACTGACCCAGAGAGGACCTGGTAAGGTGGCCTCTTCCCGAGCTACGAGGGACCATCGTGCACCAGCTGATCTTTGCCAAAGCTCCCTGGTAGACAGACCTTCGACAGGCTGCCAACCCGAGGCGGGGACTGTTGCGGAATCCCAAAGAGAAGCGCCTGGACTGTTGTCCGCTACTGTCGACGACCGACGTCGGCGACCTGAGCCGCCGTGCTCCCGTCTGCCTAAGAACTTCATTTGATCCAAAGACGCTCTCGTCTGCATAGTCGCCACTGTTTCCTGCTGGAGAAGGCCTGACCGTCAACGCGCCGGTGGGTTTCCCGCCACCCAAAGACCACAGAGACGCCGACGACTTGACGCCCTTGGTTGGCCACAGTTCTTCAAACTCTTTGCGGTCCAGAACTATCGACACCGAGGTGCCCCGCATGCCTCTTCCTTGCAGGACGTTTATGCTTCCCCGTCAATGAGCACCGCTAGAAACAAAGCTGCCACTTCACTGTCGTAGCTCCCCCTAAAGGACACTAAAGGGCCGTTGATTGCCCGACCAGGAATGCTACAACGCCAGGTACTTTGGGGTTGCAGAACTATTGGGTAGTCTCTTGTGAACAATATATGGATTGGGCTTGTATTTTTATTTTACAGGTTGCCCAGGTGGGGGGATCTCCACACAGAGCTGTGTTTAACAGTAGTGACAAGTATTTCTGCCAATTGTTCGTATCACCTGCTTTCCTCTTTTCTCTATCGTTGGTTTCCTTTACTGTACGGTTTCTGTGCCATTTAACCGTACAATTGATGCACTTTAAAGAGATCTAATATTAATTGTGGTACCACGTAGAACTGTATATATTTGCCATTATAGATAACCGAGTACAAAGTGCGTTATCGTGATATTGTATATAAGCTTGAATATTATATAAAGACTGTGTTTTAACCGATACAGTGTGCAGACATTCCTTTGTGGTTGCTTGGGGACTACACTGTACTTAAGAACCAGCCTGCATCACCTCCTGAGAAGCTAGGCCTTGATTGCTCGACCACGTACCAATAATAGAGAATCTTGGCTGGGGTCCTCTGTGCCTCTCCTCTAGCATATAGAGAGCAGAAGTATAGACACCCCCCTCCAGTCTTTACACTGGTGGCAGCGGTGGGATGCTTATGGTTTTAAGAATCAGTGTATAACCGTGCCACTTACGAAGGATATCTGCACTTTTAAGGTTTAGTTGTGTATAAGATAACTGCATTACTAGCAATGGAATCTATTGCGAATGGTAAATTGACTCGGATGAGCTTAGAGGCTCTCCAGAGTGCTTGTGAAGCCAGGGAGTTAGACTTTGTGGATAAGTCTAGGGCTGAGCTGATGGCTGCCCTGGTGGACTACCAGACTAATTCTGAAACTCTTGAAGGGGGGGATGCAATCAATGAGGACTCTATCCCGAGGGCTGTCGCCGAATCTGATTCTGGGAATGTCATAATTCCTGCTGCCTCTGTTCCAAACCCCAGCAATTCCTTGGAGCTTGAGTTATTAAGGATGAAATTGGCCTTTGAATATGGCAAGTTGGAAATAGATGCTGAACTTAAGAGGAGTTGGCACAGCAAGTCGAGCTCAAGAATAGAGATCTTGAACTCAAAAATAGGGATCTTGAACTCAAAGACAAGGACACTGAATGTCAGTGAATCCAGTTAGAGAAAGCTCGAGTGGAGACTTCAGCTAAACCAGTTGTGTCAGGTTCCCAGCAACCAAGTTTATGAAAGATTTGGTTGGTGTGTATGCGGAGGGTTCTGATATCCTCCAATGGATTCAAGCGTTTGAAATGGCTTGTGCAATTCATGATGTTGATAAGAGAGATTGGGCTAAGTGTTTGTTAAGCAGAATGCCTCAAACTGGATATGACTGTATTCTGAAACTGGGTGTGGAAGAAAGGGGTCAGTATGAGTGCATGAAGTCTGCTTTAATTGCCAAGTTTGGCAAGACGCCTACCCATTACCTTAAACGGTTCAGGGATTTTAAGAAACGAGAGAATGTGTCTTGGATTGACCGGGTGAGTGCTGTGCACATGAACATGATGGGGTGGATTGATGGTTACAAAGTGAAAACGTTTGTTGCATTGTCCCACCTTTTGTTTTTTTAGCATTTTTCGAAAGCCTGTTCACCAGAGCTGCGTCAGTATGTTGCTGACTAGAACATTTTGGACCCCTTTAAGCTGGCTAGGTTGGCTGACAAGTGGGTCTCTCACCGGGTGTCCCCTAAGGACTCCAGTGGGAAGGACAAAGACAAGGGGGCCTCTCAGAAAGCTGAGGAGTCCCAAAAGCAGTCAGTCGGGTAAACCAAAACTTTCCTCTCCGAAGACCCAAAAACCTAGTGGGGATAAGTCTGTTGTGGGTGGGAGTAAGAGTAGTGGTCTGCCTGCTGCAAAGCAGGGTCCCAGTGGTTCCAGTACCGTACGCTGCACTCCTGGCACTTGTTGGGATTGTGGGGCTCTGGATCACCGAAGGGGTGACCCCAAGTGTAAGGGTAAGGCACTTGAAGTCCAGGCTGCCAGCCTGACCTATCCCTACTCCGTACCTGAGGTGGAGGCCACTGTCCTCCCCTCTACTGGGATCACCTTCAGGGCTCCCGTAGAGTTTTCCTTAGTGTCCCTTAGGACCTGGGACCAGTACGCAGAAGTACTGGTGACTATCCCACAGAATACTTGTAGGTTTTTGAGAAGTTTCCTCTTGAATGGCCAGCCTTCTACTGGTTTGAGAGACACTGGGGCAAGCATGACAGTGGTGGACAGGACCCTGCTCAAGCCAGAGCACTATGTAGGTGCTCCTCTGAGAACCACCAGGTTAGCTGGTGTGCCTCCCAAATTATCGCCTGTAGCCTTAGTCAACATTACGATTGGCGACAAGACCGCAAAGCTTCCGGTCCTGGTTCAGGACAATGTGCCTGCGAACATTTTGTTGGGAAACAATTTGGTCGAGTTGGGGATGATCACAGATGGTCTACCCATGGCCTCTGTGGCGGTCACCCGATCGCAGGTCACACAGGGTCTGGCTGCGAGCCCGGTATCCTTGCCGATGCGGAAACCCAAGGCACGAAGGAAATGGAAGAGTAAGAAGGCCACCTCTGTGGAGGGAGCCCCTGCTCTTCCTGCTGTTCTGACAGCACCCATTGGGATCCATGCTCCGGACGGGCTGGGTCCAGTGGTGAATCCCGTCTCAGCTCCTGTGGGAAAAGAGCCAGAAGACGTTCCTGTGGGAGAGGCTCTCAACCCGGAGGATCATCCCGACCTTCAATGCTTGTTAGCTGAAGAGGGACCCTCCCGGGGGTCCTATGTAAGGGACAGAGAGAGTGCCACTCTGTCGAGGGACTGAGGAAACAGGCCCTGTCCCAGGCACAAGGAGAAGTGCCTAGGACATTCCGGATTTATTGGGAGGGTGAGCTCCTTGTTAGTGAGCCCACTAAGCCTGAACCTGGTGCCCTCAAGAGGTTGGTGGTAATCCAGGTTTACAGGCCCTTCCTACCGCAATTGGCACATGAGGTGCCCTTAGCTGGTCATCTTGGTACCAAGAAGACTAAGCAGAGGTTCTCTGCCCATTTCTATTGGCCTCGGATGGAAGTAGAAGTGGAGTCCCACTGGAGGACCTGTGTTGTGAAGTGCTTGGTTAGTCTGATGTGGTTTGTCATGTGATTTATGATGTCACCTGAGTGCCTGTGGAATGTTGATGTATGAGTGGGAGAATGCTGTGGTGAGTGTTCTATGTTGAATCAGTTGGGCCCTCCCTTCCTCGGTGATGGGTGCCGGTGTCACTATTGTATATGTCTTATTCCTGATGTCTTAATCCTGTAATATGTAACTAAAGAAACTGAAGTAAACATTAAGAAGAAGTAACACTAAGTGGTTTGGACATTGCATCTTAACATTGGCGACAAGGATTTCCTAAAAACAAGAACCCCATATGCAAAGGAAGCTGATGAAACCAAGGAAACTAAGGAAGAAGCTGAGGATTGAAGTGGCCTGCTGCGGGGGGTGCAGGAAGAATCAGGACCAGAAGAAAATAGACGACACCGCCCCCAATAACCAAGTAAGCAAACCCATCACCCAGGGCAGGACAAGGGAGGGGGTCGGAGGCCCACAGCAGAAAGCCCCTTTTGGACTGAGACAGCAGACAGCAAACCATAAGCGGATGGGAGTGCTGGGTCCGGGGGTTTAAGTGCTAATGAAGGCCTAAAAAGCTGAAGAGAGGCTCCCTAATTGTTTGGGCTCCCAGAATGGGAAGTGTCTCATGAGCTACAGGAAATAGAAGCACCCCTGAGTGATATTATGGGGTTGTAAGACTTTTTCTAGAAAGTGAATTTTGAAATTAAGGCAAGAGGGGAAGACAATTTGAAAAGGGAGAGCCTCATTGTTGAAGAGAAAAGTCAAGAAGTACACAAGTCTGATGTTTAACCTGGCACTGAAGTGTGAAGAGTGGAGAAAGGCACTGCGAACCTGTACACTACTGCACTGTGAAGTGACCATTGGTCAGCGCAGGAGTTCTTCAGCGCTTCGTGTCATTTTGAGACTGATGACGTCAGTTCAGGAGCAGAGGGATTTGGCGAAGCAATCGGATGCGGTGGCTTCAGTGTTCCGTCAAAGAAACAGATCACATTAGCAACGTCTTCCTATTATTGAAGTCAGTAGCGCCTGTCAGAACTGCAGTTTTCGACTAAAGGACCCCGTTTGATGGTGTGCGATGTGTCATGTCACGTGTTTCATGAGGAAGTGAGAGAAAAGCATTGATCCGTAAGTCTGCAGAGCGTCAAGAATTGAAGCGAACAGTATTGTGGGACTGTAAATATTATAAGCTGCTTCGGAAGTACCAGTGACGAGTTTCGAAGAGAAGCTGCCATCCATAAATCTTCAGATTACTATACACCGCTCCGTCTCAATTAGTGAGACGTTTAGATGCGGCCAACCAGTAAGGCGACATGTCAGGTCTGGAAAATGCATGTTTAGCAAAGCTGTTTTGCTAGTTATGTGTAATGGCCAACAATGAGAGCACAGGCCTTTCAGGCATGGGCATTATTTTAAGTAGCTGTTTCTGCAAGAGTAAAGTGAGCATTAATCACCTGCATATGTGATAAAGCATTAAGTCATTTTAGAAACACTCGTGTCTAACATGTTTGAGTATTTTTGCATATATTTGGAAAGTGAAGAAAATACTTTTAAGAGGTTAATGCTAATTCTTTAAAAAGAATTGCAGGTTTATGGACTGGTATTAACAAGGAGGACTTGCATAATTTTTTTTTTGTTAAGCACGAAGTGCTATAAGAACGTAAGCTATAGATGTAACCTTTTTGAGGAATTACAGATAAAGGGGTGTTCGTCACCTGTGGACTTTTAGCATAATGATGGTGCTTGAAGAACGATAGGCGGAGTTCTGGAATTGCATAGTTGTGGGATTTTCATTTAAAATATCCACGGTACTTTGACTGGGTGTGATGTGTGTTGTTGTTTAGGTGATTACATGCTTTGTGAAGTACTTGTTTGTGAGTGTGTTTCGGTAAGGAGGGAGATGTGTTGTGAAGTACTTGTTTGTGAGTGTGTTTGGTAAGGAGGGAGATGTGTTGTGAAGTGCTTGGTTAGTCTGATGTGGTTTGTCATGTGATTTATGATGTCACCTGAGTGCCTGTGGAATGTTGATGTATGAGTGGGAGAATGCTGTGGTGAGTGTTCTATGTTGAATCAGTTGGGCCCTCCCTTCCTGGGTGATGGGTGCCGGTGTCTCTATTGTATATGTCTTAATCCTGTAATATGTAACTGTTATGGACTTGATGGTCGTGCAGAGTATGAATACCTCCGTCCCCAAGTACCACACAGACAACACCAGAAATACTGCCTGTGCGGTCTTTGAGGCCACAGGTGGTAGTCCGTCGAGCCGATTCGGGAACAGCCGGAAGAACCCCTTGAACGCTGTAAGGCAAAGGATTAGGCAGTTATGCACAACACAGGCAGGATAACAGAAGAACACAGGCAACTCAGCTCTGCTTACCTATGTGTACAAAGGTGGCCCAGAGGTGTGGGGAAGGACTGGACCCCGGGGCAGGAACCGGATAGGTAAACACCTAGCGTGGGGCCAGAGGCCGGGCTATCAAACAGACAGACGTGATCCGTAGGGTATCCAGGGACGATGCCGTAGTCGGGTAAACAAGAGGACCAAAGTTAGTACAGTAGGATGAGGCAAAAACAGTCCGTGGAGCAAATCGTGGTTCGGCAACTGGAGAATCAAAGTTCGGTTAGCAGAAGGGTAAGGCGAAGCAATCCGTGTAACAAAAGCGTGGTCGAGAAAAACAATCAGTAAGTCCAAACGTAGAATTCAGCGTCACGTGATCCAGGAAGGAAACAGCTGTGAAGCAACGCTCCTTGTTTCCGGAAGTTATTTATACCTTGTCAGGGGTCACGTGATACGTGACACTGGAGCGTTGCTGTGCATAGGACGATCACGTGATCCGTGACGCGCGGGTCTCCGTGGGCAACGCTTTGCGTTGTAGCGAGATGTCAACCTCCAGTTTAGCTGCCAAGAACGGGAGGGGCGATAAACGCCGGGTCTGCTTTGCTGCGATCCAACAGGATGGGCGAAGGGCACTGGGTTACGTGAGCCAAGGTGAGTATGTGGGGTAGTGGGAGAGACAGTGTTCGAGGGCGGAGAAACAGCACCTGTACAAGCTGCACTCGGTGCGGGAGATGTAACAGTAACTAAAGAAACTGAAGTAAACATTAAGAAGAAGTAACACTAAGTGGTGTGGACATTGCATCTTAACAACCTGCCCAACTTGTTAGTTGTCTGGCAAGACTGAAGGCTGTGGCATTGACCCACTGCAGCCGTTGCCAGTGGTTGTAACACTGTTTGAGAGGGTGGGCATCGACATTGTTGGTTCCCTCACCCTCCCACTTCAGGTGGACATCGGTTCATTATGGTCTTGGTCGATCATGCCACCAGGTACCCTGAGGCTATACCCCTTGGGACTATTACTGCCAAGGTGGTTGTCAGGGCTCTCCTGGGCATTTTCACCCGTGTTGGATTCCCTAAGGAGGTTGTCTCTGATAGAGGATCCAACTTCATGTCGAGTTACATGAAAACCGTGTGGAAAGAGTGCGGGGTAACCTGTAAGTTCTCCACCTCAGACCAACCGTCTGGTTGAGAGATTGAACAAAACTCTCAAGGGCGTGCTGGAATGTGAAGGTGATCTTTGAGAACAAAATTGGCATCTTGGCCAGCGTAATCCAACTTAATTTTGACATCCAGAACCCATGGGTGGTAGTGGTAGATGTTTATTGAAACCCGGCCTCTTCCACACTCAACGCTTTTTTGGATACATTAGGGGGCGTATTGTCTATAGTGAAGTCAGACTTGGGCAAGGCTAATATCGTGGCAGGGGATTTCAACTCCATATGTGCCGAGTGCTCAAATGAAAAGGAGGGATTAAGGGGGAAAAAATCTCTAGAAGAGGGCAGAAATGGTTAGCATTCATGAGCTCATGGGACCTCGAAATGCTAAATGGGAGCTCGGAGGGCGAAAAAGGAGCCACCACGACATGGAGACGAGGAGAGTCAACATCTATATTAGACTATATTTTCATCAGTGCAAGCCTTTTTTCAAAACATCTACATTGATAGTAAATCCTGAGGGAGGCAGCAACAATGCCAGACTGGAGTTATCCTTTCCAGATATGCAGGGTCATCAGCAGTGGTTACATAAGCAAGAACTGGAGGGAAGGGGGGGTAGAGTTAGATTAGTCAAATATGGTGGAGGAGGGGAAAAACTAAACAAAGTATTAAAGAAGCTACCAAACTCTTCCCTGATAGATCATTGCCATGCAGATAAATACATTAGTTTTATCTGGTCAACTGTACCACCCAAAATGCCATCAATAGGAGCCAAGCAGCTGGAAACTATGATCAGAAAGAGAGAAATGAGAAGCAAACTTCGAGGCCTTAAAAACAGAATATGGCACCAGACAGACTCATAAAGGAAGCAAATGGTGTTAGGAGTAAGTACAGGTATTGGTCACAAATCATCGAATGGCTAGATTACAAAAAGATGATGAACAGATGCTGAAGCTTGTGGCTGAAACTAATACTCAAGGGTTTTGGTCAGTAATGGGGCAATTGGATCAGCAATCAAATAGCTCCCTGTGCAACCTGGTTACAGAAACCAAATGGGTTAATCATTTGTCAACCATCTTTCAGAAACCAAGAGTGGAAGGAGAGCCAATGCAGCTGGAGACCAAACGGTCCCTGTTCCTGGAAGAGGAGGAAATTGCGGAGATAATCAGGAGCTCATCACTATCCAAGGCTGCCGGCCCTAGCGGGTTGACGTATCAAGTTCTTAAAACGAACCAGAGTTCTGGGCTGGGTTCTTGAGGAACTTATTTGGGGAGATCTTGCTCACAAAACACTTCCCACCCTCTTGGAAAACAGCGCTGATCATTTCACTCTTTAAGGGGGGGATAGGACTGACCCCGCTAGTTACCGTCCAATCGCGCTTTTGGATATTGAAAGCAAAATTTTTATTAGGCTGATAGTTAAGGAGCTCACCAACTGGGTGGATAGCGTGTGGGCCCTGTCCTGTTTTCAAACACGGTTTAGAAAGGGCCTCTCCACGTCGCTAAATGGGCTAATTCTGAGTTTAGTGAGTGAGACCTCTGCCGCGAAAGGAGGAGTACCCCTGTATGGGGCGTGGATAGATCTATCGAAGGCCTTTGATCAGATCAGCAGAGGCATGTTGTGGGCAAATCTTAAACTAAAGGGAGTCCCAGAATCTCTACTGGCTATGTTAATAGAATTGCATAGGTACACAACAGTAAGGGTAAGGTTGGATGACAAGGGACATCTGTCAAATGGAGTGAAGGTAGAGAGAGGAGTAAGGCAGGGCTGCCTGGGAGCTCCTTTATTTTTCAACCTCTTTCTGTCCGATATGGGGCAAGACTTGGAACCCTCCACACTGGTCAGCCCAATCCTTAATGGGAGTAAGATCTTTTGGCTGGCTTATGCGGGCGACATAGTCCTATTGGACAGAACAGCTATAGGTCTCCAAAGACTGCTGACCAAGCTGGGCAGTTATGCAGAGACAAACGGGTTAGTAATAAACCCGTTAAAATCGAAGATTCTTGTGTTTAAACATCCAAGAAAGAAAATTAGCTTTGAAAACTGGTCATTGAATGGGCAGATTGTACCATGATTGGAAGAGCTAATTTACCTTGGCTATAAGATATATGCCAGGCCGAGAAACAAGGAGCATGACATCTTCGCCAAGGCATAGAACTGATCCACCCCCCCCCATATGAAAAAGATTAAAGCTAAATACTGTAAATTCTCCATCTTGCCAATGATTAAATACTATGTAGCCAAAATAATACCGGTTATTCTGTATGGCTTAGAAGCTAAACCCTCACTCTGGAGTTCAAACTGAGCCAGAATAGAAGGCAGAATTTAGAAGGTCTCCCTTAACCTTCCTATGAGTACACCAGGCTGAAACCTGCGGTTCGAATTGGGTCTCATTTTTCTAGAGTGCCGAGCAGAATGGAAGCTGACCACACTATATAGAGAGATAATGTCTCCTAAGCTAGGTTCACTGTATGAAGATGTCAGAGTCCACTTGAAAGGCTCAAAGTCTAGGATCTTGAGAGGGCTGGATTCAAAGGTAAAAAACATACTGGACAGAGTAGATGTAAATCTTGAAACTCTGATTACTAACCCTCTTAAGGTAAAACGTGATCTGGAGCGGTTAGATTGGATTAAAACCATTTCTTTGGTGAGAAGCTCTTAGCCACGTAACACATTTTTGACTGCAGAAAAAAATGTAGGCCACCTTCCCTGTTATTTAGTAAAATATCCTGACCCCAGAATAAGATACAACTTTTTGTGGGTGAGATTGAACCTTGTCCCCACCGGGGAAGTCTTGGCAATAAGAAATGAAGAAGAACTTGCAATAAAATTATGTAAAATATGTACCAACCCAAGGCTCCAATCACTCCGACACATCCTAATGGAGTGCAAAGGCACTTGGTCTCTGAGGTTAGCGAAACTAAGAAGATTCACGCTTAAGGAGGATGGTCTTGTATCAGAACACCTCTGGGAAAGAATGATTGCAGGCCAAGAAACTCAGCTAACGGCAACAGTTGTTTAAATATTGGGAAAATTGAACCTGTTAAATTATCGATGAGAAATGCTCTTGACAGGGAATGAGGGGAATAGGGTTATGGCGATTCATACTAAGGAAAAATAGATAATGTGCACATCATTGATGAGTGATGGGTAAAGGGGAAAGACAAATGTATTCTTCTACTGATTGGAAAGCCTTTAGCGAATAGAGGAGATGGGAGTAATTTCTGTGGTTTTTAAGAAGTGGGGAGAATTGACTTATTTTATTGAAGCTATTGTACGTAAATGGTTATTAGTTTTTTTTTCTCTCTTTACTATTTGGTTTATTTTCTCCACTTCTGTGAATGTTTAATTATACCGGTTGACTAATAATTGTAAAGGTTCTAATGAACCAAATACAATAAAAAAATAAATTTAAAAAAAAGAATGCTGTGCATGTGTCAGATCTTAGGGTAGTACTTTGCATTTGGGTCTCTTTGGCTGCAGTCTGATAGAGCCGTCACACACGTGGTCGTGCCCCACAGGTCTCGGGGAAGGCTGAAGTGGAATCAGACTTCAGTTGGTGTCCTTGGGTTTTGGTGTAGAGGGAGCAGAGAAATGTTTGCAGACATCCGAAGGACCAAAGAGCCGCAGAGTACTGCTCAACAATGTTGGGGTGCATGAAGCATGACAGGTCATCCAGTTTGTCTGAGGCACGTTTCAGGTGACAGTAGTACTGGCAGAGGTACAGAAGACACCCAGCATTAATGCAAGATGGAATTGGTCCAGAGGGATTCAAGCATCCGAGGGATGGAACTAGATAGAATATGGTCTTAGGTGCCACTAAATGTGTGTATGCACCACATTCATGAATCCTCAGCCCCAACGCTGGATTGGCTTTACAGATGGAAGTTTCAATGGATTGCCTTTCTCCCACAGATTCCTCATCAGATAGATATCATCATCCAGCTCTGCTGCTTGGAAAAACTTCAACAGGGGGCGTAGTGAACCTCGACTCGGTCTGTCTTGCTCAGTGCTCGGACGTGACATTGGGCATCGTATATATACTGCATCACTACGTCCTGTTTCTCAGTTCCTTTTCTCTGTGCACTCGACACGCTGCTCTTGAGGAACACGCTATATAGTCGTCAACTCTATACAACGTAATTCCAGTCAGATTTTGTATTTTTCTTGTCCGCGAGATATCCGCACCTCGGATTTCAGGATTTAAGTGCTGCACTGACTGTGACTTCAAGATATCGACTGACATGCCATCTGTGTGTGGTGCCTCGGCATGGGTAACGAGAATGAGGGGGTGAGCGTCATCTGGAAAAATTAATCTGAATTCCCTTTGGGAGCAGTCAGGCAATCTCGCAGTGGGCTGACTGCCGTCGGAAAATCACCTGCTCGGTTGACCATTTGGTTCTCAGAGGCTGAAACAGGGAGGGCTGTGAGGAATTCGACCATCCGCACAGGGAGTGTGAGCTCACCTGGGCTTTTTTGAAGTTTTGTAAATTGAATGATCAGAGATGAACCTCAGAAAATGTGTGGAGCTATTCTGCACACGATTTCCTCGGCTCACCACACAACAAACAGTCACGTATACTCTCGGGGACAAAACCTACATATGCAGTCCTCCCTGCCACATTTAGCTGCAATGTGACAGCCAGGTGACCCTGAAAGCATCTCCGCAATGGGGAAGGCAACACCTTCCTACTGCCATGGTCAAACTAAATATGAAAGGCTCCATGGATCTGCCCTGTCTGTTGTCAAAGTTCTGCTGGTGGCAGCCCATGATGATGAGAGTTAATTGAAACAGACTTGCGAGAGACCTGATCACAGAACTGACAAAAGGGGACAGGAAACCAACACCTCTTTGATATGCAGTGTGTCAACTTGCAGCTAGCTCCCATTTCTCTGTATGAAGGGCAGTGAATGGCATGTCTGCGACAACTGTTTACAGTAGGCAACCCCTGCAGGGGGACCACCTTTCAGAGGGAAGAAGTATGTGATTTGATGGAGACAGAAGTCTGTTCTCGCAACAAACTTCAAGGGAGACCTGCACTTTGATCAGGAGCCACATAGAGCTCAATTAACCAGAGAGACACTTTGATCCACAACAGACAGGAAGATGGGTGGGACTTAGTAGCACATGTTGTCACCCCTTACCTTCCCTTTGCAAAGCACTCTGGTTATGAGCTCACACATAACAGAAGATTGTTGGTGGGGACCCAGGATTGGTTCATTAAGGTAGACCTAGCCAGCACCAATCACTGGGGCCCATTTGGCTTTAAGAGGGCCAAGCCCCTCTCTTAGCAGATCATCAGAAGGCTTCACCAGACGCAGGAAAGAACAACTCATTTGGACCCTGGCCGAAGGTACAGTCTGCCTTACAGCTTTCGCTAGTGAAGGAAGGCCAGGATGTCCAGGAGGGAAGCACGATCCTCCCCTAAAAATCACCTAGGGAACAGAGGGAAATAACCGAGAGGACCCATTTAGCATATTCAGAACTAGTACCCAGCTAGCACACTGCATTCCCGGCTAGGTTCTGCCAACAAGCTTCCTAGGTGGGAAGTGCCAGAGAGTCTCTGACAAAAGGACAAGACCGTTGCCTGCAAACACTCTCCTCAGCTTTGAGCCTTCCGCCTTAAAGCAGGACACATGCCCACTGAAGAAGCTAGGATGAATGCCACAACAAGCATCAACCAGTGTCCATCTTTTAAGGACATTTTCGAGGCAGTCAAGCCCTCAAACCGCAACTGGCTGCACCACTGACTGTTGTCACGCTGTAGTTGCTAAAGCAGTCAGACGTCCGTCCAACCTCGCTTCCCGATCTGCATGCTGCCAGATACCTGCCAGATACACACAGCTGTCTCCCATCTTGAACTGTCGCAGGAGCTGCAAAATGTCCTGGAACTGACTCGAAAATCAAGATCATCTCAAGCACCAGGTACATTGTGGTTCTGTCCCCCTGGTCCTTCCTTCTGCCTAGGGCCCCAAGTGATATTTACAACCTCTTGCTTCCTTGGTGCTGAAGCCAAATAACCTTGAACAGTTCAGATTGATTGCTTTACCGACTACTCTCCTGTCAGAATCCAGAGTGCATGCCTTTCCTCCGTGAAACAGTCTCCTGTGTGTTCCTTTACAGAGTGGTTTGTGTTTTGTAGTGTGCTAGAACGGTCTGTTGTATTGTAATAATAATAAAGTAGATATGTTATACAACCTTGACTGGACAGTCCCTTTCATCATTGGGTAATCATTGCATTTTCGCTGTGTTGCAACTAACCAACGATCCACGGCCTTGCAGAGATAAGCCTGCCATTCCGTCCACGTTACCAAAATTGGATAAGGAGGTTTACATTTTACTTGCGTCTCCAATCTGTTCGCATCCCTTTTGGTGTACTAGCGGTGTGGGACTGATGGATGGCTTAGAAATCTGTATTCATCCCTGGACCACTGGTGCCCCGGAAGTTGCTTTGTCACAGGGACTTATTCCCTAAAAAAGAGAAACTACGAAGACGAAGAAGCAGTCTCACTCACGGAGCTACTCTTCCACGTCATCTTCTCATAAGAAGGAGCGCCACCGGCATCAACGTGATGCAGACTTCTCGTCGGAGTGAGGTAAGTCGTCGGCAGGGCCGACAACTCTGCAGGAATGGGAGGAGTTCAAAACACAAATGTCTGTTTCAAAAGGCAGCTGTATGTGCGGGTTTGCCCCCAAAACAGCAGGCCCTGGTGGCTTCACTGGCGCTCGGTGGGCCGACCCCATACAAGCACTGATACCAATGCCATCAGCGTCGGGAGAGCCTCCGGGCTCGATGCTGAAAAAGGCGGTTAAGCCCTCGAAGCCGGGGCCTTCCCGCTAGCCTCATGTCTCGGGCATTCCCGAAACCTCTTCAGTGCCCAGGTCTCACTCGACATGGACAGCCACCCCTTCCACATCGAAGGATAAACCCTCGACACAACCATCAGTGATCGATCCTTCGTCCACTGTCCCGGACCGATTTCTTTGACTCCATGCCATCAATCTTCTGCGCTGACGGTGAGGACGATCAGGGAGATGTCAACCCTATATATTCAGGGGCTGGTGGCGTTGACTATTTTGATGACCAGACAGACCTTCTGGCTTTAGTACAGGGGTTGCATGATGGCAGTGGGCTGGATACTTCCCCAGATGTTGATTTGTAACAGGCGTAGCCTTACACACATGCCCATGTCCTTAGTGGACATGGTGGTCAACACACTGGGGCTAAATGCTTTGGCAGTTCCAGTCCAGGGTTATGAATTAACTGACATTTTGGACGAGGGTCCTGCTACCGAAAGACACATGCCACTGAATCCAGCTATAGCCAATCCAGTCGCCTTCTTGTGGCAACGGCTCTTCTCTGTTCCTCTGGTCATCTCTACTGCGACCAGCAAATACAGGCCTGCAAGAGGGGATCTGTCCTTTTTGTCCCCTCACCCTTACCCTGGAAGGTCTTGTTGTGCAGGCAGCCAGAGTTTCCACCAGGGCAGCCTCATCCACCTTGAATCTGCCCGTTGAAAGTGAGGGCAAGAGACTGGATGCGATGGGGGGGGGGGGCGGTTTGGGGAGATTTTTACTTCTGGCAGCATGGCCTTGAAAGCAGGTAATTGTCCTGTGGGTTTGCCAAGTATTCCTTTGGCCTATGGAAGGTGGCAGAACACACAGTCCAATACATCCCTGAAGGGGAGCTGCGAGATGGTTTCATACAGCTGGTGGATGATTGGAAGGAAGTGGCCATGCAGTCTCTACAAACGTGCCTTGTTGTGGCAGACTGCGTTGGCCTGTCATTGGGGTCTGCTGTGGTACTAAGGAGACAGACCTACCAGCTGCTGCGTCCAGAACAGTCCCTTTAAGGGGAAATTGCTTTTCAGTCCAAAGGCTGATGACTCCCTAGAAAAGTTCAAGTAGTCAGAGCTTGCTGCAATATCGCGGAAACGTATATATACTGCACCGTTATAATGCAGACTGCACATTTACTGCCCAGTCGGCATTATAAAAAATGTGGACTCACATTATTACGACCAAGCGGAGTGGGGGTTGTGGGGATGTCCTCCACTCCCCTTGGTCACTGTAATGGGAGTTGGGGGTGTGCCCTGCAGATCGCTGTGGTAAGTGGGGGAAAAGAAAGTAAAAAAAAAAGATAAATGACCCTGCGGCGTCAGCTCAAACCCAAGTAAGTGGGTGGAACTGACACCACAGGGCTAGTGGGTAGTCGGCGGAGCACACAGAAGTGGGGGGTTGGAGGAGGTAAGGCGGTGCGGGTCGTGGCATGCAGGCAAAAGTAATTCATTGGATCACTGCGCCGTGCTGTAATTGGAGTCAACATTTTCATCGGCGGAATTACGCTACAGTGTAGTGATCACATACATCCAATATCGCTGATCCTAGCTGCGCAGCCGGCCAATCCTGTCTTCAGCTTTGCCTCTAGGGGCAGGGGCTACTGGCGTTAGGTGCCTTGCGACAGGAAGGCGCAGCTCCCGCAAGCCAGACGGGGACAGAAGCATTTCATGCACTCCAGGAAGGGGTAGGGGACTTCCAGAGGCCAGCAGGCAGCGGGGGCTGCTTTGCTCTCCAAGCCGCTTTGATGTTCCCCGCCCCACCATTTGGTGGATGGCTGTAAAAGCACTGGCCCCAATGGTGGGAGATTACCTCCGATGCCTGGGCCCTGGAGCTTGTGCATTGGGGCTATTGTCTGCCCTTTTTAAGGAAACTTCTGAACAAACCCCCAACACCTCCATGACAACCAGAACAGGAGCTCCAGGAAGAACTGCGAGGCGAGCCCTATTGTTGAAGGGTGACATGGAAGAGGTACCTCTCGAGCAGAGAGGGTCAGGCTGGTATTTCCAGGTACCCAAGAAGGGAGGAGATGTCCGTCCCATCCTGTACCTCAGGGCCTTGAACAAGTTTCTAAAGAAAGACAAATTCAAGATGATGACATTGAGAGAAATTCTCCACACTCTCAAGTTGCAGGACTGACTGTTGTCAATAGATCTCCAGGATGCTTATTTCAGTGTGCCGATACATTGAAAGCACAGGCAGTTCCTGGGGTTCCTCATAGAGGACATGCACTATCAGTTCAAGGTGCTTCCTTTTGGGTTGACCTCAGCGCCAAAGGTCTTCACGAAGCTCATGGCGGTAGTCGCGGCTCACCTCAGGAGATGCAGTGTCCACATATTCCTGTACTTGGATGACTGGCTGATCTGAGGGAAGTCAGCAGAGCAGGTTTTGTCCCACATAGAGTAAACCTGTTCACTGCTCCACAGGCTGGGCGTCTGCAAGTTCAGGGAGAAGTCCCACATGACATCAGTCCAAAGGCTCCAATTTATCGGGACAGTCCAAGACACTCGGGTAGGGAAGGCTTGTCATTTTTCAATGACCTGTCTTGGTGGGCCAATGGCAGTAATTTGCTTGCGGGGGAACCCTTTGGCCTCCGTGGCCTCAGACCCGAGTGATCACGGATGCATGTCTGAAGGGTTGGAGCGCTCACTGCGAGGACTTGCAGGTGATGGAAGCCAGGTGACACATCAACAGACTGGAGTGACTACTACGGTTTCAATGATCCCAGTACTTAGGCTCCTTAAAGGTAATTGTGAAGGTGTCCAAGTCAGTGGCCGACGATCTCTCTTGGTGGGCCAGCAGCGAGAACATGATGTTGGGCAGAGCCTTTCCAGCCTCCGTGACCCCCAGTCAGTGTGGTCACGGATGTGTCTCTGAAAGGTAGGATCACACCCTGGGAGGAATTTCAGGTCAGTGGCCTCTGGTCCACAATGGAAGCCCGGTGGCACAATAACAGGGTGGAGCTGCAAGCAATCAGGTTGACCCTCAAAGCAGTCTCCCCATCTCTGAAGGGGTAGCATGTCCTGATCTTGAAAGAAAATACGATGGCCATGCACTATCTGAACAAAGTGGCGTATGCTCCCTCCCCCTCTGCAGACAGAATATGCAGCTGTGGTTCTGGCTGTTGGAAAACCAGATTTCGGTCTCGGCAGTTCATCTGGTGGTGGCAGAGAACAGATGGCTGATGCTCTGAGCAGGCAGAGCACGGTCTCACACAAGTGGAAAGTGTGCCAGGAAAGTCCTGGAAGATGTCCTCACTCTGGGGTACCCCAAATGTAAATCTGTTTACCACGGAGTCCAACAGGAAGCGCAAGCAGTTTTGCTTGAAGAAATTCCCAGCGAACAGCACGCTAGCGGATGCGTTTGGACTTCCCTCTCCACTACACCTTCCCTGTGATCACCGTCATTCCTTGAGTTCTCAGGAGGTTGAGAAGGTTTCAAGCAACCATGATCTTGATTGCCCCGGATTGGGCGAGGTGGGCATGGTACTCAAACCTTCTGGTTCCGACCATCTGTCCACCTCTCGCGTTGCCTCGTCTTACGGATCTCCTAACCCAGTCGGAAGGTCAGGCTCTTCTCCCAAACCCAGAGTCCCTCAACCTGCATGTGTGGCTCTTCAGAGTTTGAGATATGACTGGGATCTCTATGAGGAGGTACTTGAGGTGCTTCTAGCTGCGGGCAGACCATCTACAAGATCCCTGTACGCGTGCAGGTGGAACGTGCGAATGACCCTATCTCTTGCCCCACTACTACAGTGATGGAGTTCCTTCTGCCACTGGCCTCAGCAGGCCTTCAGTTACCACAGTCAAAGGATATTTGGCAGCCTTGTCTGTGTTTGAGTTTCCGGATCATGTTTCCTTTTCCACTATCCCGGTTATGGCCCAATTGCTGAAGAGCCTTGTGAATAAGTTTCCACCAACTCCTTTTGTTGTTCCAGATTGGGATTTCAATCTGGTTCTGACGTTCCTGATGGTGCCTCCCTTTGAGCCATTGCGCTCTTTGCTTCTGCAGCCAGCCTTTATGGTTGCCATTCATTCTGCGAGGCTGGTCAGCGAATTGCAGGCCCTTTGTTGTAAACCCCCCCCCCCATATTTGCGTTTTTTTCACAAGAAGGTCTTGCTTAAGGTAAGACCTGGGTTCCTTCCAAAGGTGTTATCAGAGTTTCACCTTTCACAGGCTATAGATGTGCGTGTATTTTACCCGCCTCTGCATCTTTCTAAGGAGGAGGAGCACTTCCATCGGTTGGATCCCAAAAGGGCCTTGAGTTTTTATGCCGCAAGGACGGCAGAATATCAGAAGCTGATCAATTGTTTGTGGCCTACTCTTTGTCCAGAAAAGGTCTAGCTGTGACTATGCAGACACTTTCCCGATGGATCATTTTATGCATTGCAGAATGTTAGCAATCCACAGGCAGGGAATTGCCTCCTGGCATCAGAGCACACTCGGCAGGGGGGTATTTGCATCTGCATCTACAGCCTTGCAAAGGGATGGGGGGGTGCCCAGTTAGGGACATTTGCCGGGCAACTTGGTCCTCACTCGATAATATTACAAGGCACTACAGTCTGGACGTCGCCCGTGGAGCCGATGCTCATTTTGGTAGGGCAGTGCTACAAAACCTTTTACTGTGAGCTCTCTGCCCTCCATTGTTCCACTGCTTTGGGAGTCCATCTGTGGGAGAAAGGCAATCCATTGAAGGAGAAATTACTCACCGTAATATTCTTTGTATGGATTATTTTCCTGCAGATTCCTCATCACCCCTCCCATCCATCCCGCTCAGAAAGCTTTAGCAGTTTGTGCATGCCTGTCTTTGTGAGTAGATGCCTGGTGATGGTCCTAGAGTGACAGTTTTCTGTCTTGCAAGCTGCATGTCCTTCTCACTTTCTTTAAAAAAAATATATATATATATATATATTTGTCCTTTCTAGTGTGGAGTTTCTTACCACCAAGTCTGTGTATCTCTTTGGGATAATTGTTGTTTACCTTCTATAGGCTGTTTGGCCTTCTTCTTTCGCTATTTTCCTCTGCAGCGGTCGAGCACGGGGGAGAAGGGCATGAACTGAGGTACGGGGCTCAGTGACGCAGTATATATATACGACACCCAACATCCCATCCGGAGGCGACGATAGAGCACCAAGCCAGACGGATCGAGGGCCGAGTCGTGGTCCACTACGCCCACTTTCAAAGTTTTTCAGAGCAGCAGAGCTGGATGAGGATACCTATCTGATGAGGAATCTGCGGGAGAAGAATCCATAGAAGGAACATTATGGCGAGTAATTTCTCCCTCTGGTGTTTTGGAGCATGGACTCTGTCCTCAAATGTTATTTACTTTAAAGGAGTTGGCAAATATTGGATTGTGCAAAAGTTGAAACTTCGTCAAGTCTATCCCTCCCAGACCAGAAAACAAAAAAGATGGACATTTAGGTTCCCACAGTATTGAATGAACCTTCAGCGTTACAATATTTGTTCATTATACGTTATTCCTTATGACAACAGCTACCTGGGCTTAACCTTCATATTTATGTTGAATTGGGTTTAGGGTTAGGATCCCAAACCTCCCAAAAATGTTTCCAATTATTTAAATATTTTGGTGGTGGCAAACTTCACACTTTGTAGGCTTCTTCCCAGACAAACCACTAAGCACGTGGATTCCCTTAGGTTTCCAGTCATCATGTAGACTGACCATAACTGCTCCTGACTCACCTTGCCTTTGGAAATCTCAAACGGGTGGGCCTTAACCATATATGGAATCGGCATCTGTGTCAAACCACATACTCAGTAAGGAATGTCTTGCTGCAGCACCTTGCTATTGGATTTTGGAAAGAATTTTTGACCTCATGTTTAATCTTTGCAAGCGTTTAACCCATGTGAACTTGAAAAAGCAATGCAACCTGAGAGTGAACCTATGGGAATTGATGGAACTTGCTGAATAACTCTGCTGATGCAGGGACTGAAATAAGGATTTGTTTAGCGGGAGCTAAAAGCAGCTCCTGGAGATTTGACTACATTTATTAAGCAGAAGTTACTGCTCGGTAACACGCAGCTACAATGTAGTGAGTCACATAACTTCCACATGAGATGCACACTAATATTTTGTCCTTTATATATCACTCATTGTACTTTAAAATGTCTTATAAATATATTCCAAAGCATCATTACACCCATTCCCAAACCCACAGAGTAAATGTCACATATCTGTGTTTGTATGTCACCAGTTGGCCTGGGGAGCTAAAAGTACCCCCTGGTAGCTTTTGGCATCAAGGTGCCCTTAGCTCCCAGCAATTTCGAACCCTGATTATGGCCTGAGTAACAATCAGTAAAGCACAAAGCCTATATCTGTTGGACATCTTCTACATCCTAATAACTGTGTAACCTTAGGCTAACGTTATCTGCATCCTATGCCTGTAATCTCCCAGCAACACTAAGCAAAGGTCTGCTGTCGAATGCCTGAGAATGTAGATGTCATGCCTTCGGGTCGTTCCTCCGGCCATGTCCCGTCACCCAGTCACATGACCACTCTCTCCCATTCACCTGTCTCCCGGGGCTCACGCAGGCAACCCAGTTTGGCTCGCGCGCTGGCAAAACAATCGCCATACACTTTTCAGTCGCGCTTACGGCCGTTTCTCCATTGGCAGTTGCCATGGAGATTAGGCAGCCGCTCGAGCGGTAACACACGCGCTCGTACCGTTGTGGCCCGGTCACGTGACTTGTCTATACGGTCATGTGCCCCAGGTTCGCGGTCACGTTACTCCATTCAATGTCATATGACCAGGAAGTAAAACGGTATTTAAACTGTGCAGTGCCTGTACACCACGCTTCACAGCTGATTTCCTTGGAGACTCTGTCTGGCTGACTTACCCGTGTTACTTACCCGGCTTCCTTGAATCTCGCTCTTGTTTTTGGACTTCTTGTGGATCACGCTTGGCTACGGCGACATCGGCTCCTCTGTTCATCACGGCTTCTGACCCCGGACTGAATCACGGACTTCCTCTGGATCTTGCTCTTTGTTCTTCCATTGATTCGGACGGCTCTTCCTGGCTTCAGACCTTTTTTTTGCTCAACGGACCTCTCTTGGATCTCCCAGATTGCCTCGCTGCACAGTTGGTCACACTTCCCAAGTGGTGGTTGTCATCTGACTAATTGGGACCCTTTCTCCAATACAACACTCTCCAGGTGGAGACTGGCGAAAGACATTCGGACCTATCCCTTAGGGTGGGTCCCTTGCCTACGTGAGTCCCGGAACCATCCTCCCTTTCAGGTTCAACATCCTTTTCATCAAGTCCCCGGTAAGACTCTGATTGTTCTCTGTTTAAATACATGTAGTACCCTGCCTGCTTGGTTTATAATCATTGCCTTCTTTCACAGCTGCCTTGGGGTTCCTAGTACTTCGGTTCCGGCTTCGGATCTTCTCCACCTGTGGCCTCAAGGGTTGCACAGGGAGTGATAAGTGATTCTCCCTGTGCGGCACTTGGGGACGGAGGTCTCCTATATCTTCACGACTCTCAACGCACAACAGTAGAACATATTTCACAGTATAGTTCTACTGAATAAGACTTTTCCCTAAATATTTCTTAACTGAGGCATAGCTCCAGTCTGACATATTAATCTCAGAAATCCGTGTAACCTGAGAGATAGCTCTGGTCTTTAAGCTTGGCCCTCTAAGATTTGTGTAGCCGAGGGATAATTATGTTGTGAATTGCATGTGCATGCAAAGTCTGTAGCCTAGATTAGTCTTAAGTCCTTTCTTCTTAGCTCTGCCCTATTGGGATAGCGTCCCTTGAATTCTGCACCTAGTCTTCTGATCAGGTTTCCTTCCTTATGAAATAAAGTACATGGGGTACCAGAGACACTTTAATAGACTCCTAAGGCTGCACCTGCAGTTCAGCAGCCACACACATCTTGGGGCCTGAGCGTCATTCTTTCATAACTGAAGCCTGTGCTTTTTAGTTGATGGTTTCGGCAAACTTAAAGCCTGTGACTTGAAAGACCGCTTTTTTGGTTGCTGTTAAGTCTGCTATTGTAGTGCATGTGTTTTTCACAAACCCAGAAACAGAAGTAGAAATAAATCTACATAACATAGATGTTAGGAGGGCTTTGAAATCCTACCAAGACTGAGTTCTACAGACTGAATGTCTCCAGTGCAATCAGAGTCTGGAAAACAAGCTTCAAAAGCACCCATTGCTCAAAAGAGTGTTTCCTGTATTTAATAACAACACCGACTGAGAAGAACAAGTTACTTACACCCTGGTAACGTTCTTTCGGATGGATGTTCGTCCCACATATTCCTCATCATTAGCCATCTTCCCTTCCAGCTTTATCTGCTTTGGAAAAAAGATTTGGCAGAGGGCGCTGTGCATCGATGCAGTCGACTCAATGTCCCTTGAGGGCCTCCGTCTCGAGGTCGATGTCATCACTGGTATATATAGCATGCACAGAGCCTGTTAGCTTCAGTTCTGTTTGTACGCCTTCTTCTTACAGCATTACCGGCATTCGTGTGTCCAAGACAGTATCAGACCTTGAAAGAGCATAAGGAGTAATGCACAGAAATTCGACTGCGGTGTAGGTTGGGAGGGGCGATAAGGAATACGTAGGAGGAACATGCAGTCGTAAGAACGTTAACTGGGGTAAGTAACCTTACCTACTAGTTCCTCAAGTAGATTGTGTACTCCCACGTGTTCCTCATCTTTAGATAAACTCCAAAAGCAGTGGCAGTTTTAGAGGAGGGAGTACGAATTTTCAAAATTAATTTTCAAGATTTGTCTTGGACAGAATGTAAAACTGCCTTTCAAAATCCTCCTTCCTGGCCTGAAGATGAATCCAGGCAGTCATGTTTTGTGAATAGTAGACGAGGTGGCTGCCGCACAAATGCCATGCCCCTTGTGGAGTGGGCCCTCAGGCCTTCTGGGGGATCTTTTTCTGCAAGCCTGTAGCATTCTGTAATGCTTAATATTATCCATCTGGATGATGTTTGTTTTGTGACTGCCAGTCCCAATTTGTGACCAGTGTACCGCACAGAGTTGGTAATCTAGACATATTTTCACCATCCGTGAAATGTAAAAGCAAAGTGCACTTTTTGAATCTAGCCTGTGTAGCCTTTCCTCTGCCTTGCCAAGATTTGACGGTGGATCAAATGTTGGCAACACAATATACGGAGAGATGTGAAAATCTGACACTATTTTCAGAAGAAACGCCGGCTTAACTCTAAGAACAACCATATCCTTGTAGAAGGTTGTATACAGTGGTTTACTAGATAAGTCCTGTAACTCACTTTCCCCGTGGGCTGATGTTAAAGAGACTAATACAATGGTCTTTAATGTCAGCAGTCTTAATGGACACGAATGGAGCAGCTCAAAATGAGCACACAGAAGTCATTTTAATTTAAGATTCAGGTCCCAATCTGCAACTTGAAATGGTGAAGGAGGGAACGCATTAGTGAGTCCTTTTAGAACTTGTATGACCAACAACATCTTGAAATATGACACTTCTTCCGATGTGCGTTTGAACATCGAAAGCGCAGCCAAGTACCCTTTGATGGTTCCATTCTGGATCCCCAGATTTGCCAAGTGTAATAAGAAAGATAACACCAAAGGTGTATTGTACTGAAAAGGGTCCACATTATTTTCCCTGCACCAGCTTCAGAATTTGTTCTAACGGCAACGGTACAAAGATTTTGTTGCTGGCCTTCTGGCTGAAAGCAAAATCTCCATTACGTCATCCTGGAGGTCCCAATCCTCATATCGTAACCTTTCTTAAACCATGCATGAAGGTTGAGTGTCTTGACCTCTGGATGGAGAACCCGGCCCTCCTCTCGCCAGAGAAGGTACTCTTTGTGGACGATGCATTGGAGGGCAGATGGACTTGTCCAGGTGGTCTGGGTACCACGTCTTCCTGACCCAATCCAGAGCAATTAGGATCATGGATTTCCCAAACTTTCTCAACCTCCTGATGACTTGAGGAATGACGGGGACTGGAGGAAACACGTACAGGAGCGGAAACTTCCAGTCCACTACGAATGCGTCCCATAGTGTTCCTCTTGGGGGAAATTCCCTGGAGAAGCGTAGCTCACACTTCCGGTTGACACTGAACAGGTCTACTTGATGGTTTCCCCAAAGGGCAAAGATCGCTTGAAGGACTTCCTGATCTAGTTCGCACTGGTGGGAGACTGTGCTCTGCCTGCTCAGAGTGTCCGCTGTGGTGTTCTCCTCTCCGGCTAGGTGAACTGCTGATAGGGAGATTCCTTCTTGAATTGCCCAGCACCAGAGCTGCATTGCCTCTCTGCACAGTGGTAGAGACCCTACCCCTCCTCTCTTGTTGAGGTAGTACATGGCCACTGGGTTGTCAATCATTATCAGGACATTCTTTCCCTGTACAGATTGAGGAAAGACATTCAGGGCTAGTCTGATTGCCCTCAGCTCCAAATAGTTGATGTGTAGTTTGGACTCTGATGGATACCAACAACCGCTGACTGTCAGATTGTTGCTGTGGGCTCCCTACCCTGTGACAGAGTCATCCGTAACTACTGGTATCTCCTGCCATGGTTGCCAAAGAGTTTCTCCATTTAGAATATTGTGTTTGCAGGCCCACCACAGGAGAACCTGTGCCACCCTGTTTGGAACCTAAAGCAGGTCTGTCATCTTGCCTGAGAATTGAGACCACTGTGTCACGAGAGCCCATTGGATGGATCTCATTCTCAGGCGAGCCTCTGGCACCAGGAAAATGCAGGATGCCATGAGGCTGAGCAACCTCAAAAAGTCAAAGGCCGGAAGACGCTGGGCACTCTGGAATGTGGTGACCATCTGCAGAATGTGTTGAGCCCCCACCTCGGATGGCGAGACTTTTTTCCCCCCCAAGGATGCATCCAGTACTGCTCCGATGAATTGAAGCCGTGGAGATGGTATTATGCGAGACTTTGTGAAATTGTGGGAGAAGCCCAGTCTGTGAAGAGAGTGGCAAGTTAGGCTGAGATGTTCCATAGCCTGTTCGGGAGAATGCACCCTGATCAACCAGTCGTCCAGGTAGGGGTGGAAGTTTAATCCCCACTCTCCTGGGACTTGCTGCCACCACTGCCATCAACCTTGTGAAAACCCTTGGGGCGGAGATCAACCCGAATTGCAGAACTGGAAACTGATAATGAGAACTGCTAACAGCAAAACTCTGGTTCTTTCTGTGCTTGTGATGGATAGGTACATGAAAGTCAGCATCCTGAAGGTCCAATGAAACCATTTAATCCTGGAGCTGGAGGGTCTGAAGGATCTGAGAAAGAGCGACCACCTTGAACTTGTCCTTCCTGAGGAACCTGTTCAAGCATCTCAAGTCCAAGATGGGTCTCAATCCGGCATCCGTCTTGGGGATTAGGAAATAATGAGAGTACCACCCTTTGTTCCTCTCCGTCAAAGGTACTGGTTCTAAAGCGCCTTTCTCTTGCAGGCTCAACATTTCCTGCAAAAGGATCCAGACCTTTGAACGAGTGGCTCCCCAGTGGATTATCCCGAGGCCTTCTTAAAAAGGGGAGGCATTAACTCTGGGCTAATGTTTACAATGCCCATGCATCTTTTTTTTAATTTTTATTTTATTTATTTATTTATTAGGCGCCGAAAGCCTGCCGGCATCATGGCGCCACAAAAAGACAAAAAAAAACTCTGGAACAAACTGACTTACATAAAGGACAGGACACTTGGCAGGCCAAGACACAGAGGAACTGTTACTACGCTAGAGTCCAGTTGCCATTTGAACAGGAACATTTTCAGTGTCTTTTTTCTGAGTTTGAAGTGAGTGGGTTCCAGTTTCAAACTCAGTGGCAGTTTATTCCAGCTGACGGCAGTCCGGTTGGGGAAGGCTCTGCCTAGACCATTCGCTTTTTTATATGGGTTGGTGTGTATTCAACAAGTTTAGACTTAAGGTAAGCCGGGGCTTTTCCGTACAGACACTTATGGGTGAGTGTCAGGGATTTAAAAATGACACGGTCTTCAACTCTAAGCCAGTGTAGCTCCCTTCTAGCATCACTGATGTGATCTGATCTTGCATTTTGCTTGATTATTCGTACCGCATGGTTTTGGATAAGTTGGTATTTTATCAGGCATTGTTTGCTTGCACCGGTAACCGTGCATTACCATAATCCAGGCGAGAAAGTATGGTAGCTCTAGCTATTGTGGCATAGTTGGTTTCATTAAGTAGGGGTGTAATAGCTTTCAACAGCCTCAAGTAATATGAACAGTTTTTACTGACATAAGAGGCTTGAGCATCTGAGCTCATGGAGGCTTCTAATGTCATACCCAAGGTTTTGACCCTGCACACTACTTTGATGTGTGAATCTTTTAACAGGAATGATTCGTATTCGGATGGTAATTTTGCCCTAGCTTGGTTGGAGTCGAAGACCATCAAATCAGTCTTTTTTCCATTCAAACACATCCAATGTTGATCCATCCACAGTTCTATGATGTTATAGAGGTCGTTAATGGTTTTGTTGTGTTTCATATATTCCCTGCTTTATTCCACCACTAGCTGAGTGCTGTCAGCGTAGTTGGTGAAAAAAGCATTAATATTGTCCAATGCCTCACAGAGGAGGTGTAGGTAAAGATTAAAAAGGAGTGGTGAAAGGCTAGCTCCCTGGGGGGACACCACCGAAGATATTGGCATCTTGTGAAAATGTATCACCCCAATGTACTCTGGATATTCTATCCGCAGGGAATGACGTTAACCAGCCAATGGCCTCCTTGGAGCAGTTAGCAGTTTTCTCCAGAGCCTGCTGCAATAACTGATGGTCGGGCAGGTCAAAAGCTGCACTAAGGTCAAGTAGGATTAACATACCTGTCTTACCTTTGTCGATTATACCCAACATTTTAGCCTCCAAATCCAGCATAGCCGTTTCAGTGCTGTGTGCAACACGAAAACCTCACTGTTGGTAGTGCAGTATCTTGTTGGGCTCTACATATGCTTGTAGTTGTGCTGTGGCGATCTTACCCATTACTTTCAAGATAAAATTACAATTGGTAATGGGTCTTAAATTCCCTGGTTCTCGTTGGTCTAGATTGTTTTTTTTTTTACCATAGGAGTATATGGCCACCCTTTTAATGTTCTTGGGGACCGTTTGGTCCCGGAATGAGGTATTGAGCATTCTCGTAATGGGGCAAAAATGTCGGCGTTCTTGAGTATTATTTTTTTAGGGGGAAGTATATTTTCTGCACATGACGGTTTCATAGATGCCAACGTGGTTAGCATGTCCTCTGTCGTCATGGAAGTGGAATTTGTGTGAGTATTCTGTTGGCTTACTCAGGGGTGGTTGGTGATTTTCAGTTTTGTTAAGTTGGGCACTGGCCATCAGTTCTCTTTCTTTAATGATCGTGTTAGTAAAAGCAGCCTGGGTGTTTTCACATTCTGCTTGGGATGGAGCAAAAGCAGGGTTCAGCGAGTCAGGCTTATCAATAGATTTGAGAATCTCAGCGTTTGCCAGAGGCGTTTGAGGCCTTCTGAATTTGGGTATTGAAGTAGTCCTTCTTTGCCTCCACAATATTCCTCTGATAGGACCTCTCGATTTCCTTCCAGCTATTCTTATTACTGGGCGTGGGTTTCTTCACCCATCAAACTTCTCGTCTTTTTTCTTTTTTGATTGTTGATAGGTTTGATGTGTACCATTTCTGATGGTGGTTGTTAGGTCTGACTAGTTTAGAACGGGACGGGGGCTATCTGATTGGTTAAGGATGTAATATGTTGTTCATATTTAAATATGATATTCGTGCATGTGTCATCGTCATTAAGGTCTGCCAAAATTTAGTTAATACAATGTATTAGATGAGATCTTTCGATTTTCTTGAACTTCCGTCATGGTACTTTCTTAGGTTCGTTTGCACTTTTCTTTGCTGGTATAGGCAAGGTCAGAGTGAATGATACTGTAGTGGTCGGACCAAATACATGGGGTGGTCACGAAGTTGTTTGTCACCAAGTTATTTGTTATGACCTAATCTAACTGGTGGCCATTGTCCATAGTCAGGTTAGATTTTATAACCTGGAAATGTATGTTTCGTGCCTTCTCTAGGCCTATTGCCTCTTTGTCTTTAGGATCCCCTCGCCAACGGTTAAAGTCACCTAAAACCAAGGTTGATGATTTTGGGCTTTCAAGTAAGTTTAGTAGTTCAGCGAGTTCATCATTGAACTCAGATGTGAGAGATGGGGGTCTGTACATGAGAATTATGTACAAACAATTGTTATCGGTGGGGCAATGTTTCAGGTGTAGTATTTCACAACCTTGTCTGGTTAAGGTAGTTGGAAACATAAGGAGAGTCTCGAATTATCATTGCCACCCCGCCCCCTTTACCTGTGTCTCTATTAGTGTAGTTAATAGTGTAACCAGCTGGAACCACTTTATTGCAGGTTGGGCCTATAGGGTCCTGCAGCCAGGTTTCAGTAAGGCACATGATGTCCAGGTTTTCATTCTGTATGAGATTATGTATGCATAGGGTGTGTTGATTTAATGAACGTGTATTCAACAGGCATGCCTTTAGGTTGATATCCGGAGTCAGTTTGACTGGTTTTTTATTGTGGTTGTTTCTTTTGTGTGAGCGTGCCTGTTTCACAGAGGGTTCAGATCTCAGTAGCAAACAGTGCATAGTGCCCTGTGGTTGTAACTTTCCCCATTCCATGACCTGCAGTGAGTGCTGTTGAGTAACTTCCAGATGCTGCAGGTCATGCAGCTCAACCAGTAAGTGCCCCATTTCTTCGATGCCCATGCTCACTGTGTTTTTGTGGTTGGATCAGACAGAAAAACAACGAGGGGTCTGGGCCGACGGCAGCGAGGAACGGCGCAAGACTGGCTTGGCACTTGAAGCGCCGGAATAATACCTCTCCATTGTTGCAGATGCTGTGAGAGTCTGCCTCACACTGGTGTTTTGTGGGTTAAGGCCTCAGGGAGGTTTTCATGCAGCTGAAGCAGCGGCTGAGGATAAAGTAGCCTTTGCTTGGGTGGACTTGGCACCTCTCCCTCGTGCACCACAAGGGAATTTTCTTTGGCTCCTTTGACCGGCCAGTCTTCTCGCTCTACCAAACAAGGAGTAGTAAAGAAAGGACCTACCCCTCCAAGCAGGTCCACTCGGGTGTGACGTTTGTGGCTGTCTGATAGTGGCGCCAACCGATTTGGCGGCTGCCTTAAACTTCTGCAGCTTCTCCAGGCTCTCGTCAGCCTTGCAGCCAAACAACTGAGTGCCGTCAAGGGGCATGTTGAGGAGTCCGGACTGTACGTCCAGTGCAAATCCCGTTTTTCTCAACCACGCAAATATGTGCATCACTGTGCTCACCACCATGACTCTGCTAATGCTGTCTTCAGAGTCCAATCCTGACTGAAGAGACTTGCACATCACCTCCTTTCCGCCTCTTACAATGTTCAGGAAGCTGTCGCTCTTCCCCTTCTGGATGTTCTCAACTGCCATGGATATGCAGTCCCATAGGGTGAACAAAATATTTGCTTCTCATGCTTCCGGGAGAAAACACTGTGGGTACGGTTTATACCTCGAAGCAGCAAGCTCCCATATCTAGGTTTCTAGACAGACGCTATGGATGGTATTTAAAAGTTGAAACTATCCACATTAAAGGGTACTTAGACGGTAACTGAAGTTGCAGGCAAATCATTCTATTACTGGTAAAAGTCCAAATATAAATATCTGTCAAATCCAGTTGCATGAATACAACCCCAATAGGTTCAGTCTACTGGTGTATCAGTCAAAGACATAAAGATGGTACAATATTGCTATAGATATAATGTGACCTGCACATGTTCACATGGCAGATCTATACTTGCGGATGGATTTATTTTGTGTATACATAATGTGGCAATTTGTTCTCCAAGGTATTAGCAAGTACAAATAAAGAGATACAGATTGAAAATATCTTTCATATCCAGTAGCATGATAGTGAAAGTGATTTGTACTTTTACCAGTATTAGAATTATTTGCCTGAAAGTTTAGTTACTGCCAAAGATCCACTTTTAAACACATCCATAGAGTCTGTCTAGAAACCTAGATATGGGTCTCCATACTCATCTAATTGATCTTGGAACATTCATACACTTTCATCTTATTACTACTTTTTGAATCTACTATACTATGACCAATAAGTGTCAGCCTTTGTAGTCTAATCTGGCCTGACGGATAGGATAATGATGTTATTGGCATAATAGAATGATATGTCATTTAACTTCTGGCCTTTGCATCTCACTAATAACTTTACTATTAATATTGGGATGTATTATTTCCATCCCTAAAACGATCACTAACCTATGTACATTCTAAGGATGGGCTATATTCCTATCGCAGCACTTTCAAACGCAGGGCGTACTTGAAACGCGGTCTCCTGCACCACAATGAGCCTGCATTTCCATTTTGAATTTTGAGCATCAGTTGATGGTAAGAAATGACCAGAGTTGCTCCCCTATGGAATCGGAGATGGTTACAGTTTACAGAGCCATAACTACATCTACTCAATTTTACATCTTTTTATAGTTATAATACATGGATTTCCCCATTTTAACAATAGCCATAATTTTCAGTTTACCTAGATGCCCCCTCAGACAGGCCTGTTTTTGTGATATTCTACAATAGATGTGGATACCACCCTATGGAAAACTGCTGTCTTGATCCCATATGGTAGGGACACCTACCTTCAGTTCCTTAAATACTGGGGACCATAATGTAGTGAGGTGGACTTTGTACACATCTTTGTTTATATATTTTTTATACCTGATTTTTACATAGTACCATACAATAACATCCTCTATTATCTTATTTGGATCTATCCATTTAGTGACCTGATCCAAATGAGGCAACTTAGTATTGATGTTGAAATCGATCCAATGAAGAAATTGTTTTAATCGATATCCCACCTTGGATTAAAAGGTAAGGCTTGATGCCTTTCAAGACAGTATAATTCTCAGATGTAGACTAATACCATACACAGCAATCTCATTACCCACATTTCTCTTATGTTCTAGTGTATACTTTTGACGCTGCAGTGCTTGATAGCAGCCTTTTGTTCCTTAATGATAGGAAGTCGTCCACTGGTCTTTTGGACATTATAACCCACTAAATCTAGGTGAATGTTTACTCCTCAACATGGAAGAATATAGCTCTTTTATACTCTGTTTGACACTGAGACTATATAGATAAGACTAATACTCTATTGAATTTTGCTCTTGATTTATACATATGAAATTGAAGAATCTGGACATATGATATTTGGTTTCTGCTCCTGGAGAAGGGTTTTTCACCCAAAACACTAAATCTCTGTACACATCGTTGGAATATAGACTTTCTTTTTTTTTTTTAATTAAAATTCAGTTTATTACAAACTTTTTTTTAAAATAAAAAAACATTGAAAATCATGTTGAAATCCACATTAAAAATCCAAGCAAAATAAGGTATGGAATACGAATAAGACAGATTCGAAAGGTAAAAGAAACGAAAAACCAATTCATATCTGTGGTCAAAGAATAAGCACAATTCAACTATCCACAGTTGAGCTAAAAGAAAAGGAAACAAAAATAAAAATGACTAAAGAAGAGTTATCGATTTCCTCTTGTTGCTATAACCTTTCCAATCTTCGCTCTGATGGTGTCAGTTACGTTTAACAAATAGCGATTTCTTGCTTTCTGTCTGTCTAATGCTCTACTTGATACAGTCCAGTGACAGGGCAAGGCTTCTGTTTATTTAGAGTGAGTTCTTTTGGGGTCTCCATGTATTTCACCTGGATTTTCCAGATTTATTTATCCAGTAGCATATTTATTTTCTCTAGGAAGAATGTCAGTGCAAAAACCATCTTCTGTTACTCTCCTTCTAGCATTTTATTCCACCAATCATCACCACTCAATGTTGAATAAACTTCCATCTCTCTTCCCAAACAATTTGTTCTTAAATGTCTTAATTTCGGGCATGAGGTCAACAAATGTTTTAGCGTCTCCTCATCCTTTTTGCAGAATCGACAAATGATGTCTTCTGGATCTCTTTTCTTTTCCATCACGTTCAGTACTTCTTTTGTTAAGAACAAATTCAACCTAAACTTTAGAAAAATATTTCTTCTGGCTTTACAGGGAAATATTCTCAGATACCCTGGGACCTTGTTCCGTGCTTTAGTCTCTGTTGCATATGTCTTCATACATATGTGTTGGGCTCTTTGCTCACATGTTTTAATCCAGTCAAGCTCCTAAAGTTTTTTCTTCACGTACTCTGGATTTGTTATCAACAGGTTTCTATCAGTTGAGAGTTGTGCAAGGGTCACTTCACAATTATGGATCAATTTTTCAAGTATACCTTCTGAATTACATGGTGTTGGTCTATTTAAAAGTTCAAACTGCTTCAAGTTGTCAGCTCCAATTACCTTTCTGTACAATGCTAAGGTATTCCAGATAACTCAAGTGTTGATTGACGACAGCCCTCTTTAATACCGGATGCATGCTGTCTGAGTACTTTGAGGGAGCTGGAGTATTTGCTTCCAAAAGATGTTTTCGCATTGCGGCAATAACAAAAACGAACACCCCAGCATAGCTTCCGCCCCGTGAATCAAGGCCGGGAACACCTTTGCGCAGTAGAAATTCACTAGTGTTTTTATTGAGAATTTCCCAAACCTTTTTATGTAATACAGCTCCCTGCCGGCCAATGCTTTACATTTCATTTTGACCTTCACTGTCATTGGCTCATCCGTAAGGTTGGAATTTATGAGTGTACCTAGGTACGCGGCCTGCATTACAGTATTGAGTGTTTCACTTCCAAGCTTTCACTGGAACTTTTTTCTTTTCTTTCCCTCAGATCCTTTTAGATTTCTTATATGTAGGACCTCTGTTTTTTTTTATATTTAGCTCCAAGCCATTTTATCAATGTATGTTTTAGAGCTGTCAATTTTTGCTGGAGACCTTTCGGTGTCCGGTCCAAAAGGACGATGTTGTCGGCATATATCAGCCAATTAACTTGGTTTCCGATAATTATGGGGGTGGAAAGATACCACTTCCTCTAGTGCACTTCCTACATCTGATATATACCATGTTAAAGAGCATTGAGCCAAACGAGCACCCTTGTTTTACGCCTCAGGATGTTTTTTATCAGGCATGAGAGTATGCCAGTTTTATCTAAGTGGATTTCAATGTGTGTGTGTGTGTTCATGTGCAATTCCCTAATAGTCATAATTAGGCTTGTAGGACAGTTCATATCCCTCATCTTGGTACATAGTCGTGCTCGTTCCACGCCATCAAAAGCATGCGCTAGATAGACGAATGCTAGATAGACTGATGTCCCTTTCTTTATTGCTTCCATCTTCATTAAGTTCAATAGGAACAGGTTCAGCCCACTCCTCTTACGAAACCGGTCTGACGGGGATCAAAGGAGCTAGTATTTTTGATCCATGCTGTCGGTTGTTGAAGGATTTGGGTTGCAAAAATCTTTCCCACCACATCCAGCAGTGCTATGGGCCTATAGTTTTCGGGTTCAGATCTCTGCCCTTTTTTGAAGATAGACATGATTATTGCAGTTATTCAGGTTGACGGTTTGCGTTTTTCTTTTATTATTATTGTGAAGAGAGTTTCACAGATCTCAGCCCATTCTTTTGGCTGATCCTTTAACATTTGGTTAGTTAAACCACCCGGGCCAGGGGCCCGTGATGCGCTGATTCGCTTGATGTTCATTTCAATATCTTCTTTCAATATCTCGATGTTCCAATTTTTCAAATAGGGAAAGGTTGGGTCATCACTTGTTCCTTGTTTTTTAAAGATGCTTGTGTAATGTTCAACCCATTGTACCTCAGTTACCATATTATTTTGGATAGCACATTGTGTTGTTTCACTCATTAATGATGGACCAAAAGTTTCTGGTATTTTTATTCCTTAAAGTCTCCATCATTCTTTCTGCGTCTTGTTGCTCCATTATTGCTTTATGGCTCTGTATCCTATTTTTGTTTCTCATTTTTAGTCTTCTTTTTTCAATGCTGTTCCTTGTGGTGTGCTTTTTTCCTAGGGCCCTTATTTCCTTACTTAACTCTCTCATCTTTGCCACTACTTCCACATCTTATGCATGTTTGTTGTATGCTGTTTTTCCAGCTTTCTTATTTCATTCCATATATTTTTGTAATAAGCAACTATACTCAAGCGTATCCTCATTGATGAGCATTCCCTTGTTCTTGATATCTTCTGTCACGTTTATAATGTTTTCACTGTTCATTCTTAACCTATTTCTTCCGGGGTTCCAAAGACAGAGTATTTCCAAGAGGTTGCCGTGATAGGTCTTTCCAGTTTAATGCTGATCTTCACCATATTATGATCACTTTCAGATGTTTGGATCACCTCGAGATTACTGATATTTTTTGCAACCTTTTCAGAGGTAAAATAATAGTCCAGAATCGAACTTTGGTCATATTGTTCCAACGTAGCTTTCGGGGGTACATCACCTTGTGTATTTCCATTCATGAGGTGCATATTTCTAACCTCCATTTCTTCAAGCCAACATTTTTTCAACCCCTTTATGTTAGATATTTTCTTTGTTGTTTTTTACACTACTTTTCTTTTCTGTCGTTATGATTTCCATATTCATATCTCCACATAGTATAATACTTGGTTGGGCTTCCTTTAGCATTATTTTGTCTATTATTTCACAAATCTCATCAGCAAATGCCAGGTCACAATTTATGATGTATATTTCTGGATCCTCTTTTAGACCCTGACCCCTCGGTTTAACCTCTGTTACCTGTATAGAAGGAGACAGATTTGATGTGTGCGTTATTCAAAAACCACTTGATTTCTTGATCAAATTGATTAAGCCTGCCATGGTGCGACCTTTGGGTTACTTATAGCAGGAGAAAGGGCCTATTCATAACCTTCAGCATATATCCTTTCTTTGTTTATTTAATGTTTCGATTAAAATGTGTGCTTTTTAAATACATGGTTTGTGTAAAGAATCTCTTAGTAGTTCACATTGACACAATCACGTGAATGTTGACTGATATCAGTACAGTGGTGTGCAGAGGGCATGGGGGTCCTTAACCTTAAGATGCTGATTTAATCGCCTTGGCCGCATACCTGCAGGATGCAAGTTGCCTGGACATTTTTCCTGATGTAGAGACTCAACAAGCCCACCCTTATGGTCCTAATAGTGCCATATGACTCCACAGTCAAGATATGATCTGACTGACATTCTGGATGAGGGGGCCCCTACAGAAAGCACTATGCCTTTCAATATAGTAATTGCTGATTCTATCGCAGCCTCCTGGCAGAGACCTTTGTACCACCCCCCGCACCCCCTGTGAGTTCTCAAAAATAAATAAGCCGGCAAGGGGAGATCCAGTTTACCTCTCCACTCATCCTATGCCCAGGGGACTGGTGGTCCAGGTAGCCACAGTCAATTCTAGGCCATCCACATCAACTTCCATTCTCTCTATTGATTGGGAAGGTAAGAAAATTGAAGCCCTGGCAAAAAAAGGTGTTTTCATCAGGCAGTATGGCCCTAAAGGCGATCCATGCATCCTGCCCATTTGCAAAATATACCTGTTGGGCTGTGGAAAGCTACTGGAGAAGCTTCTCAATACATTCCGTAAGGGAAAATGCAATAAGGCTTTTTGAGAATTGTGGATGATACATACAGACAGGTGTCACAGAGGTTACCGAGGACTAACTTGGGCAAGGTTATGAATCTGAGTGGATCCCATATGTGAAAGGCACTTTGACTATCCGTCGGCCCCAGATCTGGACGGAGACGCAGAGATGCTCCCGCACTCCACCTGAAGAGAATACGGAAATTTAGCGCCTCACTTCCAGACAGCAATACCAATTAACCAATCCACTAACAAGTTCACCCTCTACATACCTCTCAAACTCTAACCAAACACAACCACAAGCCTACAACACAATCCACACAAACTTCATTACATTGCAACAACACAACGCACATAGACTTGCACAACAGCATATGACGACTACCGACCGTAAAACACCCCAAGCCCAGCCAACGGACCCACTGGGCTGAGGCCGCCAAAAGCACATCACTGCTCTCTTGCACTTTTCCAGCTTATTCCCACTAACTCGCGCCCCACCCTTCCCTTTTCAGAGCCACCAGAGTGCCAGGCGACCACTCTGGTGGTGATAGTGCGTGGTACAAATATCCTTTAACATTAACATGATGCCCAAGAGGTGGCCCGGCAGTCCTTGCAGACGGGCCTGGACGTCACTGACTGTGTCAGAAGATAAATGGTGTCAGCAACTGCTTTAAGGGGACAGGCGTACCTCAAAAAATTGGGTTTTTCACCTAAAGTCCAGAATAAGCTTGAAGTCTCCTTTGATGGTGAGCATCTGTTTGAGCTGAAGGCCAACAAGTCCATGGAAAGGTTTAAGGACTCAAAGCTTTCCAGCCAAATCACTGGGCCTTGCTGTGCAGCAGCCGGCTAAACCTGCCTTTAGTTTCACTTCTAGAGGAAAGGGTTAGGAAAGCACAGCTCCCACAGACAGACAAGGGCAGAGGCATTTCCTATGCTCGTTAAGGTGCAGGAGAGCCTATAAGGGCCAGCAGACGGTGGCGGCAGCGGTGACGGCACCGCTTTGAGTTCTCCCCTCATGTTTAACCGGTTGGAGGACAGATAGGCGAGCAATGGCCCCAATGCCAGGAGATTACCTCTGATGACTGAGCCCTTCTGCTTGTCCAATGGGGTTACTGTCTACCTTTCCTAAAGAGGCGCCCTGACAGACTACTTCCTCCTCCTCAACAACTGGAGCAGTAGCTCCAGGAAGAACTGAGTGCCCTGCTTTTGAAGGGTGCCGTGGAATAGGTACCTCCCGAGCAGAGAGTATCGGTCTGGTATTCCCGAGGGTTTCTGGTACCCAAGAAAGGGGGAGGACTTTGTCTCATTTTGGACCTTAATGAAAGACAAGTTCAAGATGATGACTTTGAGAGAAATTCTCCACGCTCTCAGACTTCAGAATTGGCTGATGTCGTTAGATCTCCAAGACGCATATTTCCATGTGCTTATCCATCAAAAGGACAGGAAATTCCCGAGATTCCTCATAGTGGACAAGCACTACTAGTTCAAGGTGCTCTCCTGTTGGTTGGCCTCCGCTCCAAGGGTTTTGACCAAGCTAATGGCAGTAATTGCGGCTCACCTCAGGAGGTCCCGCGTCTGTGTTCTCATACCTGGATGATTGGTTGATCGAGGGAAGTAGGCAGAGAAGTTTTGTCTCGAAGACACTTGCTCGCTACTCCACAGACTGGGCTTCTCCCTGAACGTACAGAAGTCCTACAAGATGCCAACACAAAGGATCCAGTCCATCAGAGTGGTCCTGGACACTAGGGCGGGGAAGCCCCCCTCGCACCCCCGAGGAGAGAGTCACCAGTGTCAGACAGATGGTTCATTTGTTTCAGATATGGATCTTTACAGTTAGTCAAGGGGCTGCTCTCTCCTGTCTGTACCCTCACATCTGTTACACAATAAAGACTTTTTATTCTCAAGTTATTCTTGTGGCTAAATCCCTGTAACTAGCTAATTCACCCTGTGTGTTTGTACCTTATTCACCTGCGGTTGGGTCAGTCCAACCCTAGCATGCGCTGGTGTGACGCCTACAACTGGAGTGTTAAGGTCCTCACCCTATCCTCACTCACTACTTTCCTGTGTCTAAAAATCAAGTGCACACTTATTGGTGGTCGATCCTGAACTTTAATCTTACCGCCTCCAACTTGTGTGTCTTGTTAATAATTATTCGACCCATTTGGTCAGATAATAGTTAAAAAATATATATGATTCTGACAGTTAAATGCACTTTCTGCCGTTTTATGCTAAAAATATGATGTATCTTTGTCGAGCCCTCTTATCAAAGTCTAGTGGGTATCAGGGTTTGGGTCATCAGCCCCAAACTTCTTAAAGTCATCGACCGGTTTCAGCGTTTTTCTGTTAACTAGCCGCTTTCTTCAGGACAAATAATGGCATCACTGCATTATATATTTTAAAAAACACAATTTCTTCTGTATTCTCCACGAAGTGGGTTCTTGGAGTGTCTCTCTGGGGTTTCCAACGGGCGTAGTGGGTTTTCTTTCCCAGGCCCTATAGGGTTAAAAACGGAAAATGGGGGAAGCATCATCAGTCTATGGATCATGCTATTCCTATTTAGCACTTTCAGGGAAGTTGGGAGTCACTCAATGTGTTACAGTTCTCCCTCACCTGTCTTCACATGCAACTCGCCAAAAGCTCATATATCAAGATGTTCCTTATCTTTCCTGGATCCTCATCTTGTGGATCCTTTCGCGTTTGTTATTCAATTCAATCAGGTTCTTCTGTCTTGAATCGTGTCTGTGGGTTAATCAACTTAGTTTTACAAACGCAGCTCCAATATAAGTGCTCTGTATTGTCAGCTGTAGCTAGTGAGTAATAGAGGATTATCCATTACCTGCAGCTTTCGAGCACCCTTGTGGTGTCTGTGATTGAGATCTTACTCTGTTGTGTGCGCCCGTAGCCTGGTTTGTTCTAATCTTCTTGGTGATTAGGTTCGTAATGTTCCAACAAAAGACTACCCAGCTTGTTATTTCTCGATTGTCTTGTATGGGATACTTTTATATAGGGGGCCTCATACTATTTGTACTCGGCCCACAATTGGTTGTATTTAAATACTGGCACCCAAGGTATACCCTCGCTACTGAGCATATTCGCATACTGGATAGATATTCTCTAGTATGTTTGTCTCCTTAGGATCCGCCCCCATCATTTATGGTCAATACTATTGAGCCGCGAGTCTTTAAATGCGCTGTTTAGCTTACCTTGTTTAGGATGATGTTCTGCACTGCTCTCGGTAATATCTCCGATCGAGCTCCAATATCACAAGACCACACTCACGTAAATATGGCCAAAATCCAAGATGGCGAACGCAACTCGATCAGAGATATTACCGAGAGCAGTGCGGAACGCCATCCTAAACAAGGTAAGCTAAACAGCACATTTAAAGATTCACGGCTCAATAGTATTGACCATAAATGATGGGGGCGGATCCTAAGGAGAGAAACATACTAGAGAATATCTATCCAGTATGCGACTATGCTCAGTAGCGAGGGTAAACCTCGGGTGCCAGTATTTAAATACAACCGATTGTGGGCTGAAATAGTATGAGTAAAATAGTATGAGGCCCCCTAAATAAGTAACCCATACAAGACGATCGAGAAATAACAAGCTGGGTTGTCTTTTGTAGGAACATTACGAGCCTAATCACCAAGAAGATTAGAACTACCAGGCTACGGGCACACGCAACAGAGCAAGATCTCAAGATACAGCTGACGATACACGGCACTTATATTGGAGCTGTGTTTGTAAAACTAAGTTGATTAACCCACAGACACAATTCAAGACAGAAGAACCTGATTGAATTGAATAACAAACGTGAAATGATCCATGAGATGAGGATCCAGGAAAGATAAGGAACATCTTGATATATGAGCTTTTGGAGAGTTACATGTGAAGACAGGTGAGAGAGAACTGTAACACTGAGTGACTCCCAACTTACCTGAAAGTGCTAAATAGGAATAGCATGATCCATAGACTGATGATGCTTCCCCCTTTTTCCGTTTATAACCCTATAGGGCCTGGGAAAGAGAACCCACTATGCCCGTTGGAAACCCGGAGAGACCCTCCAAGAACCCACTTCGTGGAGAATACAGAAGAAATTGTGTTTTTTAAAATATATAATGCAGTGATGGCATTATTTGTCCTGAAGAAAGCGGCTAGTTAACAGAGCCGCTGAAACCAGTCGATGACTTTAAGACGTTTGGGTGTGATGCCCCAAACCCTGATACCCACTAGACTTTGATAAAAGGGCTCGACAAAGATACATAATCTTTTTAGCATAAAATGGCAGAAAGTACATTTAACTGTCAGAATCATATATATTTTTTAACTATTATCAGACCAAATGGGTCAAATAATTATTAACAATAAGACACACAAGTTGGAGGCGGTAAGAGTAAAGTTCAGGATCGACCACCAATAAGTGTGCACTTGATTTTTAGACACAGGAAAGTAGTGAGAGAGGATAGGGTGAGGACCTTAACACTCCGGTTGTAGGCGTCACACCAGCGCATGCTAGGGCTGGACTGACCCAACCGCAGGTGAACAAGTTACAAACACACAGGGCGAATTAGCTAGTCACAGGGATTTAGTCGTTTGTTTCAGAGCCATGACAGCTTGTCAGCAGTCTCCTTCCTCCACCTTTTAGGTCTCGTGGCCTCCTGTATCTTTCTAGTGCCAGAGGCCAGACTGCGAATGTGGACTCTGCACTGGCTACTAAAAGGTCAGTGGTCCCAGTACTTTGGCACCTTGAAGGATGTTCTAAGGATGCCCGGATCAGTGGCCAACAATCTCTTTGTGAGCCAGTGGTACCAACATTATAGCGGGTGAACCTTTCTGGCCCCAGGTCAGGTCACTGATGCATCTCTGAAAGGTTGGGGGGCTCACTCCGAGGATTTGCAGGCAAATGGTCTTTGCTCCCCAATGGAGAGCCAATGGCACATCAACAGGCTGGAGCTGTGAGCGATCAGGCTAGCCCTGAAAGCTTTCACATCCTTTCTCGAGGGGAAGCATGCCCTGATCATGACGGACAATCCGGTGGCCATGCACTACCTGAACAAGCAGGGAGGTGTACGGTCTCTTCCCCTCTGCAGGGATGCGATGCCACTGTGGTTTGGCTTTTGGAGAAACAGATCTCCGTCTCGGAAGTTATCTGGCGGGGACGGAGAATGGATTAGCGGTGCTCTGAGCAGGCAGAAAACTGTCTTGCACAAGTGGGAATTGTGCAGGAGGTCCTTGAGGGGATGTTCGCACAGTGGGGTAACCCGGCGGTGGGCCTGTTTGCCACAGAGTCCAACAAGAAGTGCAGACTGTTTTGCTTGAGGGAATTCCCAGCGAGAGGTGCATTAGGGGATGCGTTCCTAGTTGACCTCCACTATGCCTTCCCTCTGATTACCGTCATTATGTGGGTTCTCAGAAGGTTGAGGAGGTTTCAAGCGACCCAATCTTGATCGCCCCGGACTGGGTGAGGAGAGCATGGTACTCGGTCCTCCTGGACTTGGCCATCTGCCCACCTCACCTGCCAGATCTCCTATCTTAGTCAGAAAGTCGGTTACTACAACTGAACCTGGAGTCCTTCAATCTGCATGTGTGGCTCTTGAGCGGATGAGATTTGATGACTTGGGCCTCTGAGGTGGTACTTGAGGTGCTTCTGGCTGCACACAGACCTTCAACAAGATCGTTAACTGTGTGCAGGTGGAGAGAATTGGAGACGTAGTGTAGGGAATGCAAAATTGACCCCATCTCTTGCACTACCACTTCAGTGATGGAGTTCCTTCTGTCACTGGCCTTGTCAGGCCTTCAAGTTGCAACAGTGAAACGATACTTGGTGGCTTTGTCTATTTTCAAGCAGTCTCCGGATCAAGGGTCCTTCTTTACGATCCCGGTTATGGCCCAATTCCTGAAGAGCCTTGTAAATTGGTTTCCACCTACTCCCTTATTGGTTCCGGACTGGGACCTTAATTTGATTCCCACTTTTCTTATGGCAGCTCCTTTTGAGGGTATGCAGTGATAAAATTGCGGCAAAAATACCGTCTGTACATAAAATCGTGGCAAAAATGCTGTAGTGTGACCCGTTAAAGGTGTACCCCTTTACACCATTTAAGGTGAGTGGGGGTTGCGGGGGTGTCATCCGCTCCTCTTAAATGGTATAATGGGTACAAGGGTTGCTGGGATGTCCCCCGCAGCCTTTACATGGATTGCAACGGCAAAACCACAGCCTTTTTGCCGTAATATTTTGTGTCAACAGCCATTTTTGCCGTGATTTTAACACATGGAACCCTTTTGAGCCTTTGCATTCTTGCTCCATTCATTTGCTTAATCTGAAGACCACCTTTTTTCAGTGACCTCTCCCGGACTGGGACCTTAATTTGATTTTCACTTTTCTTATGGCAGCTTCTTTTGAGCCTTTGCCTTCTTGCTCCATTCATTTGCTTACTCTGAAGACCACCTTTTTTTCCGGTGGCCATTACGTCAGCCAGATGTGTCCGTGAGCTGCAGGCCCTATCATGCAAGCCACCATATCTCTGCTTTTGTTTCAGATTTCCATTTGTCAGAGGGTATAGACCTGCCAGTTTTCTACCCACTCCCTCATCCCCTCAAAGAGGAGGTGTGGTTCCATAGGCTAGACCTGAAGAGGGCTTGTTGTTTTTATGTTGCCAGAACGCGTAATTTAGAAAAACAGACCAACTGTTCATAACCTTCTCGATGGCAAGAAGGGGATTGGCTGTCTCCACGCAATCCACCGCTAGGTGGATTACACTCTGCATTTCAGAATGCTAACACAATGCAGAAAAGGAATTACCTCGGGGCATCAGAGCCCACTCCGCTAGGGGTGTGCCCGCCTCTTCGGCTCTACAAAGAGGGGTGCCAGTGAAAGACCTCTGTCGAGCGGTGACTTGGTCCTCCCTGCATACCTTTATCAAAAACTACTGCCTGGTTGTGGCCCGCGGAGCTGACACTCGTTTTGGGAGAGCCGCTTTGCATAGTTTTCTGATATGAGGACTTTCATCCCGTCACCTTGATGCATACTGCTTGGGGAGTCTATATGATGAGGAATCTGCAGGAGAAAAGCAATCCATTGAAGGAGAAATTACTTACCGGTAATGTTCTTTATATGGCTTCTTCTCCCACAGAATCCTCATCACCCTTGCATCCAGCCGCGCTATGAAGGTGCCTGCAGTTTGATGAATTACTTGTGTTGTGGGAGGAGGGTGCAAGCTCCCTTTTCGAATGGCTGCCGTAGAACTGTGTTTTTCTGAAATGTCTTAAGGTTCCCTTCTTTAGTTTCATTTTTTCTATGAGTTGTGGCTGTTTCAGCCGAATCGTTGGATTCGTCCTCTGCAGCAGCTGACTTCGGGGGGCTGAGGTGGGCGGGCGGAGTACCGAGGTATAGGGGCGTAGTGATGCAGTATATGTACGATGACCTGCATCACATCCGGAGTCGACGACTGCCTCATCGGGTCAAGAGGGACAGTCGGCTGAGCCGTGGTACACTACGCCTCCTGTAGAAAGTTTTTCCGAGCAGCTGACGCTGGATGGGATATCTAATGAAGAATCCATAGAAAGAACACTACCGGTAAGTAATTTCTCCATCTTCTTTCTCTTCTAACTTGCTGCTTTTAAATCAGTTTGTTTTCCTTACTTGCTCTTCCCATTAATTCCTCTTGTATTCTCTCAAGCAGGCCACTATCATATGATCTGCATGGGTCTTGTCTTTTTAGCAAGCACTCTGTCAGTTTTGAAGGACCTGCTCCGGCTCACTGAAGCTTCAGGACTATGATGTCCCTGAAGTTGGGTCCGACGCCCACTGCCTCCAATCTTTGCATTCTCTTTTCAAGGACTGGTGCCCACCCTACACTTTCATCAATCTCCCATTGTATCCAGCTAGGCGACAGTTGCTCTCCTTCTCCAGCTTTGGCGCTGGTGGTGCTCTGCGGCAGTAATGTCTGTCATTTTGGTGAGGGCCTTCATTTGCTTTGATCAGGGCTCTGAATTTGAAAACCCTTGCATAGATCCTCACTGCTCTGAGATCTTCCAGCTCACCATCGGTGGGAGTCCTTAAGTTGTGCTCTAGTCCCGATGTGAGTTGTTAACTATACAACTGCTCCTGGATTCATCTTGATTACACCCCATGCTTTTTAAAATCTAATACTGCTTCCCAGGGATGACATCTTAATAGTATGCAGGAAAGGGGAGCGTATGGACTAGAAGTACAGAGGTCACTACGGTTAGCAACATTCACTTGTTACTTCTCTTTTCTGGAGGCAAAAAGGTGCTTATAATTTGGAAACTCTTACTGTGAACATATCTGTAAGTGACTCATCAAAATATGATGTTTGTGTTTCCCATGCAGGTGGTGAGGGAAAGACTGATCTGTCATGCTATAATTGGAAAGCAGTCTGGAAAAGAACGCATCATGAGTGTGGATATCACCTGTAAATTCATTGCACCTCTTTTGGATTTGTCAGCCAAACAGCTCAGCTTCTATGTGGAGAAGGTATGGTTATTAACTACAAATATGCAGAACAAATAAGTAGGTGGGTTAGAGTCCATATGTGGGGGCTAGCTGACCGGTCGATCATGCCTGAAACAAACATGGCCATAGTTCTGACCAAATGTTATTGTCACCATCTGTACTGGCCTCATTTTTTGCTTTATGATTTGAAAAGGAAATAAGTATCATTTTATTTGAAGAATCAAAAATATCCCCTTTTGAGGAACTGTTGAAAAAGGAACAGATGAAAATTACCTTTAGAGGAATTGATGGCATAAACACTTTCTTTTGAGGAACAGTGATTAAACTATCCCTTTTTTCTTTTTATTTTCACAACTGGTTCCATAGAGGGATCCCCAATTTCTGTGCATCAAGTTCACAATAAACCAGCAAGTTACCAAACTATCGATCTCTGAGTTGTTAATCTAAGTAATTTGCCACACACCCAATTAGGAATCTCTAGCTGACGCAGCAACGGCGCTCAACAACTTATTTACTTTACATTGGCTATTGGGCAGACACAATACTTGGGGCTGCATGCTTGCGACAGTGACACCCAAACAAGAATTGATTCCTTCGCCATAGGTTTGCAATTTGCCTGCATTTGTCTTATGATTTGAAAAGGCTTAGACCTCATACTGCATTAAGCTGTAATGTTAATAAACGGGTAGCATTTCCCTGAAAATGCTACCTGCTCCCAGGAAAGCCACTGCCGCCATCTGCCTCTCAGAGCCAATTGATCATGGCCCCTCAGCAGATCTGCAGGCCCAACATGTTTGAATCCACACTCGTGTTTCCTCCCTAAAATGGGTACTTCCTTTTGCCTGTCATATTATGTAATCAAGTTGCTACTGAGACAGGCGTTCCTGTGCCCTATTTTGCTGAGCCCCTCCTCAGTGCTGATCTGATGGGGCCATGAGGGTAGGAATCCTGATCGTACCCCAAGGAAGTGATAATGGACATTAGATGCAGCTAACTTCTTTTTTCACGCTGAGCACTTGAGCCTGAATTTTGAAAAAATAAATGTAGCAGAGGGGAACCAAAATTCAGGTGGCATATAGTTGGAATTGCTATTTTAGGTTCATTTGGGGCTAATATTCACATGGTCATGTGCCATGAAACCAACATATTAAAAGAGTGGTTGGATAGGCTAACCAAGTGACGGTAGACCCAATCTGGTCCTTTTATGGCCATGGTGCATGCATCCTACAGAAATCAAATGAGGGCCTTTGGCTCCAAGATTGCCTTTACTATGTTCTGTGGGAAGAATCTTTGTGGTTACGGGGAGATTGAGGTCCTCCAGTGTACAGTTATGAGCATTTAACTTGAGGTGCACCCACCGGGACACTTGAACAGCACATTTTCTTGTACCGGGTTTCTAATGGTAATTGCCTTGGATTGGTGCACTATTACATCTTGAAGCAAGTGAATGCAGTGGTCCCTACCCTCATGGTGAAAGGAGCCCCGGGTGAGATCCACTACTCCCCCTGTAATACTAAACAGCCATGGGGAGAAGATCTTTTCTCTCAACAGACAATGGTGTGCCTTGACCAAAATATTTAAAGGAGATAATATGCCTTTTAGTGTTCTCAGAGGTCTGGGTGGATGCCCCTTCCATTTGATCTGTGCAGGAAAGCCATCTGTGAGGACGGAAGCCTGAGCGTTTTTGATTTTTACTAATAAAATTATGTGAGGAGCTCTGTCTCTGAAAGTGAGGCCTGCTAATCAGACCCACCCCTTCAATAACGCTTCATGCTAAAATGCACAGTGTACACATGCACCCCTGGTGAGCCTCTCTAACGCCTCTCGGCAGCTGCCTTGTGTTTTGGTAACATGGCAGTCACAAGTGACATGTGCATTCCTGCCAGCATCTGTTGGGACCAGAAGTCCAGTTGCCAGGATCTTCCTTTAGATGCAGGACTACCCATGGTTACATTAAATTATGTAATTGTATGCCCTAGGATCTGGTGGCAGATGACAACTCTAAATATAAGCCATGTCTTATTATGATAACGTATTCCTTATATAGCGCTACACACCCATACGTCTCAGAGTGCTGATATAACAGAAGGCATTATTAGCCCACAGAGTGGTACTCAATGGATCGACCTCAGAAGGATGAAAGACTGAGTTGACCTTGCCGGGATTCGAACCTGCCACTGCATGCTACACACACATATCAGGAGCAAGGTCTTAGCTCATTGTGCTATCTGACCGGCTTATGGCATGGTGATCTCTGGGACTTCAAAATTATTTTATTGCCCAAAACCTTTTGGTGCCATTGTATTGTCGGTTGGGCGTGCAGTGAATCATTTGACAAGGCCTTTTGTGTAATTGGTTGTCTGGTCTGAGTTTTACCCAACCATTTGGGTCCAGCCCGGGAAACTCAGTCCGGGGACCACCCACCCCTTTGTATCTCTATGATTAGGCATGTCACCTTTTCTAAGAAACAGGGAATCGCATTGGGGAGAGTTCAAGGGGTTTAGCTGGATACCAGTGCATCAAAGGCAGCCCCTGCAGTACAGTGGTTAACTCCCACTGGAGACTTTTGAATGTAGGCAAGCAGAGTAAGGGGAGGAGCAGAGTATCTCAGGCGATTACTTTCCCGTTGGAGAAGGGTTCCACCATACATCCTGTACCCCTGCCCAGCTTCCTGGTAACAAAGTACTCTGGGTGTATGACATCACTAGGCAGAAGATTCTGCAACCGCAGCCAGGGTTGGAGTCCTTACAGAAGAATAGAAGAGAGCCAATCCACTGTAGAAGATTGCCTATTTAAGTAGGTGATCCCACCCCTTTATTTGATTCATCTTTAGACACTTGAAGGATTCATCTGGAGCCTAATTAAGAGTACAACTTGCTCCAAAGTCCTTTGACATACAGGTGAATACCAATATTTCTAAGGAAGAGACACTCTTCCACCTACCTATCCCAGGGAATAGTTCAAATGACTTGCTGACTGGCCTACTGCAGCTGGGACCATTGGTACACAAGAAACCTGTTCACCTGAGGTGACAAAGCTGAAAGTGCCATCTAAGAACCTCCTGATTAGGAAGTGCAGAAGAAAGGATTTACCTTGCCCCTGGAGGCACTGGACAGGGTCCCCAGCAGCCAAGGCGCCAGGGAAGTGGCTCCTGACTCACTGCATCTCCAAACCTCTTGGCTGCCGGCTGTGGCAACCTCGATGCTGCTACAAGGGAACCACTGGAGCTTCCTCAACTTCGGGACACAACCGCTTCACGCATATCCAGGTTCTGGCCGATGCTGAAGCTCTGATGTGTCTGCCTTCGAGAACCACTGAGTCGTACAGCATCCACAGCTCAACATCGCAAGGATGGTTACTGGTCTCATTGAGCCCTACGATGTAGCTGCTGCAGTGGCACAATGATGTGTTCAGCCAGTTGAACTCGCTCACTGCCGAAAACAAGCCTTCGCTTCCCCACATCCGAGGCACCCGAATATTGCAGCATTGCTGATCCACACTGCCTGAAATGTACCTGCATATTGGAACCGCAAGCTGTCACAGCTGCCAAACTGCACCGCATCATTGGATCCCTTCGACACCACTCCCTGACTCTACCCTGACTCTCTGCCAAAATTGGCCTGACTGGTTTGATGCTGAAAAGCCGGAAAAGTAATAATAAAGGTACTGATAGTGATTCTGTCCCCCTTGCCTGCTTTAAAAGGGCCACTAGTGACTAGTCCGATCCCGCGCTCTACCTTTTTTTTAAAGACAAACTAAGTGACTTTGACATTATTGCTCAAAATAATGCCTGTGCGCAGAGCCGTTGCTGGGGGGGAAGTTAAGGGAGCTAAAACCCCTGGTCTTTTGGTTTTAGCTCCGGATAGAATCTCAGGAGCTACAACCAAAAGGCCAGCTAGCCCCCAGTCCTGACAGTTCCGACATTAGCGTAGCCCCGGGTCTTTTGCAGACCTACCAACACCCCTGCCTGTGCGCCAGTCTTCAAACCCAGTGTGCCCCTTTATCCACACTGTTTTCCATTTCCGGGGTGGCTCATTTGTGTTTTTATTAACTGTGTGTATTTTCTATTTTAATTAAAGTATCCAATTTTGATAGTTTTGGTACCCTAGATTGTTGTTTGGATTGCTTCTGTTCCGGCGCACACCCCTCCTGAAGTGTACAGCATGCCCTGCTGGACTGTGCCTGTTTCACCTATTTGATTGAGATGACTGCTGGATAAGTGTTACTTTGAATCTGAGTACAAATTTTACTCCCTATTCAACCTTGAACTCCTGCAGAGCAGTAGTAGTTTCCTTGCATGGTAATTGACTTTTTAAGTCCACTTGATTAACCCTTATGACGTTTCCAATTGAGTAAATGCCATCAAGGTCTATGATATCCTGAGTGCAGTAGTACTGGTTAGGTTGGGCCCGCTGTCCCCTAAAGAAAATAAAATTGTTGGGGGGGTTTGATCTCGACAGAATGTGGCTGTGGTGTGCGTGCAAACTTGGACATGGAGCACTTCCTCTTCCTGTGTACTCATTATGGACAGGAAAGGAGGAAGTTCATAACACCTAAGCTGCGGGTGAGTTGAATTTCCCTCTGTAGGGAAACCATGATTCTGTCTTCTCATAGAAAGAGCAAATCCTCTACTGCTAATACAGGTGCTGAAAAGCCCAAGAAGGTTTTGTAACCTTGGATGCCGGATCGGTACCAGTGACCACCTGATCTTTTTTCTGAAAAGAAGCAAAGAAAGGTTTAATTGAAGGATAAAAAATATGAGAACAGATTCAAATATCTCCATTCGGGACACACTGAGAATTTAAACATTTCTCAAATGATTGAAGTAGACTCAAGCCTTTGGATTACAAGCTATCACGCAGTTATCCCATCCGATCACCGTGCTAGGGGCTCTATAGCAGTGTTTTAACCTATGGAATACTTTACTGTTTCTCCAGATCAATTATTTAGCACTCCAGTTGGGAAAAATGAAACACCCCACCTCAGTTCTCTCCATCCAATGTGATGTCCGTTTCCTTCTGGAAGGTTTCCTCCATCTCAGCCGCCTGTCTTGTGAAAGCTTCGGTTACAAGGTTTGTTCTGCTTACTTTGCACAATTTTACCCTCATTCTGAGATCACAATGTATGCCACCTCGGAGGCCTGCTGTGTTACCTTTTCTTATCCTTTGCAATTCATGGGGAATATGGACTCTGAGCCAGCCCTTTTGACAGAAATAGAAGCTTATTGTGTCAGTAGAGTGACTGACAAGCTAATGTAAACCTAGGTCTGGTCAGATTTTGTACAATGTAACTGCCGAATTAAGGGACAGTGTATTCCTTTCTATACTTCTCCAGCTCGTGTGCCTTTGCCAGCACCGCAAAAGTTCCTCCTTAATGTGAGCCACAGGGAGAATATGTACCTGTAAAGAAAGTTAAACTTGCAATTGACACAAACTGCCCATATACAAATCAAGAGGGTACAGAGTCTTTGTACCCTATAATGCTTTATATTATCATGGCGAAAACCTTTTATTTTAATGTATTTTATTTGTATAGCGCTGAAAGCCCGCAGGCATCAGGCCGCTCACAAAAACACACTGGACTTAAAAGGAACAGGACAACACAGAAAGTAAACCCGTTGCTCGATTTAACCAGAAGGCGGCTGCTTGTTCAACGGTGAGTACAGCACCAGGCAGATTATTCGAATTACAGTTTTCAAACGTTTCTGAAACACCAGGTGACATGGTTCCAAACGCAGATCCATTGGAAAATTGCTACATGCTTGAGCAGCGACGACTGGAAAAGATCATCCAACGTCTCTAGCTCTTTTACAGCTGGGCATGGACAAGTACTCACAGATACTCAAGTGTAGTGGTCTAAGGGAGGGGAAATCTGCACCATTGAGGCACCTATGGATCAAAGAGCGAGGCTTGAAATTGATTTTTGCTGACACACTCAGATTTTTCCTAGCATTAGAAATATGCTCCCTCCTTGACATATAACAGCATAGATGATACAAACAGGTTCATTTTAAAGTATTTGAAGCCTATTAAAAAAAATGTGCCGCAAGCAGGAGGGCGTTGCAGTAGTTTAAGCGTGGCATGATGGCTCTGACCAGATTATGACGATTATTGAAAGACAGCAGAGGTTTGGTGTTTCTTCGCACCTTCAAATGGTACTGTGTGCCGCAAGCCACTCCGTCCATGTGTGCTTCAGAGCAACCTTTTCGGAGATGTTTATACGGTTTCCCTCAATGTACATATGGGAGTACTCTGAGCCCAACTTGGCTCTGAGCCGCGTGGATCTGAAAATCATCACTTCTGTCTTGACAATCTTCAAGCACATCCAATTACTGGACATCCAGCTTTTTACCGAGCTGTAAATGTGATCTAGTTTAGCTGAGTCTGTTGGGTAGTCTCCACTCAACGCCATCAGGAGTTGAGTGTCATCAGCACAGTTTGTGAAATGTAAACTCTGAGTAATTAGGTCACAGAGGTATTTTATCTATAGATTAAATAAAGATGGGGACAAGATGGGGACAAGAAAGCCCCCTGTGGGACACCACAATATATTGGCTCAACACCAGAAGATGCATCACCCCAGCATACCTGTGATTTCCTGTTACTGAGGAACGAGTCAATCCAATTTCCAGCTTTTCCCAAACACTCGACCGATGGTAGCCAGGGTGTACAGTAGGCGGTGGTGGCCAAGCAGGTCAAAGGCGGCTGACGGATCTAAAAGTATCAGCAGCCCGGATCTGCTTTCATCCAGGACCTCTAGCATGGGAGTCTGGAGATCGAGTAAGGCAGTTTCTGTTCAATGATTTGCTCGGAACCCTCACTGCTTAGGGTGGAGAATACCAGTGTCCTCAAGATGTTGTTGGAGCTGGGAAAAAGCTACCTTGTCTACAACCTTCTGTAAAAAGAGGGTGTTAGTGTTGTGACGCAGGTTGTTGGGGTCTCTTGGATTCAGACCAGGTTTTTTTTTTTTGCAGAGGTGCAACTACAGCCTGCTTGATAGAATCAGGAACAGAGCCATGGCTGAAAGAGGAATTAACAAAGCATGCCAGGAAAGGGGTGAAAGCTCCAGGGTGGCGCAGGATGAATTTGGCATGGAGGATATCACCAGAGCAGAAGGTGGGGCGCATGGACTGAGGAAGGACAATATCTCTGCTTAGATTATTGGTTTAAAGGAACAACCGACGTTCTTCAATATTTCTCAGTGTCTGAATATGTGGAGTGCTATTGGTCATGGAATTAGTAATGTTATTACGGGCAGTAGTAATTTTATTTGAAAAGACACATTGCATCTGGCTACAGTCTTCATTAGATGGAGTAAAAGAGTCCTGAACATAGGTTTCTCAAGATTTTTATACATCTCAAAACGTTTTTTTGCCTTATTACCTGCCAACTTAATTTAATTGTTGTAAAAGTTCCCTTTAGCCTCGTAAATATGTTTTGTAGACTGTTTGTATAGTATTCCAAAATGCCTTGTCCCCAGCGGTTTGATTTTTCACCCAGAGTCGTTCTGCCTGTGTCTTTTCTTTTTTTAGGTTGGCCAGGGCTGGGGTTACCCAAGACTGTTGACATGTCTTATTATGGATTGTCTTTGATTTCAGAGGAGCTACTCTGTTTAGGAGGCAGTTTAGTTGGGTGTTATACACAGACACCAAGGTCTCTGGAGAATCTATGTCTGAGGTGTTGTCCATAATTTCCTTAAAATATAGTTCCAACTCCTCTGAGCTAATTCTTTTCAGATTCCTACACAAAAGTGTTTTGGGTTGGTTATCAACTTTGGATGGTTTATTAGGAGGCTGAATAAAACACTCCACGAAGAAATGGTCATACCAGGTACAAGCCCTGGTGTTAGTAATCTTCATAGAGATGTTTCTGGCGGCAATCCAGTCTAGATCATTTCCACCTGAATGGGTCAGCTCGGTGTTACGGAATACAAAGTTCAGACTTTTTAGAAGTCTTTCTAGATCTGAAGCTTCCTAATCTACAGGGTTACCTAGCCAACGATTGCATTTTGCCAAGTAAGATAGTGGAGCAGTTAGGCTTGTCAAAAGGGGGGGGCTTAAGAGAAGTGCCAGATCTTCATTAAATTCAGGCATGTTGTCAGGAGACCGATAGATCAGGATAATATTTATATAGCTATTTTCATTTGGGAGAAATTATCTCACAGCTTGTGCATTCAATAGTCCATTCAAAGAAATGCAGGTTAGTCTTTGCTAAGAGGGCAAGCCTTCCTCCATTTCCCTGAATATGACCTTTCCCAAAGAAACTAAAGCCTGTGGGAATGGACAAACTTATCCTAGGACCACTTGAGTCCTTGAGCCAAGTTTCATTGATGCACATTATGTCCAGGTCTTTGTCCTGAATATAGTCATCATGTATGCTAGTGGCGTGTGTACTCCGGGGGGGGGGGGGGGGGGAGGGAGAACAGGCGTTCAGGAGTGACATCTTATCGTTAGGAGATTTTAAGGCAGAGTTAAAGTTCCCTAACTTGGTCAGGACAGTACATCCTGACAATTTGTTGTTTTAGTGTCTTTGAGCACAGTGAGTAACAGTTCCCTGTCAGCAGTCTCTGGAGAGTGTGGCGTATCTAGGTCAATTAAGTGAATCGGAGCGACTTTAGGGACGTGTAGAGGTGGATTAAGTGAAATGCCCTCATCCGGTCCAGAAATCGTTGCAGTACACGGCAGGGCTTGTGGAGCCGGCGTGTCAGTGTGGTGAAGTTGACGTGGGTATTTTTCTACATTTCTCTTGCACCACAATTTCTGGTCTGCGAGAAGTAGATGGGTGACGGCCCATACTGAAGAGGGTATGCACACAGACACAAGAGATTGGGAATACTGCTTAACAAAATGGCAGTGTTCCATAAAGGGTGTGGAGCGGCAAGCGGCGCGGACCAGCGAAGAACGGCTTGCCCCAGAAGCACTAGCACAGGAGCACCAGAACAATTGGAAAATACAGCTCAGGGAGTGCTGGGTAATGCAGTTCACAAGAACTACAGTACCGGGAAGGAAAGCAATACATTGACAATGAGATTGCATTTTCTCTCTGCACAAACGGAGCAAAAGGAAAGCAGGGTGCAAAAGCACAAGCAACTCGATGTGCAAATGGCAGTGAAATCAGATTCCCAGGTCTTCAGTCAACAATATGCACAGATGTAAGCACAAATAGAATTTTCCGACCCCACCAGTCTAAACAAACTAATGCAGACGACCAGCAAACCCAGCCTTACGTTCTGGGTTGGCTTCTAAAGCAGGAGGGTCTGTGTTCGACATTAGTTCCTCATTGTTAGAACAAGCTCTGCTAGACACCAGACAGTGGACCTTTTTTTCTAATAGATTCCTTACTCCCACCCATTCAACTTTGATATTCTATCTCCAGCAGTAACTGTCCTCTGAACTTTTTTCACCAGGAGGTTGTGAAGCATGGCTCTGTACCGGCACCATGCCAGACATGATGTTTCTGACACTGTATATGGAACTGCTGCACCTCATGTCCAAAGTTCTTTTTTTCTGCGCACTCCGTATGCTTTAAGGCCACTACTTCTGTGTCATACCTAACCTTCCAAAGGCCTCAGACTTCCAGACCTATGCAGAATGCAGGAGGCAAATGTGTATGTCGAATCACACAGAATTTGTCTGTACTGTCTGGGGATGACCATGATTCAGAGGATTGCTGATCCTGCCAGTTGATGAACTTGAAGTTCCTCAGGAAGTGTGCTGTCAAGCTCTTCAAATTCTACCATGATTGGTAACTGGGCCCAGTCAAAGACTCCTGGCCCGGAGTCCATTGCAGTGATAGTCTAGGATCTTACAGATGGCAAAGGTCCACAAGGACAAGAAGAACAAACCTAGGATAAAATCCCACTCCCTCAGTGACGGTTCCCTGCATTATTCTTCCTCCTTCTCTAGGATGTGAAGTCTTCATACTCACTCCAGAGACACCACAGAGGACTCGCCACCTACACATGTACCATTTCCCACTAAGTCATTGACTCCAGAGGAATGAGAAAAATACAGGCGGCAGATGTTGGGCATCTTTGTCAAGGCCCTGGTGCCAGCTGCGCCCTCAGGCCCCACTGCACTCCGGAAAGCTGGCAGAGGTACCTCTGTTGACCTCAACCACACGATTGCAAGCTCTTCTCCAGTTCCACAGTTGGACTCCACTCCATCCCGGTGCCAGGCGCAGCTGACTTCAGGCATCAATGCCTTGGCACAGGACAACCTCACCCCGGCACTAAGGCTTACTCTGATTACATCCCTCCTTTAAGTGGACTGTTTATGACAAAGATGTCTGAAATCTTTGATTAAGAAGGTTATGCAGGTTTGAACCCATGCATTCCAAGGGAGGCTAAAGACTTTGTCACTGAGGAGTTTTATGCTGAGGAGGAGGATCTGGTTGACTTGGCCTCGGACCTGCAAGGAGCCAACGACTATATCCTCCTTCCGCCAGTACAGAGCATGCCTCAGGCTTCATTCTAAAGAGCGATGATGAAGGTGTTGCATATGTCGTGGAAAAAAAAAAGACCACTTGACTCCGATGGATTGATGAACACTTTGTTAGTCAAAGCAGTAAGCAAACAAATGGCCAACAGCAACACAAGACTTTGGCACAACTGACCCCCCCCCCCCCGCCCCATGCAACCATCTGCACCCCCCTGGGTCCAGATATCTAATACTCCCAGGACTACATGGGTGCCAAAGGAAGTGGGTGGTCTGTCTTGGCAAGGTCACACTGTGCACTTTATTGCCGACTTAGGCAAAGCTCTTCTTGTACAGTCTTTTGATGCCAGTTGCATTCAGCAGTGCTTGTTAGTGTATCAGTAGGCAGCACAGTGTAACGTGTTTCATCAAAGTAACTATACTCCCAAATGCTTCCCATCTCCCCACAAAGCAGGCGAGAGGCCTTGTAATGTGTCATCCGCCTGCTAAAACCGATTCAGCCCAAAAGACGAGAACAAAAACGCACTTCGCTATGCCAGAACGGATATACGTTATGTTAGAAGCAAGAACTGTGAAGGCGAGCATTCTTTCATAATGGGTGAAGCGCTTCTCGAGCAGTGACATGCACACTGAGGTTCAGTACATTGTGTTGTGTGGCTAGGTTTATTGGCTTAGCATGGCGTATATCGAGCAGAATATGCTGTTACATAATGGTAGAGTACCAGGGGTGTACATATATGATCATGCCTTATTTCATTGTTTCTCCACAGTCCCCCCGCCTATGAGACCACCTCTCCAGTTTCATTACACACATTTTTAATAGTGCATACTTCACATCCGGGCATGTCATAAATTGTATCTTCAGCCACATGTCAGTACATTACTTGAACAGTTGGTGAACCATCAGAACAGGTGCTGATTATACGTTGACAGAAGCATTTTCATACCATGGACAAACAGGATAACGCTAGGAGTGTGACCACAGCTATGAGCAGACTTTGCCCAAAAGATGCTCGAAGCTGCCCAAATAATCCTGCAATCCATGAGCCAAAGGACCAGGCAGACTCTTCGCCGCCGTGTAGGCGGGTTACAGTATTATGAATGTGCATGACGATGTCTGTGATATTGCTGGCGTGATCTGGTATAAAGGTACAGGACTTGCTTTTCACGACTGCGCGGGTGCCCCCCCCTGGGAGGCTAGTATAATATCTAGGGCCATACGGTTCTGGAGTACCATTGTGCGGATGGACTGCCGCTCATGGGACAAAAACGACAGGGATGCAGTGGTGACATTGGCAACATCTTCCACAAACCTGGATAGCTTAGACAATCAGTCTTGGTTTATGTTGACCGCAAGGGCTGGTATCAGGTACCCCACTCCCACAACAAAGGACTCCCAGTCTGCATTTCTTCTTGAACGGGTTAGAGCAGAAAAAGTAGGGTTATGGCATACTGTGGGCAGGTTATAACCCAGGTAACGGCTCCCTCCCAAATTGATGGGAAACCATGCATATGCCTTATTCCTGCAAATGAAGTTAGTTCCAGAATATGTTGTATTCCCAGATTGTGTGAATGTGAACCCGGGTTCAAACGCAAAAGAAACATTGTTAATTACTATACTGGAGCGGGTGGACATGTAATGCTTACATTTGCTTGTTCCCATGTGCATATGTGTAACATAGGAGCCCAGTCGCCAGAGACGCCAGGCAGCGCACGGTATCTGGTCTGGGGTGTTGTGTTTTGGTGGTCCCTTGAGACCCATGTGTGGCACAGTGTCCCGGCAAGGCCTGGGGCCTAAGGATTGGGTGGTTAGCTTGAGGTCCAGGCACAGGACCCCCCTACTGAAAAGACATGGGGTCAATGGGAATTGACTAGATATGTCGTGAGACAAGTGGACGCACACTCAACAGTCGGTAAGGTTGAAAATGCAGGAAGATAGGTGTTCGTACTGTGGGTCCAGGGGTGAACGGTGGGGCCCTCGTTATCCTGGCAGGAAGTGCGGAAAGTTTCAGATACATTCACTTTGGAGAGCGTTATTAATCGTACGATCACTATGATAAGATAGGTATCCAGACATGGCGGCCTCAGGGAGGCTCGGGTGCTGTTAGTCCCTCCACTTAAGGTGACATATGCAGAGAGGTAGATGCCAAGAGTGAAGCACAGTTCATAATGTTCAAATGTTCCAATGAACAACGCTCCACAGATCGCAAGTTCGAGCATACCAGAGATCGAAAGTTCAAAAGTTCCAAAGCTCCTGGCTCCTTCTACCGCTACTTGCACAACATTTGCAGGTACCAGAGCCAGGCAAACAGAAGGGTCATGGCACGAAGATAAAAACCAACATCACACTTCACTGCAGAGTTTGTGATGAGGAGGACTTGGTAGGGGCCGCACCACCTCGGTTGAAGCAATGTCTTCCGCTGATAGATTTTCAACAGGACCCAGTGTTCTGGTCTCAGAGGGGGGGCTCAGTCCCACAGCTGGTTCGGACAGGGCCTCATGGACCTGTGCATGAAGAGATCAAACCGTTTTAATCAATGTACAACCATATTGAATTAATCTGTCATCCTCCAGCGTTAAACTCTGGGCATGGGGAGCTGTGGGCGGAGCAGTCCCCATTCTCATTGGGAGTCCTGTGAGGATTCTGTGAGCGGACAACCTATGTTTACGCTGTGGGTTATTACTCATGGCCGACATGTCTAGCGGGAGGGCAAGAGACCATTTCAGCCCAATTTCTCTATACACTTTTAATAACCTCAGCTTAAGGTCCCTGTTGCAACGTTCTACGTGTGCGCTAGAGCGTGGGTGGTAAGCGCAATGGAACTGCTGTACTAGCCTTAAAGCCTCGCATATTTCCCTGATAATCTGGCCTCTGAATTGGGTACCTCGGTCGCTGGCAATGCATCAGTGTATTTCAAACCGAGATCTTAATTCCGCCAGCAGCTTCTTGGCTACAGTGATCGGATCTGCCTTCCAACATCAGTAGGCTTCAACCCACACTGAGAACATGTGTACCATCACTTGACAATACAAATATGACATACAGGTGTGGAGCTGTATGAAATCCATGAGAATGTGCAAGAATAGATTTTCTTGGAATGGGACGTGCACATAGTTTCGTGGGCAGCAAACACCTGACATTATAAGATGAGCATGTACCGCAATGTTCGCAATAATGTTGGGCCACAGAAGCTAACCCAAGCACTATCCAGTCCCTCTGGAGTAGCATGATCATGACATTTTTACTTGAGTGGGCCACACCAGGGGTGTTGTGGACCAAGTATGGGAGCAGTACCTTGGGTGCCACCAGGCGTCCATCTGGGAAGCGCCACGGGGAGTCTGCTCCCAGACTATACGCATGCTGAGTCAGGTCACCTGCTCAGTCTCCGGAGCTTGATCTTGGAGAATCACCAGACTGGCAAGAGACAGGATGGGTGACCATGGAACTGCAACAAAAACAAGACATTCATTAGGAGCCAGGGGCCCTCCGAGGGCTGCTGAGTGAGCTGCACCATTCACTAAATCATTTCCTAAAGCAATGAAAGACTGCAAGGGGATCGTGCCCTTTAATGCAGCATGGAAGATGAATGCGTTCGATAGGGCTGCCACATATTTCCCATTTTGTCAAGTATCCATGCTATTTCCATAAAACGCTTAAGTCGTGGACCACCCCATGGGCGTACCTGGAGTCAGTGTAGATGGTTGCTGATCTACCCTGGGCCAGAGTGCACACGCAGTGAGGGCCACAAGCTTGGCTACATGTGCCGACTTGGCAGTGGGCAGTCTGTATGCTTCCACGACTGAATAGGGTGTACACACGGAGTACCCTGAGACCAAATCCCGGAATATGGGTGCACAAACCATCCGTGAAGAGAATGAACTCTGGGTTCAACAGGGATACATTGACCCAATCAATGCGAGGGCACAACAGCTTTCCACAACCACTTGACAGTCAAGCAGGATTCAGGACAGGATAGTAGCATAGGGTCACATTTGCTGCAGAAATAAGCAGCTTCTCATAGCTAGTAGGGCGGAATTGACACACTTTGGGTTTTGCCTTTCTAGGAGTAATTGCAATACGGCGTGTGGGACAGAAAACGTGACAGGATGCCCTTGGACCAGTGAGTTCTGTTTCTCGGTCAGCAGGGCAGCAGCGGCAACAGCCTGCAGAGAAGCTGGGAGTCCCGCTGCTACTGTGTCTAGAGCTACGCTGTGGCAGGATAACTGGTTGGTGCTTATCGCTGTGTTCCTGATCAACCCACATTCAGCAAATCCGTTGCACTCATTGCAAAATAAGACAAAGGGCTTGCTATAATCCGGCAGACCTAAAGCCTGAGCCATTATGAGCACTTGCTTATAATTATAATTGGTTTTTGATAACACGCTCAATACCAAAGAGGTTTCTAATCACGGACCCGGGATTCGAACCAATGTTGCTCTGCGTCGTCTTGCTTCCAAGCCTAGCGCGTCACCACTGAGCTATACTGAAAATGTGGGTGAAAAGTGTGGGCCGATCTACATACCCCGTTTATGCATGAACACAAATCTACAACAGTGAAATATTTGGCAGTGTAAGGAATACATGACAAAATTGTAGCGGGTTTGGCTACCATGGGAAAGGATGGCAATACAGCATTGACCGTGCGCAGGTCCTGAATAAAACGATATAGCTCTTTCACCGTTTTTTTCATAGGCAATATCGGAGTATTACAGGGACTATGTGTTGCCACAATGATAACTTGCTGGTTCAGGGATTCTATCACAGGCCGAATACCTTCTTCAACTTGCTGGGAAATAGTGGACTGGGGGACAAACAGTAATTATTTGGCATAATTCAGTGTGATCTTGACTGGTTAAGCACTCAACATCCACCCGGTATCATTTGCATGGGTTGGTCATAAGCAGGTCGGGCAGAAATTGCTCAGTGGAAAATCCACTGAGCTTGGAGACGCCTATTTTGTAGTGAATACTACTTCAGAGTTGGTGTTATAAATAGATCAAGTTCATAGTAGTAATTATGCAGTCAATCAACAAGGAAAACGGATTGACATAAACGCTGTACTTAAAGTTCAATCACTTTGTAATTTATTTGTAGTGTTCAATCATTTAACCAGCAGAGGCCCTTGCTGATGCATTTCGGACTATGTCCTTCTTCAGGGCGGGCTCTAAAAAAAACATTAACAGAATGGGGTTAACTTCACCCCTAATATCTTGAAATTCAAACAAACCTAGTATGTCACATTGCATGATCTTGTACAGAATGAAGAGACACATACCTGCCAACGAATCGTGCACTCTACTTGTTTTAGTGCAAAGTTGTTTGTTGGTGCAAATCAATGTAGTCTTGCACTCTTTAATTATATTCCCAATCATCATATTTGGTCGTAGTTAAAGCACATACAATATCCGTGGCAGATTATGCTCGTTCATTTCCCAACATTAATCTCATATGCACAAATCTCCTTCGAGGAGTACTGAAATTGCGTCTTCTAAAGTACTTCATCCTCCTTCATGGGCTAATGTCGCATATTATCAATTGTTCACTTTTACACATTCTCTTCATCAATAGTTCATAGAAAACATTGTAAATCAAGCTCTTCTTTCAAACCTAATGGCGCAACAGTTTCAAGCCTGTCTATCCAAAAGGCCTCGCGCTGTTCGAGTTTTTTAGTTGCATTCATTCGTAGATACCTGGTTTTGATGACTTCTAAAATTTGGAACCATATCGGTGTGAGCTGGTGCTTGTGGTCTTGAAAATATCTGACTATGGGTGAATGGCGGTTGTTGGTTCTTACATTGGACTTGTGTTCATTCCAGCTAATACGTGCTTTGGGGCTAGTTTGTCCAACATATGTGAGACCACAAGGGCAATTGATTGCGTACCCCACATTTCGAGATTCGAATGTGGCATGGTCTTTCAATTGAATTTTTTCTCCTGTGCGTGAATGTGTTAAGATATTGTTACGCTCACCTGGTCTCTGCGGGGACATTGGGGGCACGGTTGGAGCCCTCCCTGGATTCGGCTCCCCGGGTTCGGTTCTCACCCCCAGCTGCTGCCAAGTACACTGTTCTGGATGCTGGTACTGCCCCTGCGGGAACACGAGAGGCAATGAGAAGGGTGTGGCGGTATCGTGACTCCCCTCAGAAATTTTGTAGCAAAATGAGGTAAGTAAGCGTTAACCCATATAGGCTCACCTGATATATAGCTAGGGCAAGCTCTCCATCCTGCTTCTCATCAGCAGGGGCGCTTCAAGATGACCCAGTTGCTTCACTGGTCCATAGATGTGGTGGCCCAGGCCGGCTGTGACCGAACCACTTTGAAGGTAGTTTTTGTGATTATTGTTCATATAAGTATTAATGTCTTATTACATGATTTAAGTTTGTACTCTTAATAATGTCTCTTTCTCCCTTGTAGGTGATGGCGGCCCAGCAGAGCCGTTGCGCCGGTGGAGGACTTCGAAGTGTTCCCAAGAAGATGACTAGTTGGAATCCAAAGTTAAGTGCTAGATGCGATGGCGCGCGACCTTAGCAAATGTCTCTATACCTTTCCTCCTGCAGGTATAGTCTGGCGGCGCTTGGAAAAAAAGTTGCGGTGCGCGGACCTGGTGGCGGGTGAAGGATACCTGCGACCGCGACGAAGCTGGCCGTGTAGAACTTCTGAGTTGGTGTCCGAGCTGAAGGTCAGGTAAGGCGCGCAGTCGGTGGTTGTATTCCATGAACCAGGTAAGTGTGCTCTGGTCGATTACGGATGGAGTCACTGCGAGCAGGTAAGAGACACTTCAGCGATGATTCAGCTAGTTCTGATGGAGAAAAACGGGTAAGTTGCGCCTCCACAATGGTTTGGCTGGCTAAACAGGTAAGATGCTTCTCCGCGATGGTTTCACTGGACGACAGGTAAGCCGCTTCTCCGCGATGGTTTCGCTGGACGACAGGTAAGACGCTCTCCAAGATGGTTTCGCTGGAGAAGAGGTAAGATGCTTCTCCGAGATGGTTTGCGGGGAGACAGGTAAGAGGCTTCTCTGAGATGGTTGCACTGGAAAACAGGTAAGATGCTTCTCAGGTGGCGGTGAGCGTTACACTGTTTAGGCAGAATAACGCGAAGCCTAGGCCTGCGGGCGTGGCAGGCTTAAATAGCCTGGTCCCGGCCACACCCTCTTGCTCTGCTAGATGGTTCCACCCTGCCACTCCCACATGATGCTGCACGTGCAGGTTCATTGATTCCTATGGCCACGCCCTGCCCAGATACATGTGGTTGACTGATATGAGATGGAATGACACGTGCCCAAGGGAAAAAGTGTGCAGAGCACACTTTCTTATGAGCCTGGCGCCAAAGGCGCCAGGACTGGGTCCAACTGGACCTTTTAGGGGATGTGAACTGGGGTTCCTATCCATTGGCCATGACAGATATTGCGCCTTGATCACATTATTACAATTGTTGCAAGAAAGGCATGGATAAGTGCCTGGGTGTTTAATGTGTTGTTTCTTTGGTCGATTTGGATTAGTCTCAAGAAGATGATCCTTTAAATTGTGGCTCCGTTGAAATGCAAAAATTGGCTTGTTACTGAAATTAGTCTGTAGTTTTGTATCACATGTTAATAATGGCCATGCTTGAATATTGCTTTCTTGATTCTGTTCGACTGAATACTGTACTTGCTTACAAACACAAGTTGTGTGTCGGTGCTGGTGTCATGGCTGTTGGGTATTAGCAATTGATTGCGTTCCTTTTGATTGACTTTCTGTTTTGCTTCTTGGAGTTCAGATTCCTTATATCCTCTTGATTTGAATTTGTCAAGCATTTTGGATGGTTCGGTTTCCCAGTTTTCGTAGGTGTTAACCATTCTTTTGACCCTCAGTAATTGGCTATATGGTAAACTCAAGATGGTTGAAGGGGGATGAAAGCTTAACCTATGTTAAAGGTTACTCCTGTCTGTTGGTTTGTGGAAGATATTCGTTACAAAATTAGGTACTGATGTTGTGACTTGGACGTCTAGAAAATGTAAGCCGTGGTTTCTAATCTCTTAGGTGAATTGTATCCTTGTGGCGATTCATTTGAGGTATTTCAGGAAAAGATCAAGAGTTTCTGCTGTATCATTCCAAATCAGGAAGATGGCGTCTATATAACCACCCAAATGCTTTATGTACTTTTTCCAGACTGGATGATTTGGAATGTAATCCTCTTCGAACTTAATCAGAAAGGCATTCGCGTACACTGGGGGCATTGTAGCTCAGATTGCGCACCGCTTATTTGTTGGTAAAAGGTCTTGTTAAACTTGAAATATGAGTTCCGAGCAAGCATCTCCAGCAAGATCATTATGAATTCCTTGGATGCTCCAACATTCTCATCTTTCGACAGAATCCAATCCACAGCTTTTAGTCCTAGGTCATGTGGTATAAACGTATACAGACTGCATACATCGATGGTGGCCAAAATATCAGTGTGTTCAATTTCTATGGTATGTAGTCTGTTCAGTAAATCTGTAGTATACTTTATGTATGAAGCACATTTCTGAATGATTGGTTGTAAAATGTTATCCATGTAGATCCCTAAAGGTTGTAAAAGTCCTTCCGTTGCACTACGATTGGTCTTCGTGGTGGTTTCTGAAGGGTCTTGTGCTTCTTCGGTAATAAAGAAAAGTGAGGAACCTTGGGGTATTATGTTGTCAAAAAGTTTTGGTTGTGGTAGAGATCCATTCATTTTCTTCTGCAGCAGTTAACATTTCTTGAATCTTGTGCTTGATTTCTTATGTTGGATCATATGGTAAAGTTAAGTATGTTTTAATGACGTGTAATTGCTTGTGACATTCTTCTAGATAGTCTGTGGTGTTGAGCGTTACCAGTGCTGCTCCTTTGTCAGCCGAGCGAATTGTTATTTCCGGATCTTCATAGAGTTTTCTTATTAACGCCATATCCTTCTTACTGAGATTTCTGTAATGTGGTGGTTTAAAGGAAACCTTTTTAAGATCTTTCACAACTGCTTCTTGAAATACATCTATGGTTCCATGTGCTGCATGAGGCATGTATGTACTTTTTGGACGTAGTTCTAGATGATCTGAATCTGTTGTGGCTGTGTCGAGTGCAGTCTCAGCGAAGTGAGCTTTTAATTTTAATTTACGTATAAACTTAAACAGCTCAATTTTGGTCTCAAACAACGTAGATGTATAAGTTGCTACAAAGTTCAAACCTTTCGGCAGTATTGCGAGTTCTGTTGAAGTTAATATTCTCTTGGAGAGATTAATCACTAGAGTCTTCTGCTTGGATATCTGCTTTGGATCGCCAATGTTCCTGTCCTTTCTTCTCCCCCTTCTCGTTCTTTTCTGCGATCTGGTCCTTTCTCTAAAAAAGGTTGTTTGCGCGGTGGTGTTGAAGATCTGTCGGATGGTGGTCGGGACCTGGTCCAATAGCCCCTGCTGCGGATAGGGGGTATTGGTCCAGTCTTTAGGTTTCGAGTGGGCTACTTCTTGTAACACAGCTAGCACCTATTGCTCTTTATGAGCAGGCTTATCCAAATACACCACATCGGGGAACAATGAATGGTGAAACTCAGTTTAAACAGATCTAATGCAAACAAATTCACAGGAAAACAGGGGCTTAGCAAAAATGCATGTTGAAATCGGCTCCCGGCGGGGGCAGAGATGTGGTAGCTTCTCGATGTCACTCTGTCGCCACCGGGAGAGAAAGGGACCTGAGCCCCCCCCTCCCTTGAGCCCCCACTTGGCTGACCCGGTGCCCCCAATCTGCCCCACAACACCCGAGCAAAATTCCAGCTTGCAAGCCCCTGGGATACTGAAGATACTGCATAACGGAAGAAGACCCTGTGACGGCGGGCTGCCCAGGCCATCCCCCAGCTCCGGCTGGAGCTCCCATGGCATGCAGTGGGTGCTCAGAAGACGTCCCTGAGGGATGCAGCCCACTGGGGGTAGCCTCAGCCTTCTAACCGCGACCCCAGGAAGCAGCAAACATTGGCACCGTGTGCGTGAAGAGGAGCAAGCCTGGACTGACATACACCCAAAGCGGGGGGACGCAACCTGGAGGCATCCTCCCACGGCCTGATTGTGACTGCCAAACTTTACCCTGGGCAAAGCGAAGCTGCAGGCCCCCAGTGTGTGCTGTCATCTGGATATGCTGGCTTGACCGCGGCCTGCTGACTCTGAACAGGCTGCGCAGAAAACCTTAGACTGTCCCAACCGCCCGCATGCTCCAGTACATCTCGGTAGAGAGGTCCCTGCTTGTGAGGGTGCCCCTCCTCCAACCCACGCAAAGAGCAAACCCAGGGATACAGAGGCCAGAAGAGGAGCTGCAACACTGCACTGAGGGCCTGCTGGCCCAGGTAACATCCAGCGACCCACGGAGAGACCCCAGGGCTCCTGGCATAAACACATCCCGCCCGCCCAGGTCTGTGAGCAAGGGGGTCAGACTGCCCTGGGAGTGCATGGGCTCTGTGGGGTTGAGGCGACTGGGACCAACCCCCCCTGAACAACGTGCTACATCTTAGATTAACCAGTGGAGAGGGACCAGATCCTGGCGAGCAACACTACGGAGCAATGCCCAGCACTGGGGAATAAGACTATCAGCAGCCTGAAAACTAGGAGGGGGAGCATCGGGGCGATATCTCCCACAATGCCACAGGGCCACCTGGATGAGCTGGAAATAGGCCCTGCAGGAATTTCGCTTCCAAGAAACCCTGGAGAGACCAGGAGGTGCAACCCCCCACAAAATGGCAGACCAAGCAGACAACACCATGTCTACAAAGAGGGACATTGCAGCACTAATGCAAGAAATCAGGGACATGAGGGCAGACGTTGGCCACAGACTGGAAAAGATGGACCAAAGAGTGGACAAGATGGAGGATAGAATACAGGGTTTGGAATCCAATCAATCCTCAGTGGACATACTGGAGGCCCAGATCGACACTAGATTGTCCACCCTGGAGAAGAGGGATGAGGAAAATAGCCTGCAAATGGACGACTTCGATAACCGGGAGCAGAGGAGCAACCTCAGGTTCTTCTGCCTTCCAGAAGTAGAGGGGGAGATGGAAAGAGTCATTTGCCGGGCTCTTAAAGATGTGGTCCTACCTACTGTTTGGCAATGAGGTGACAAACAAACCCACCATAGCGCACTGGGCAGGAGGTAGAGTCGGTGGGCTACGCTCTGTCCTGGTATGCTTCCATTATTATGCTGAACAAGTAAAAATCTTGAAGGAAGCCAGGAAATCCGCCACTATTACCTACAACAACGCGGTGACAATTACAATCTTTCAGGACCTCTCCTCGTTCACCCTAGCTAGGAGGAGGATGTGTGCCCCATTGAGCCAGTGCCTACCAGAAAAGGGGATATGTTATCGTTGGAGCTTCCCCTTTTCACTCAAATTTTAATACATGGGCCAGCAGTCCATACTGGTCTCTGAAGAAGACATCGAAGGATCAGTCTGAGAATATGTGGACACCCTGGACAGGCAGAGACAGCCCTCGGGAGAAGCTGCTGAAGGGAGGAATGGGAGAGGGCAGCCGAGGACAGGAGACAGGTCCAGGGCTCGAGGAAATTCAAGAAATTGAGCTTGCCACCACACAACAGTGGTCCCTGACACCATCAAGGGGAGGATGTCACTGTTGGCTTCGTCCTGTTAAGGCTTAGGCTGGAGACTGTTGGGGTTCCTGCTTACCTGTGATTACCTGAGGGGGTAAGCTGGGCGATGGGACCAGGGGCCGGAGAGAAGTGACATACAGGGCTGTGCAGGGGACAACGGGAGAGGAGGGGGAGGAGAAGGAGGAGGTTTAATGGTTATCAGGATGGTTCTGGCTGAGGGCTCAAACTATGGAGCATTGCTGAGGATTAGCCCGGGGGGGGGACCGGGTCAGGTACCAGGAATGGACCTATTCCCTGACTGGATGCCTGGGGGGGAGACCATAGAGAGGGGGGAACCCAGGGAGATGCTGGAGAGGACTTAAAGGAGATGTTGGGGTATCACTCCCTTCCTTAAGGTTTACCAGGAGTGGGGTGGGTGTTGGGGGACGGTTACAGGTTTAGTGGTTTCTAGCACATGGAATAGTTCATATTTGGGGCCTCAAGCAGTAATGGATAAATCCCGGAACAGTACAGCAAATCGCAAGATGCCTGGGGAAAGAGATGCTCTCTGTTGGCCTGATGGCTGACATGTTACCAACCTTGGGGATAGGCTCCTTGAATGTTAGTGGAGTCAACTCACTGACAAAAAGATCTCTCCCGTCCTGGGAATTCTCACGGGCTAAGCTAGACCTGCACTTCCTACAAGAAATGCACTGGGTGAGGGGGAACAAGCCAACTCTCCGGTGGGTGGGAGAGGGGGGACATTGAGGGAGGTGCAACAAGCCTCATTCACATTCAAAAAGAGAGGGGTGGCAATCATCATTTCCTATACACTAGGGTTCAAGACGGAAGCAACACTAAGGGATCCAGAGGGCCGCTACCTAATCATCAGAGAGGATATCCAAGGAACCCCTCTGACACAGGCAGTGATATATAGCCTGAACAAAGGTCAGATACCCTTCTGGGAGAAAGTCGGGGACAAACTGCAACTCTTTGTGGGAGGCACTCTTATAGTAGGAAGGGACTTCAATATGGTCTTCAAAAGATAGGAAGGGGGGCTGCGCAGAGAACCCCCCTCTGTTAGATGAAATCACTTCATGTAATTTCGACAGGATCATTCAGACTTTGGCTTGGTGGATTCCCTGATTTACACCCCCCCACCCTCTGGAGACCCTCCCTTACACGTAGTACTCAGAAGGATTGATTGCATCCTAGTTGACAGCTCTTTAATTGGCCACATGGGGGAGTCCCGAGTGGACCAGGTCCAGTGGTCAGTTCACGATCTTGTGCATAACACACTGAGAGGGGGCTTGGGACTCTGGCGAAGAGTGAGATAGAAGTGTTATAACTCTCGCCTGAAAGATTAGGAGATAGCCCAAACGGTGCTCACTAACATAGTAGAGTATTTCGAACTAAACGACAATGGGGATGTGGGCCCACACACCCTATGGGATGCATTCAAAGCCACGATTCATGGGATTTTAATACAGAAAGGGTCCCAAAAGAAGAGGGAGGGGAAGAAACAGGAAGACTTCCTAAGGGGGGAAAATCACTGAACTCCAGCCAGGACGAGTCCTGGGTGGTTCCATCTCCCTAGACCAGGTGAAGACACTACAGAATTATAAAGCCCAACTGAAAGACTTGTTGCTGGTCAAGAATGAAAAGAAATTATTGTTCCTAAAACAGAAATATTATGAAACGGGTGACAAAGCGTACAAACTATTGGCATGGACATTGAGGGAAGCCCAGAAAAGCAAGGTGGTTAGGGCAGTGAGGACCAACGAAGGGACAATGCACTATACCACGAATATAGGGACGGCCTTTAAATGATAATATGAGCTGTTATATAATTGTTTTACTTTATTCATTTGTATAGCGCACCATAAACCCAGGGGCATGAGGGCGCGACAGAGTCGGAAGGAACTTAGACGGAATAACAGAGAATAGATAAATGTTGCTAAAGAATCAATATCTCTAAGGCCTGGTGGGATATCATTCCATACCTTAGGAGCATTAAAAAAACACACTTCTGATGGGTAAGGTTACATTTGGGAATTTGTAAGTGGTTTAAATTGTTCGACCTCAACGTTCTGGTATCAGATTTTTTTGAGAGTGCTTCCATTAAATAACATGGGCCTAATCCCTTAAGACATTTGTGGGTGATGGTAAGTAACCGAAATTGAATCCTGGATGCAACGTGAAGCCAGTGCCGAACCCGTCTGGCCTCCGAGACATGGTCTCTCTTTTTTAGGCCACCAATGGCACTGACCACAGTGTTTTGAAGTGTTTGCAGGCGAGAGATATCACATTTGCCTGCTCCCACCAATAAACTACTGCAATAGTCGATCTTCGACCCAACAATGGCCCCAGCAGTAGTCTCACAGTTGGTTTGGGAACTGATATGATATGATAGGTTATTTATAACGCGCTTCATACCCAGAGGTTTCTAAGCGTGGGCCCGGAGATCGAACCTGTATTGCGCTGTGTCGTCTTGCCTCCAAGGCGAGCACGTTGCCCCTGAGCTATCCTCCAGAGAAATGTAGAGTCTAAGTTGGGTCAGCAGTTTCATACGGTAGGCCTTGGAGTACATCAGGCTACCTGCATGTGCCTTCATATTCAGATTTTGGTCTAAGATTACCCGCAGGGTCTTCACTTTCCTTTTTGTTTCTATGACACACCCAGCTATTTCAAAGTGTTTATAATTATCTTCAAGATTATTGATTTTATTTCTTGTGCCTATTACCATCAACTCAGTTTTTTCTTTATTTAGTGCCAGGCCATTTTCGGTCATCCACTATCGGATAATTTCATAAGTTTCATTTAACTTTTTTTCATCCACTATGTTGGCCTGACATAGGAATGACACATTGAGTGTTGTCGGCAAACTAAGTGAATCCTATATTCTTTTTTCCAGCAGGTTGAAGAAAGGCACTGTGAATATATTGTATAGAGAAGACGATAGGCGTGTGCACCCTGTGGCACCTTGCACTTTAGAGTTATGGGGTTGTTTCTGCATCCCTACTCTATACTCTACAGCTTCGTCTGCTCAAGAATGATTCGACCCCTAGGACCGCATTATCTGAGCATCTCGCTGCCTCCCTCAATCTGGTGACCAGTTTGCTATGATCCACCAGATCCAAGGCGGCAGAGAGATCCAGCAGCATTAGTGTCACCACCTGCCCTTTATCCATATGCTGTAGTAACCTCAATTTTAAATCCAGTAGGACCGACCCTGTACTATGTCCTTGTCTAAAGCCTGATTGCCATTTATTCAGGATATCATTCTCCTTCAGGAACGTTGAAAGTTGTAAATTAGCCACACAGTCGAAAATCTTTAACATAAATGGTGTGTTTGTGATTGGGTGATAATTTAAGGCCGTCTGCGGACAGAGACCTGGCTTTTTGATCAGTGGAGTAATCCATGCATTCTTTAAATCATCACGAATATGGTTCTTCGCAAATGAGGTGTTTATAAATTTGCAGAGCGCGCCTATCAGCTGTGGAGTGCATTCCTTTATTACCATGGCTTGGCATGGATCACCCTTACAGTTAGTAGGTTTCAAATTGGCGATGATTTCCATCAATTCAGTTTCTGTAAATGGTTTAAAACTAAACTGGTGTTCATGGCTCTCTGTTTGCTATCTGGCCACATCTATTATGGTATTATCTGTTAAGAGATGGGTTTTGTTGTTAACTTCAATCTTTTTTCTAATTGTGTCGATTTTTCCCATCAACGCATCTTGAATCATATTACACCATGCGCCATTCTTTTCGATAATGTCTGTGTTACCCTTACACGGCTTTTCCAACTCTTTTAGTACTTTAAAAAGTTCTTTTGCTAATTCTATCATTATAAAAATAAATTTTTTCTGTGATCAGTTTATCTGAAATCTTTAGTTGCGGTTCGAAATCCCTCCTTCTCAAGAACACTTTGAGTTAGTTTCCATGCATTGAAGTGTTTTTGTTTAATAGCTTTTAACTTCTGAAGTTCTGCCGAGAACCATGGGTTATTTTTTCTCTCACACTTGCTTATATTTTAAAGGGGCAAGGGAGTTTGTGGCTTCCTGCATCATCTGTTTAGAGATACCTGTTATCTCATCTGAGGTAGTTAGCTTCATAATTTTTTCAGAGAGTGAGGTTAGCCACGGTTCTAATGCTTTGGCGGTACGTTTTTAAAAACAATTCTGGCCATTATCAATGAATTTCCTTCTGTTTTAATTTGATGGATTTTTCAGTTTTCAACATACAATGTATAAAAAAGTGATCTGACCATGGGCATGGCAGGATACATACATAAGTCAGAATTTGACGAAAACGAATTCCATATAGAGGACTTCCCGGCACAACTCCCCATATTGTCTGGGACTAGCCGGAGATACCGCTTCTGAGCTGGAATCCCCAGTGATGGAGGAGGAAGTCATCCAGGCAATCAAGCCAATGAAGGGGGGGGGGGGAGGTACAGCGCTGGGGGAAGGCAGATTCTCTGTGAAATCTTTAAAGACGTACCGGTCCACACTGGTCCCAGACCTGGTGATAGTTTTCAACGTGGTTCTGGAGAGAGGGACTCTCCCTGAGACAATGATCTGGGCCATAATAGTGGTACTCCCAAAAGAGGATGAAGAGCTGACAGTGCTCATCGAACTGACCAATCTCCCTACTTAACACGGATGTGAAAATCCTAGCGAGTTGGGTAAGAGGTTGGAGGGTTCATGCCATCCCTGGTCCACGGTGACAGGTCAGCTTCATTAGCAGGTGCCAGGGAGCAGACAACATTCGGAAGACAATAGACCTGATGCACTTTGCGCGAGAGGACAACCTGGACGTGTACCTCCTCTCACTCGACTCGTAGAAGGCCTTCGATAGAGTGGAGTGGCGGTGCATGACTATTCTCCTAGAAAAAATGGGAATGGGGGAAAACATCCGGAAATGGGTGCGGGCTCTGTACAAGGCACCATGCGCACAGATCGAGGTTAACGGGGAACTGACAGCTTCTTTCTGGCTAACTAGAGGAACAAGACAGGGGTGTCCTCTGTCCCCCTTATTGTATTCTCTTACGATGGAACTGCTGGCAATAGCAATAAGGAATAACCAAAGAATAAAGGGAATTCAGAGAGATGAAGTTGAGTTTAAGCTTTCTCTATTTGCAGACAACATACTGGGATACCTTGTGGACATGCCTTCCTCGCTCCCAGTCCTATTCTCCCTTATCGACTCCTTTCAGTCCTTCTCAGGCCTACGCATTAATGCATCTAAATTGGTCCTGATGCCACTCCGTGCAGTTGGTTCCGACTTAGACCAGAGAAGCCGAATGTTGGGGGTAAGAGTGGAAAAATCAGAGATCACATACCTAGGCATACACCTTGCACGATACCTATCAACACTCGCAGCAGTTAAATTTGAACTGCTTATGGTTGATATAAAAGCCAACTTGAAGCAGTGGGCCACTATCCTATCCTGGTACGGACGCATGACAACGATCAAAATGAATATCCTCCCTTGACCTCTATATCTGTTTATGGCCCTACTCACAAGAATTCCATAGACCTTCAATGACCTCCACCGCAGTGTGCAGAGGTTTGTCTGGCAGAACAAGATCCCGAGGCTCAAACGATCCACCCTCTCCCTGCCAGGGAAGAGGGAGGCTTTGGCTTCCCAGATTTTGCCCTATACCATAAGGCGGCTCAACTTAGAGTGATCGTGGAACATTGCGGGATGACCTGGCGATGTATTGGACATACCTGGAAGGCATGGACACACACCCGCACAAAGTATGGGATTTACTCTGGGCCCCCTATAGGAACATTCTGGATAGGCTAAAGGATCACCCTAGACTGGGAATGCTGTGATCCCTTTGGAGGGGATGGGGGGGTCGCACAAAGAGCTTGTCCACATGGCCTTCCCCGATGTCTTCAGTTTGGGCCATAGACATTGGATTGGGGGACAAGGGCTTCCGCAACGCGCAAGCATGGTCTGAGAGCGGATTGAAGAGGGTGGGACAGCTTTTCAGGGAGGTGGTCTTCCTAGACTATGGAGCGGTGGTCTAGGTACTAGGGGGCAACAAGATTACTATATTCAAACATCTACGTCTGAAGGGAATCCTGCCCGACCTTAGATGGGGGGTGGGAGGGGAATTAAGACGCCCAGGAGAGGAATTGTGTCCAAGCTTTATAAGGTTTTGAACACAAGTGACAAGGCGAGTAGGCAAGGTTTAAAAAAATACTGGAACGAGCTAGCCAGTTAGGAAATCACAGAGGAGGCCTGGAGGAAGATATATAAAATAGCATTTCACAGGAAGCTCTTTACAGCAGCCATGGAGCACAACTTTAAAGTAATACAAAGGTAGCATAGAGACCCCCTGAAGATGTCCCGAATATTCGCAGGGTCATCCTTGCTGTGCCCAAGGGGGTGTGGCTTGGTGGGCTCAAGAGTGCATATGTGGTGACACTGTCTGTGCATCCAACTGTACTGGAAGGACCTACTCTGGTGGATGTCTGAGATCATAGGTGAAGCCCTTCCCTCTTCACCCCTTTCAGATGTTACTTGGGCTCCCCCCAAGGGACTCCGACACCTATAGATATCCGCAAATATGGGAAACGATGTTAAGGGCGGGCAGGGTGGCATTTGCCCAGAAATAGAAGGGTGTAGCAGTGCCACATAAAAGCGAATAGATGCAGAAACTAAGAGACGTGTATTTAATGGATAGGCCAACAGCTATGGTAAATGACAAGATGAGTTTGTTCAGGGAGGAATGGAACTCGGCTATAAGCAAATGGGGATGGGATGTGCACTAGAAGATGTGGGAAGCCTTAACACTATACCAGGACAAGGGGACCTGAGAAGTGAGGGGAAAAGAAGGGGTAATCAGAATATGATGTGCGGGGGGATGGAACGGGAATACGATGGATCGGCAATACATGAATAGTCTGAAGAGACTGGGGAATTCCCCACTAGAACTGAAAAACATTCTTGAGCCAGACACACTTGGGAACTCGAATAAGATCACTGTTCACAACTGGGAAACAAACACACTCGGCCCACAAGGGAGTGAAGCACAAAACCACTTTTCTTTGGTTGGGGAGGGTGGGGTTAGGAGGGGTCAGGTGAAGGGGGTGTTTACATTGCAAACCTGTACAGCTACACTGGGACATGTAAAACTGGTTATCTTTAATAAAAATGTCAATATGGGGCAAGGTATCGGCATGCCTCCTATCCCCATGGCGTAGACTATCTCTCTTCCGAATGGGGTGCCTGGCAAAATTCACAGCCTCTGAGAGTGAAGTGTGATGCCCCTGTATCCACTAGACATGAAACCTTTTGGCCACGTTACATTCAACCTAGGATTATTGATATAAGCGATGCAAAAAGCTCAGGACCCCTTGGCAATTCTATACATCTGTCATAAGTAGTGACTGTGGGGGCGGACCTCAAGCCACCACTCATGGGGTGATGGTCTGTCCGCCCCGACCGTCCCACTGAGGCCAATTCGGGCACTCAGTTTTCCAGTGCCCGGTCTGTTTGCAATAATTGCACTGGTCAATGTTCGTGTTTGGGTAATATGCCTCGCAAGTTTGTCCTGCCTGAAATGACTAGGGAGCTCCTCTTCCCTGGAACCCTCCCCTTCCCTGAGAGGGTTGTAAACTCTGTATTTGTAGCCCATAAATTCGACTTCGTAGTTTCTTTGTGTCTTTCAGCCTTCTGATGAAAATGTTGAGCCACCAACAAGACCTGCCTTGATAGGTGTACCCAGCCGGCCTGTCAGCTGCATACAGCCTGCCTTTGATAGCTTTATTTAGCTATTTAAGAGATACCAATACCCTTGCCTGCCTGACACTCACCCACAACTTGATACCAGCCCTCCGACTTTGTTACTATCTGGCACTACTCCACCTAGGCCACTGATGTCCCTTATTCGCCAATCCTCTGCACAGTGCCTCAGCCCTAGCTTCCTTATTATGCTACTTTGCCTTACCGTGATCATGTTCCCCTTTTGTGTCATGCAAAGTGATATACCTGCAATGGTAACAGCTACATAGCCCATAAAAATGGTCTAGCAAGACCTGCCTGCCCAAGACATCACCCTATCGTCTGCCCCACACCATTCTTGCCCACCACACCAGCCTTCCTCCCGGTCTCACAATCTGTCTATCCCGCCTTTGACCATGCACACTTTTCTGATATCCTAACCAATAAGAACTCTATTAGTTCCAAGCGGAACCATACAGACACGAGAGCATCCTACCCCACCCCTGACTTCAGCCCCTCCATAACAACTGACCTAACTGTCTCTCAAACTACTACCCTCATCCCTACCGATCGTAACAATAGACTTGGTGCCAGAACCCACCACAAAACTAGCAAACGCCCAGCTAATCTACCCGACAAGACTAACAATCGCACTGTAACCTCCATCAATTCCACTCCTCCTACACTAAAAGGAGCTCTCCTAAATGTTAGATCATCAGTCGCCCATTCCATTGAAGTCGCCGACATCATCATGTCCAACAACCTGGACTTCCTCGCTGTGACTGAAACCTGGTTGCATGATGCTGCAGGACCATCTCTTACCCTAGCTATCCCTGATAACTACACCATCCTCAGAGCAGACAGACCTAACGCTCGAGGAGGTGGTGTAGCTATCATTTTTAAGTCCTCGCTTGATATTAGACCAGTCTCCTCTCCTCCACTCAAATCATGTGAGCATCTCACAGTTAAACTACAAACCTCCCCTAAGAGTACTATCATGTTGCATCTTATTTACAGACCGCCGGGCCCACCTGGCTCATGTGAGCATGATATCACCTCACTAGTAGCCGAAAGCTCCAAACCCTCAGCACAAATGATTATACTTGGAGACTTCAATCTTGGGTTCAACGACCCTCTCGACACCCCAGCCACTGCCCTGGCCACAGCACTAGAGGAGCATGGCCTCTGACAACTGTGTTCCAAACCCACCCACTCGAAGGGTAGAATCCTTGACTGGGTAACCGCCCTTAATTGCAACATCACCCTGAAGGACCCCGTACAGCTCGTCTGGACGGACCACTACTTCCTCCCACTCGACATTAACATCAGTAACCTAGTGCATAAAAGCCCTGTCATTGCACCGGCCTGCCCAACTAGGAAAAAGAGCAACATCACAGCGGAAGCCCTAATACCCCTGGTGACCCCTATTCTGAACGCTCTACCAGCTACAACTGACTTAAACCTGCTGGTCAACGCCTATAATGACTCCATGGCTAAAGCTATTGACATCATTGCCCCACTAAAAATGCGCAAAGGGAAACCAAGAGCGCACCTGAATACGTGCTACACCTCGGAGCTCAAAATTCGCCGACAACAAAAAAGTAAACTTGAAGCACTATGGAAATCAGTGCCCTCAGCAGATAACAGAACTAATCTCACCAATATCTCCACCCTCTACAAAAATGAGATTACATGCGCTAAGAAAGAATCTCTTAATTCCAGGATCACTCAGGCAGGCTCTAGCACAAAAGAACTCTTTAACATCCTAAAGGAACTAGAAAACCCCATTCCTCCTGCAGCGACCTGCACTAAGGACAAAACATGGTGCACAGGGATCCAGAATGCTCTCGCTAACAAAATCTCAGGGCAACAATTCACTCATGGTCCTACCTCCATATCCACCCTTCCTCCACCCACCTCCACTAGCTCTGGCTTCACCTTCAAAAAGGTAACCATACCTGCAGTACAAAAAATTATAGCATCCTTGAAACCCTCGAACTGTAAGGGGGATAGTTGCCCCGCACAGATAATAAAAGATGCAGCTAGGAATCTTTCCCCCTTCATTACCAAATTAATATATTTGTCATTCTCCAATAACACGGTCCCAAGTAATCTGAAACAATCCTGGGTCCTACCACTGTTAAAAAAAATAAAAAAAAACTCTTGACCCAGATATACCCACGAATTATAGACCTATTACCACTGTCCCATTCCTACTAAAAATTCTTGACAGAGTGGCCTATTTAAAAATTCAGGAGTACCTTGAGACAAACCAACTACTAGGAACTCGCCAATCTGGCTTTCGTCCTCAACATGGGACGGAAACGGCCCTTGTTGACCTCAAGAGCCAGATAGACGAACTCAAAGATAAAGGTAGGGCTGCCATCCTTCTTCTCCTCGACCTTTCCGCTGCCTTTGACCTGGTTGACCACAAAATCTTGTGCAACCACCTGTCATCGGCAGCACACTTCTCCCACTCTGCGGTCACATGGATCCAATCCTTCCTTGACAACAGGACCATGCGGGTCTTTTCACCACTAGCAGCGGCTGACCCTAGTCCCATTACTTGTGGTGTCCCACAAGGTTCTTGTGTCTCACCCACTTTGTATAATATATTTACAAAGCCCCTATTCGACAAGCTGGACCATCTGGGTGTCACCTACACTAACTACGCAGATGACACCCAGATACTCCTCACTTTGTCCGGTAATTACAACTCGGACGCCAACTGGATCAGTGAAGTCTTCTCCATCATTCAGGCATGGATGGCCACACATGGCCCCTCTGCCTGAATGATGACAAGACCGAACTGCTCCTTGTCGGCTCACCCAACACCATCCGGAATCGGAGCCCTAGTTACACCAGCTTCACCATTAACAGTAATACTATTCCCATTGCTAAAAGTGTAAAAACTCTTGGTTTCTATTTAGACACGAATACCAACCTCGCCAAACAAATTAACATGACCGCCTCAGCCACCGCTTACACTGGTAAATGAATTAGGGCCTGCAGACCTCTGATCTCCCCCAACAACTGCCTCATTTTAGCCAGAGCACTTATACAATCCAAACTGGATTACTGTAACAGCCTTTATGTAGGCGCCAACAAGACGGTAATCAATAAACTGCAAGTTCTACAAAACAATGCACTCCGTGCAACCCTCAATATCCCTAGAAGAGAACATATCTCGGCTACAAGAATTTCATGCAAATGGCTCTCCATCCAACAAAAAATACCTAAAAACCATATGCCTCATTTACAAAGCTCTCAACCACTTAGCCCCGCCCTATTTAACCAATAAATTCACAGACAGAATACCAGAACCTCCAGATCCTCCAATACACTACAACTGACGGTGCCCAAATATTCCCTCAAAAGAGCTGGTGGATCCAGCTTCCCAGTTCTAGCCTCACAACTGTGGAACACTATCCCACTGGATATCAAATCCACCCCCACCTTCCAACATTTCAGAACTATGGTATTCACTTGGTTACTCAATAAATAACCAATTATGTATGTATGCCTAATGTATGAATGTATCCCTTACTATGTCTGCTTGTTACTAGCTGCTTTTTTGTAACTATACATTGCCTGTAACTTGATGTTTAAGCGCCCATATACCCCTGGGTTAGGAGCGCTATACAAATAAACAAACAAATAAACAAACAAACCTTGAGTAACCCCTTTCCTTCCCATCCAATCATTATGGCCTTAATCCCTTCTGCTACCTTGGGTTGCAACCCCATAGTGAACTGTGCTACTAATCGCAGCATCCACAATCCTTGATTGTTTTTCAAAACATCGTTTCAGTCATTCAAGATACTCCTCAGGTGTTCTCCCTTGGCTTGCTTGCACAAATTAATCTTGGCCCAATCAGTTTTTCAGGGACAAATTGTAGGAATCGTTTGCAGTAGTCTATCAGTAAAAGTTTTAACATCTCTGGGCGCAGTGTGTTCTTTTGTCGGCCAGTTTGCCTGTGCTTTAAGCAGAGCAAATGTGTCCGGAGTTATCAATGCCCGCAGTAGCTGGTTTAAATTTACACATGTGGGGTGGTAAGTCTGTTATTAGTTGGAGCTCTTCGTGGAATTTGACAGGATCTTCTCGTATCTTGGGTAATCTCTGGACCATGTTAAATATGTCAGTGGCGCTCCAAGGGGCATGCACCGTGACTGTGGTGTTGCCTCCTCCCAGGAGCTGTATGAGTGGTAATATGCCAGTGCTGGAGTTTAGGGTAGAAACTGGAAAGCCTTCAAAACGTGCCTGAGGAAGGTGAGAACAAATTAGAAATCTGAGCTCTCATTTCAGTGCAAACGGGACTCCATTGGTTGTCTGGGTGTGGATTGGTGGTAGGTAGGTAGGTAGGTGTGAGGAATCGGGCTATCGGCTCGCTGATTTGGTGAGTTGTTCAAAATAGCCAGGTTTTGAGTGTCCAGTATGTCTTTGGGGCTTTCTTTTAGCAGGGGCTGTCCTTGGAGGACTGAATATAACTGTTTGTATTTGGTTTTGTGGGTCAGGACTTGCAGGTCTGTGCATTCATTTTTCATGGATTTTACTTGCTCCTGGAGCTTCATCTATGAGTTTTTTCAAGGTGACTCGGTCTGCGTATATTTGTGCCATTATTTTAGGTACTTGCATGTTTTTGGCGAGTAGTGAGTAAACATGACATGGGCTGGACTCCCTTTTGAAGGGAGCAGCACTTGTCTAGATTGCCCTGAACCCATTCTCTTGGGGATGGGGGGTGAAGACAAGGTATGGCTTATTTTGGACCCAGTTCTGTTCCTAATCCCATCTGCATTGAGACGCTGTTGAGTCCGGTGGCTGGCGAAATGGGTATGGCTCATGAACTTAACCACTCTATCATGTCTAGTTTGCGGCTCATGCATCACCTGGGCCCAGTTAAAGAAATTTCAGAGCCACCCGCAGGTGTTGCTCAGATTCAGATAGCTTAGTTAATTTTTACCATTATTCTACCCACAATGCAGAGCAGTAGTCGGTTCTTCGTTGGTGTGTGTAGGTAGGGGTCAACAGACAAGACACATAATTGGAAGAAATACTGACTATTACAACTCCCGTACTAGGATAGAGGAGTGTGTGAAATATAAAGCAGGGTCGCAACTTGCTTTGCACATTGAGGGTTTCAAGTAACAAGGTCTGGGTTGATACTAGACAATCACAAGGTGCTCATCCATGCATACATATAGAACACATTCCTCCTTGCCCCTACCTGGTCCTAAAGTACTGTGGCCACCATCATGGTCTCCTGTCTTCTTTAAGTCAGTAGGGAGCATGGATGCGCTGATTTTCACAACTTTGCTGGTCAATCGCTTTACTCTTTTTACTTCAGATAAATTGTTAGGCAGGGTACCTTCCCTCCTATTACTCCAGACAGACGTAATGCTTTAAATCCAACTACAGATATTCTGACCAGTTTCAGACAATATTACATATGACATCTCAATACATTAATGTGGTTACCTGTGTTCATCAACCCATGATTTTCAGATTGGCTCATGCATCAGTGTCTGCTCAGTCTGCCCCTCCTGAGGTCTCCGGGCGCTCCAGCCAGTTCTCCCCTCCAACAAAATCATCCTTGTTGGGCCCAGAGGAACACCGGGAAGTGCACCCGGCGGCCCTTCTGTGAGGCCGCAGAGCAGCGGGTATCTGACGTCTTGGACCACTTGAATCCACTGGATTGATGAACACTTTTAGTCAAAGCAGTAAGCAGACAAATGGCCAGCGGTAACACAAGACTTCGTTGCAAGTGACCCCCTTCCTGGGTCCAGGTATCTTCTACTCCCAGGGCTACATGGGTGCCAATGATAAGGGGTGGTCTCAGACTTGGCAAGGCCACACCTTGCTCTTTATTTCTGACTGAGACAAAGCCCTTATTGTACATTGTTTTGACATGGCGTATGACAAGCAGAATATGTTGTTACATAATGATGGAGTACATATATGATCATGCCTTATTTAATTTTTCCTCTACAGAGACATGGGGTTGTCTGCTCTCATTGGGCCAATACGACCCGGTCGGGTATACTGGACAAGGGTCTTCTTAGGGAGATCTTATTACCTTTCAGTTTGGTAGTTGCTGCATCTATGTTGTTGAAATGGGAGAAATCGATGTCCACCACTGTGGTGGATCGGGACCTTGTGAAGGATTGCCTGGTTCCCTCGTATACAGGTTTCCTCACTAAAGGTCTGCTGCTAGAGCTTTGCAGAGCAGGCCTGAAGTCCATGTCCTTTCCATATTATTCCCCCTGACGATGAGAGCAAGATGCTGGATGCCATGGATCACAAGGTTTTCCCATCAGGAAGCCTGGCCCTGTGAACTGTAAATGCTACATGTGCATTGGCCAAGTGTACCTTCAATCTGTAGGTTACCATTTCCGTGCCGATAAGGGATGGTTTCAACTACCTTGTCAGTGATGAAAATGATGCTGCCTGCCAGATCCTGCAATCAGACCTTGATATGGTAGATTGTGTGGTGTGTGTCATGCACAGTGGTTCAGTCCTGATAAGACACTCTTGGAGGAGGACCTTGGGTTTCACACTCGATGTCCAATCTAAACTTCTGCACATGCTCTTTTTGGGGCCAAGGCTAATGAGTCCTTGAAGACATTTCGGGTGTCCAAGGCCAAGTGCTAAGCCCTTGGGTCTAGCGATCCAGCAACAAACCATGACCGCTCCCATAGGATGCTCTTTTAGTGCAAAGCGTTTTTTGCTATCTCAGCTGTCTCCAAACAGTCCCCTGGCGCAAAGCCGCTGTCAACTGGACTCTGTCCATATGACACCAGTGGTCTGAATGTTGTGTCCCTGTTTCTCGGTTGCGGCCTATCGTTACCACTGATGGTTGGGCACGACAGGACATTACTCGGGGTTTACGGACGCCCTCTCCATCCGCATGCACCGATCCACCCTCCTTCTTTTCATTCCAATCTCCAGATCCTTCTCTGTTGGAGGATGCCTGTCAGCTTCTAAAAATGAGCACCATTTATTCAGGTAATTGGGTTTGAAAATGGCTGCAGTCCATATCATGCCCACATTCTGCCAGATTACAGAGCACCACATATTGAGTGGCTGTTTTTTTTTATTTCCTTTTTATTTCCTGAGCAGTAGGCAGCTTCTGTGGTGAAGTGACTACATTGACTTTGCTACAGCGACCTAAGTATGATATTCCCCGAAGTCCATAACAGCAGCCATCTACAGTAAGCATATCTCTGGTCATAGATAATTCCCTTTTGGGTAAACCAACCAGATGCACTTACAGAGTTGGGATAAGAAAGCCACTGGGGAAGACCAGAGTAACCAAAGGAAGTATTTTCAAATGCCCCCTACCTCCAAAGGGGGTGTCTGGGGCAAAGACGTTTTATCCCATCACCCGCATTTTAATTTCTCTTCATTGGCTACCTTTAAATGTCCAAATTTTATTTAAGTTCATTTTTATTGCCTACAAAGCTGTTCATTTTAAACCCCCCTCCTGTTTGGCAGAATTGAAGGTATCTGGGGGTTTAGGAGTTCGCCGCAGCCAAGAGTTATTGTGTCTAGAAGTCCCTCAATTTGTTTTTTTCAACAAAGGTATCCTTTTCTGGTGCAATAGTATCATATTGGAATAGTTTACCTCCTAACCTATGGTATTGTAGCCGTCATTTAAATAAACACACCCAAACACTTGCACCTGCTGTTTAAGGGAACGTTCAGTGCAATGCACTGAAAGTGCAAGTTTCAACTTCTTCCTACACTTTTATTTTAAAACGAAACCATTCCGGAACGTTTTTTTTTTTTTTAAATATAAGTATAGGAGCTGTCAAAGGTAATTTAAAAAAGTAGAGGAGCACCGCTCCCGACCGCTCCCGCTCACTTCGACCACTGGTTCTGGACCAAAATAATTCTACTGTTTGAAAAGATATTTTTTCACATTTTTTAGATGGTGCCAACATACTCCCTTTGGAGGCACGTGCAACTGTTTCGTCCTTAACCAGGCTTTATCAAGGCACAAATCTAATTACAATGTGTGCAATACAATTTTGTGCATGTAAATCATATACTGCGTTCATGTACAAAGGTTTTTCCCATAAACCATACATTCCATATCATTATCCTACAAAATCCCCATACATCAATGTGCATCCTATTCTGAGCAACCGTGATTCAATAGTTACATTTAGTAGCTATAGGTCAAGCCAGACCCGATATTTTCTTCCATTGTTTATTATTTTATCATTCTCATATCAAATGGTATTGCTTCATGTAGCATTCATAGTAGTTCCAAGAATATATTATTGCTTGTAACGTTTAAGGGATACTCGTGGTTTAGTTAGAAGTCTTCTTGGTATTAGATCCAAGTGCTCCATTAAATAGGATATCTTTAGTTTATTGTACGGTGCTTCCAGGGTTCATCTTATTGGTTACATTTCAATGTGTCATGATTCCTGCCCCTCATGTCCCCAGCCCTCCAAGATGTCAGACTGGAGCCAGGCCGCGATCACCTACATGGCCCTCAAGGGCCTCTTCATTTCTCCAAAGACCCACGTGGAGTCAGACTTGGCGGTTGTGGCACCAGACTCACTCACTCACTCCCATAGGATAACGTTGGGGATTGGACTTGGTGCATTGATGGGGACAAGATGGATGCCCCCACATATTTCAGTTCCCAGAACTGCATGTGCAGTCTAGTCTTTTGGGTGTGGTTCAGCCCAGAGACACCTGGGATACCGAGAGGCTATTTAAGTTATGCCCAGGCTGAGAAACATGCTTTGTTTTCTGCACCTGCAGCGTGACACTCACCGTGTTCGGATCGGTCTCCAGTAGGCCTGCATCTTTCTTCTGCGCTCAGCTCCTGCAAGAACAAGAACACCGTTAGGAACAGCCTTACCTTGCGGCGCTTCTGCCCATCATTCATCGCTCCTTCTGTTCTGCGGGCATCTTCAGCAGTGTTATTCCCATCCCGGCACGCCGCTTCCTAAGGAAAAGGGAAAAGAACAGAAAAAAGGTATTAGTTAGCATTCAGCAAATCTTCGCTTATTTTTTAAAGACTGTACAAGCTTCAAACGCTTACCTGAATCCCAAGCGCTCTGGGGGAACTCTGTCTCTGGAACTTGTCATCCATCTGCAAGAGGGAAAAGACACTCCAGGTTAGCGTGGAAACATCTAGAGGCGCCGCATACCGCGCTTACTCACTGCATTTCTTCTTCATAACCGGCATCCACGCTGAAAACATTGCGGGTCCTAAACGACAGAGAAAAATAACTCTTATTTCAATACAAATACGAAAGGGTCTCATTGCGCTCTCATTCACCTTCAGCGCTACTCATCTCAGCAGCACGTCTCCATCCCCTGACGCTGGCCATCATCTAAGGAAGGAAAGGAACGAAGTTAGAGAACTGTTCAAAAGACTCATTATACTTACCTGTCAGACTCTTGCCAGCGAAGTAACTAGGCAGCAACAAGCCCACATCAATCAACACGCCCCTGCGCTGAAAGCAGGACGGAAAGCCCACTTTCCAAGAAAACAAGGTGAGCTGTAGAACAAAGGGAGGGTTTGGACCCCGGGGAAGAAGGGGTTCAAGCACACACAGACAATAGGGTGTTAAACTCTGCCAATCCTGTGTTTCACGCCCAGTCTCCAGTCGAGTAGACTCCACGGAAGGGTTCGAGGTCGTAAGAGGTCAGAACAGGCTGAGTGACGTCCCCGTGAATACCAGGTGAGCGTTACACTATGAGCTCATCAATTCAATGAGTCTTGTGAGGACTTGATAGTCCTTATGTGGGCTGGATTCTTTGAGGATGTCGGTGCTCCGCTTCTTGTTCTGACGAGACAACGTTACAAGCCCTTAAACATTACAAGCAATTATACATTCTTGGAACTACTATGAATGCTACTTGAAGCAATAATATTTGATATGAGAATGACTTAGGAGGGCTGGCTTTGCTCCAGTAAACAACCTAAGAGGTCAGGCACGTAGGTGGGTGCTGTGAGAGGTCACAGAGAGTGCTAGTGTGGGAGGCTCGGTTGTTGCTGTATTCTAATGGCAGAGGTGTTGGGACATGTCTGGTGTTTCAGTGCAAAACGGTTATGTCACCAGCTAGACCGAATCTGACATAGTCGAAGCTGCATTCTAGAGTGCATGGATGGATGTCCGTGCCTACTGCGGATGTCCACCAGTGGTGCGTTAACGCATACCTTAAGCTCAGATGGAGCCTATCTTCGATGTCACTGTATCATCTGATCTTCTGTGGGGAAGAAAAAGCCAACTACCCTCATAGACTTGCAGTAGACTAGGTGGCATAGGACATTTTGTTGGTGGGACAGACCGGCTACCATAGAAACTTGCCTAAAGGGAATCTGAGTGCAATAGACAGGTTACCTTTTTAGGCTTACCAGATATCCGCCATGTTCTACAAACGCTAACCAAGGTAGTATAAGTCTAATAAGCACGATATCCAGGATACCTGCATGTAACCACTGTGCGTTGCAATGGCTAAATTAAGAAGTCATAGGTGCAATTAAGGGTTACCAACATATATCTCTGGGCATCCTGAGCAGGATGAGCAAGGTAGGCATAAATGCTCTAAGTGTACCACATGTGTTAACATGCATGTGCTTCCTTCTAGTTGCAATGCTAGGCTACCTGCATATCCAGGTATAACCACAGGTATTGTAAGCAGGCTAATATCAACCTATCAGGTCCAGCACCAGGGACCCAGAGAAATGGCAAGCTATACTGACGTAATCTTTAAGCACAGAGGTGGGCCAACCTAATACATCTTCTAAGACATTTCCTACCCCGTAACTCCATCTAAGTGCAGTACACAAATAATTCAAAGCACATCTAATTAACCTTCTTGGAGACAATAATGAAGGACAGTGGAGAAAATGCACCTAGATTCAAAGTACACAGCAGTGGGAAACGCACCCAAACTCAAAGTAAGCATGGACAGCAAGATACACAGTAGTGGGGAGGAAATGCACCTAGATTCACTCGGGTACGATTCCAGACTGTCTTAAATGTAGGAAATCCTTGGAAGCCTGGTTGTGGATCTCATTTGGTTGACTTTTTTAGATTGAGAAGGCGACACTTGCTTGGCCTACCTCCTGCATGTTCTGTTTTTAGTCTTGTGGTTGTATGAAAACTTGTATCATTCCTGACTAGATATGTTTGGTTTTTCTGTACAGTGTTTTGGATGTTTCGTGTCTCCTGTATTTTTGTTCTTACTTCTCAATATTTTATGAAAATTGTATTATTTTACAATTGTATATATTTAAATCTTGTGCAGCACTCAAACGCATCAGTGCCTTGTTCACGCTTTATACAATTTAAAAAAAATAATAATAAACTCATGTCTAATTCACAATTGCCAGCACAATGTAGACCGAATCACCTGCAGCCTCCATTAAAAGCGAGAGACAAGATATCAGCACTTAACAAAGAAGAAACATGTATTCCATTCCCCGCCAGCAACAAACAGACTAAAGTGGGATCCAAGATTGCGGCTTCCCCATTTAAAGACCTCCCCCATAAACTCAGGACTACAAAGCATGCCTGCCATGGAGCATGCCCAGAGCAGTAATGTGACCCCTCTGGCCAATCAGTCAGAGGCTAGTCAGTCCAAGCACTATGTAAGGGCCAGCTCCCTTAACAAGAGTGGAAGAGTTTTGTGGTACAGAGAAGAAGATTGTGATGGTAAAGAGGGAGAAGATGGCTGGAGCAGAGAGGAAGGGGCTGTGCTGGCTGTAAGACCTAGAGTGGAAGAAAAGATTGCAAGACCCAGAGAGGGGAAGATTGCTGGGAAGATTGTAACACCAGGAGTCGAGTGATGAATGTTAACTTATGGAGAGAAGAGAGGGTGATTTTTATAACTCGGATAGGAGAGACTGACTGTAAATCCTGGAGACCAGAGGAGACTGAAAGCGGGAGACCAGAAATACAGAAAAGGAAGCATACTGAAGCAGAGATCAAAGGGCAGGGGACTAGAGACCTGGCAACAACCCTAAAGAAAAAAGGTCAGTGGAAGCAAAGGCAGAGTCCTTTGATGAGGGAATGACAGAGCAGTTGAAGGCTCTAGCCTAGGTGAAGGCAGAACGGGAAGACTGAGAACCTGAGGACAAAGGCTCTGACCAAGAGAAAGGCAGAACAGGAAATGGCAGAGGCCCTGAACAGGGAGGAGGAAGTGTCCCCAAGGCGGCAGATGATGGAGCGGCAGAGACCCTGGCCTAGGATACGGAGAAGGTGATGAGGAAGTGAAGAAAGTCCCCCCCCTGGGGACTAAATTAGGAAAGAAAAGCAGACCGGTCCTCTCAGGGTCCTCAACCCAACCTTCTACTGTTTGATAGGCTCCGCTCCTCCCTCGCCTTATCAACCTTCCTTCTCCTTCTGCACCAGCTCCCCGGCCACCAGTCCATTGGCATCCCTGGCTCCCTTGCCAGCTCTGCCCACCTTGGCTCCCTTGCAGACTCCTAACCACCCTTATACCCTCACCACTGCCTCCTTGCTGACACCCCCCACATTGACAACCTCGTCAGCCTCCTCCTGTTTGGTGAACCTGCAACCCACTAAGACAGTGGGCCTCATTACAAGTTTTCCGGTCCGGAATGCAGTGATTCCGTGGCAACTGTAATAGTTTCCCCATCCGCAAGGTTGCGGAAAGATCGGCCGATTACGTGCTGTCGTTCGCGCGCACCACACCGACGCGGAAACGGTGTCACCATCGCCATGGAAACACCCACAGAAATGGACATAGCGGTGCCACAAGTAGTGTAAAAACCGTGTGCTTCGCCACGGAAGTGGAAATACCATGATCGTGAAAACCGGAAACAGAGAAGCGGCCATCATATAAAGCACAAACCAATGCCATCCAGAGTCAGCACAAGCAGAATCCACACAGTGAGAAGCCAAACAGGACCACCAGCATGTCTGCCAGGATTCCAGCCCAGAGGCAACGCAAACAGCGCTTTAGTTAGGCGAGCTAACTGTTTTGGTCGACCATATAGTGCAGCATGCTGAGATGCTGTTTAGTGCTGATCAACGGCGTGCTACACAGCAGCGCAGGAAGGAAGTCTGGGCGAAAGCTGCACGCAAGTGTACCGCTGTGGGCGTGACTGCGAGGAGCGTCAAGGACTGCCACAAGAGGTGAGATGTTGAGGCCATGAGTGGCCCAAAGGACCCATTAACAGACCCCCCCCCTCAGCCAGTGCATGAGTGGCCCAAAGGACCCATTAACAGACCCCCCCCTCAGCCAGTGCATGAGTGGCCCAAAGGACCCATTAACAACCCCCCCCCCTGCCAGTGCATGAGTGGCCCAAAGGACCCATTAACAACCCCCCAGCCAGTGCATGAGTGGCCCAAAGGACACAATCATAATCCAGATGACGATCCACATCACTACAATACATGACCGTCGACAAGCACATGCATGTAAATGCTACTGTTAACTGATCAACCTGTCTGATGCATGTGATGCACCCATCAGGCACCACCACACAACTAATTGCATGCCCTCTGTGTCCCCACAGCCATATCAAGTGACAGTGACACCGCACAACAGCCCAGGCAATCGGCTCCTGCACATGTGCAAGCCAGCGCCCCTGCCCAGGAGGATGCTGCTAGCAGTTCTGCAAGTCTGCCCCCAGTAGCATCTGGTACACATGTGCCGGCCACCAGCACCAACATCTCCACGCTGCCTGCCCAACCCACCACAGAAAGTATATGCACTGCAGAGGAGGCAGCAGGTAGCGACAACAGTGCCCCAGCACTGCAGTCTGATTTAGGGCCACAGGGGGAGGCGCCCAACCTTGATGACTTGGCATCGTTCCATGACCTGGAGTCCAGCCTCACATCACTCCGCAGTCCAATGAGGTCACCTACCCCCTCAATGGCTGAGCTCAATGCCCGCATGCAGCGGATGGAGGAGCAGCAGGCTACCCTCACCCAGCTGGTGGAAAGGCAGCTTGAGGAATCCAGGCTGCAGAGGGAGAGCTAAGGCACATCTGTACGTCACCTCTCAAGGTCGATGGGACGCTTCGCCACCACAATAGTGACCCTGGCATGCCATGTGCGGGAGGGCAATGACAACACTTGGAGAATGGCTGAGTCCATGATCATTGCCAACCAGGCATATCTTGCACATTTGCCACCAATGCCAGCTACAGTGCCATCCACTAGTACCACCCCATCAAGATCCACCTCTGCCAGTCCACGGAGGCGCTCAAGTGGGCTAACGGGGCCCTCGGGCAAGGATTCACAAGCGCCGAAACGCACACACAAATGATGGCATGTGTGTTTGGCACTGCAGGACACATGTGGACTAGAAGGGTGTAAGGGGGAGGGTACGTTTGGGTGGCGGGGGAGGTCCATTAGGGAGTTAGTGTGTTGGGGCCTGGTTGGGGGTGGGTACGTTTGGGTGGTGGGTGGGCACGGGTGTACAGCTTCCCTAACCATTGCACCTTCTTCCCTGTTGTAATGTTATGAATATATCATCATTGAAAAAACATTCATGAGTGGACATCCATCATTTCATTTGCAGTACATCCATTTTTTTACTGCCATCGTCATATCCATGCAATGCTGTTAATGTGCAGTTTTTCAGAATTAAATGCGAATCAGTGCATCCTGTGCTCGTTGTTCATCTAGTGCACCCCCAGGAGGAGGTGGAGCCATCTCCATCTGCGTCTGGGGGCATTGGAATGTTCCTGCGCAGGCACAGATTGTGCAGCATGGCACAAACAAGCGTAATTTTACCCGTCTTCACTGGGCTGTACAGCAGTGCTGCGCCAGATCTGCTCAAACAGCGGAACCAGGCCTTCAGTAGTCCAAATGTCCTCTCAATCATGCCACGTGTGCAGACGTGTGCCCTGTTGTACGCATCTTCATGCCTGTTCCTTGGCCTCCGTACAGGCGTCATCAGCCATGGCGTGAGTGCATATCCAGCATCACCTACATGGGATGTAGATGTGGGGGACACGTCAGTGTTTGTTGTATCATGTCTTCATCAGATGCAGTGCAATCTTGTGTCATTATTCATTCATGCAATTGTGGCATGCAGTGGTTGGACCGGTGGGTGATTGGTCATTGTAGTGGACGTTGGCATCTGGACATTGACCAACGCATTGGTGTGCATGTGTACTTTGCCCTGCGAGTGACATTGGTTGGTAAGTATGGCATTGTGCAGTGATGTGCACAGATGGCAGAGTCGATCAGTCAACTGTGATGATGTTGTCGATGCAGGATGTCTCATGTGCAGGCATCATGTGCATTGGGAGGGCAGTGCTGCATATTATGGGTGGAGGTATGCAGTGGCTACAGGTGTATGGGCCAGTGGCAGTATTGGCTGTGTGTCATGTGTCAGGGTGTGTACGGGCACACTGTGGCAACCTGTTATTGTTGCTTTGTGATGTTTGGGTTGTGCTGTCTATTCAGTGAATGGCCGGAGGGGTGATGCATGTGCAGTCGCAGCAGCCCACTCACATTGCTCATTGCCCTGGATACACACACACCCCTTCCACAGGGCCGGTGCATTGGCAGCTGTACTCACCTAATAGCCATGTGCTTTGTCCAGCATAGCGTTCCATGTACCGTGGCAATGTCGAATTCTGCAGTACCATTGAGTCATGTGTTGAGCCCGGGAAACGTGTGCAGCAATGTGTTATCACTTGTGCGGCATCACATACCATCTGTACATTCAGTGAGTGGTACAGTTTCCTATTGCGGAACACCATCTCGATAGCATGTGGTACTGTGAGCTCGATGTGGTGCAGTCGACTGCACCTATGCAATTTGGCATGCCTGCAATGGCATGGAAGGCCAACTTGGTGGCAATGACCAGGGGAAGGGTACGGAGTAGGGCGATCTGTTCAGACGCATGGCGCAACAGGGCATCCAGTACCTGTACCAAGATTTTAGAGAGAAGGGTTGTGATAGGCCGTGCAGCTCACCAACTGTGTGTTAATAGGTTCCGGTGCCAAGAAAATGCAGTACTGACACAACCTTTAGTAGGGGGTGGGTGGCGGTGGGGATGTCAATGTGGCTGCTGATTTTGTCCTCCATCATGGTGGTGATGTACAGGATTGTTGGACGGTCCAGCCGGTATAATGTGTGGATCTGTCCTGGGGTAAGGTTCCAGGGTGAGGCCCTTATGCGTGGTATTGCTGGCTGCCTGCAGGGGGGGTGCCGGCTGGACAACATGGGTTTGCCATGGGTACAGGGTTAGCTAATTGCCGCCTGCGCCTCCTCCGCCTCCTCCTCTGCAACATTACTGCCATCATGTGCAGTGCTGCCTGTTGGTTGAGTAGGCCCAGTCCCAATGCTACTAGAGCTTCCGCCTGCATGGTTCTGTTTGGAGTTGGCCTGGGTGTGGCCCTTTTTTAGGCTCACAGTGGCCTGCTGGGTCCAGCTGGGCTCATTTGGTACACCTGTGGCCTGATTCGGGTCACCAAGCACTGTTTAACGTCATGTTTGCGGTGGCAGCGATACCGCCACCGTGGTCACGGTTTTAGCACCATTTTTGTGGCGGTGTTTCCATGCTCATGCTACTTGTGATCCTTGCAGTGTTTAGTGTTGGTGGTAACTGAGGGGTTTCCGTGCAGGTGAAGTTTATGGGTGCTTACACTCCGCGGTGGCGGTTTATGGTGGTGCTGTTTCCGGTCTGCAGGTCATAATTCGGCGATCGCGGAAACGGGAGCGGTATGGTTATACCGGCAGCCTTAAGTCTGGACCGGAGTACTTGTAATGAGGCCCAATATCTGCGGCTCCCTTGCCCCCTGGAGGCCCTCCCGGACTGGCTCCCTTCTCATCCACTGCGGTCCCGGCTCCCTTGCTGTCCCTGGCTCCTCTGCCTTTTTCTAACTCTGTCCCTTAGGCACTCTCGCCACTTATGGGGAGGGAGGAGGACCACTGTCCCCTGCTCCTCCTGTAAGTCTTTCAAAGATGGCAATCTGCTCCACATTGCCACGCTTAACACTCACTCAGCTGTTACACTCCTCTGACATCTACAACCTCCTTGACTCCTGGATCTTGATGTTCTTGCCTTCACTGAAACGTGGTTCAAGGATAGCTCTATCACAAGTTTTGACACACTTCTCCTGGAAAGCTACAAGATACTCTCTCTGTCTAGACCAAACAGACCAGGTGGAGGAGTAGCAATGATCTTCCCAGAGTGGATCCCTGTGTCTGTTATTCCCACTCAGGCCTACTCATCCCTTCAGTGTCTGGTCTGCAGGCTCTCCCTCTCTCCTAGCTCTTCACTCCTGCTAGCCACCTTCTATCGGCCACCTGGTCAGCCCTGCCTCTTCCTTTCGGAATGGTCTGACCTGGCCTGCTCGCTCCTTTCCTCCTCTTCTCAACTCCCTTCCTACTGGTTGATCTCAACATCCATCTAGACTTATCTGATTCCTCAGGACCTTTCCACAATCTTTGCGACTCTCTCTCTTTCCATCTTACCCTCTGGCCACACCTTGGATGCTCTCATTTCAACCGACATCCTTCTATCTATCCCTCTCACTACTTCTCTCTCCTGGACTGATCGCTCTCTTCTCCTCTTGCATCGGTAAGCCCGGCACTGCCTCCCGTTTACAATGTCATCTGACCCATGAAAAGAGGGTCAGTGGCTGCCTTTGCCTCTACCTACTCTGCTCCTTCTACGGCTGACTCCCACCCTGACACACCCCTCTCTAACTTTAAACTCTTTATCCAACACTCTTGATATTCTTGCCCCTGTCATTTGGAAGTTTCCCAAAAGGTGCCACCCCCTATTACGAACCCTTAGTGGGAGACAAGGGAGGTTTTCCAGTGATATCCCACCCACAATAGTCTCGAAGAGAACCCATATAGTATTGAATGTTTATAGTGGCCAGTCTCTTAGAGGGGCAATCTGGTTAGGTGCAAGGTGTTTTTCAGCATTCATGCCCCATTTCCCTCAGATCACCTGGCTTTTCGAGAACTTGCACAGTGTCATGTATTCTCAAATAAAAGTATATATTTTTCACAGAACATTGACTTTGATCTCCCTGGGAATTGCCACCGGCAAGGCCAACTTATGTTATGTGGTCTTGTACCGCGCACTGCTGACATTTGCGTGGTCTCTTGGCGCTCTGGCGGATCTAAACAGGAAGTAGGGCTGGGGGATTCTTTGTTAATGGGATTGAGAGGGAAAACGCAAGCAGCTTTAATGTGCTGTTCGTAGCTTCAGTTTAGAAATCCCTGTGTGCTTGTTTGTGTCTGATGGTTGTAATGTTTTGCTTGGTGTGAGAGCAGTGTGCGTGGTTGGCTAAGTTTCTTGTTCAGGGTTGCGTGTAATGCATTGTGGTTTGTGATGATCTTTTCTTGTTTTGTTGCGTTAGAGGTATGTATTATGTTGTTCTGTGTTTTAGGGTAAGCAGAAGATTGCACTCAAGGCAGCAGGGGAGGAATTGGGCCGGAACAAGACGGAGCTGAGCTTCTGGCAAAAACTGTCTTGCCGAAGCGACATATTGTGTAGACCACCAGGCTCAATGTTAAAACCTGAATATATGTCTCATGCTTTGCACACATTTTACTGTCATGGTGACTATTCTGAAAGAGGAAATGAGGACCATACCAAGTGTGCATTGAATGCTCAGAAAGAATGAACGTTTGAAATACTAGCACAGACATGTTTAAAGCATTGGTAGTCATTGGTGTATTCCAAAAATGCACTTTGTTTTTATGCATAGCAGCCAGCATCCTATTCAGGGCACACACATCATTCGAAACTTAGCTCTGCTCCCCCCAGTCCTGCCCCCACACAACTGACAATCTGCCCCCAAGGGAATGGGGGTGGGGAAGAGTTCCCCCAGTAAATTCTTTCCATTTCCAGCACTGCTAAGCAGGATGTTATTTTTTTTTAATAGCAGCAAATGAAAGGGCATCGAGGTATCCTGGTTTGGACACATTCCAATGCACACAAATCGGAGGAGTATCTAGCATTGCAAGGGTGTGGTGGGTAGTCCTGCAACTTTCCCCCCCAAATGCAGTGCGCACAATTCCATACGATATCATTCGCGCCCTCAAACCACGCACCCCCGCCCCAATCTTCTTTTTTGGTAACATTATTGGCAAATGGCATTTTAACACATAACAAATAAAAAAAAAATGCATGATCATTATAGATGCAGGAAACTCCTCTATCGGAAGTCTGTCCAGGTGCTCTGGGGTAAAATATATGCAAACCTCCTCATTTGCATATGGATTGCACCAATAGAAGTGACTTCACATAAAAGGACATTGCAAAGAGCATCATCAGTCTTTGATACTTGGAGGCATCATAGAAGTGACTTTAGAATAAGTGGCCATAGGTAAGCTAACTGTGGTGTAATATACCTTAATTGCACTGGTATTATATATGGAGCAACTCTATAGCCATTAGGCTTTTTTTTATAAGGGCATGCTATATAAACATACGCTATGAAGTGAATCAGAATCACTTACAGAGCTCTGGTACCGATTAAATGAGTTGCCCACTATCTCGCACACTTTCGTTCATGGTGAAACCGGGAAGTGGACAATTTAAGCAACTGAGCACATCTTCCCAAGTTTAGTTGATATAGATTTTTATTAAGGTTTTGCTTTGCATTTCATGTGCTTAAATAATATTTTATTTATAGGAATGCCTTGGAAGCAAACCACATTACATAATAAGCTATCATTTCATAGTAAACAAACTATACACTATATACATTGTCATAGAAATATGTTGAGCAATAAGAGCATGGGTTTAGTTTTATTCTCCCCATCCTGCATGCAAAGTCACAATAGCATCATGCAGATTAATGTAGCCTAACAAATCCCCTTTGGGTTATATAGCCATAGTCGTGCAGCATTATGCACCTGCCTCACTTGTGATCACTCCCTCCCATTCACATTTCTAAAGGGACAAAAAGGCCTTGCTAATAGTGGCCCATCCCTCCTATCCGTGCCTAATGGCTCACATTCTAATGCTCTGACTCAACGCAACTTTAGTGCCCCTCTGCTGCCCTGAACTCCTTGGGGCATTGTCCTCGCAGCAGGACAGCTCTCCCGTTCGGAAAGGGTAAGGTGTCCTGCTGCCAGGACAATGAGCGCGCTGAGCAGGAATTGCTCAGCACACTTTGTCCTGCCAGCGGGACACCTTTCCCGTTGGGCACCCTCATTGAGGTGCAGACCGAGAGAGATGTCCCACTGAGAAATGTCCCAGCATTGATCTTAAGAGCCACAAGGGGACTGCTTAAGTGCCCCCTCCGCCCCCCGCACCCACGGCTCGGCACGCCACTGTCCCAAATTAAGACATCACACCTCGATGCCCCAGTCCACCTCTGAATATCTCCCTAGATATAATTCCCCCATGATGGAAGGGTATTATTACAGAGTCATAAAGTGTAGTTACATTGGCTAAATGAATTTTAAAGTCAAGTTCAAAGCTTGCAACAGGGTGGTACTCATGCTACACACAGTTGTGAAGGATGTTCGTTTCACTTTCAGTTGCCTGAATGTGTGGATCTGTGTCATTTGTTTTATCATTTCATATTGTATAAAGTTTCCACTGAACCTCTTTGTGAAGATGAGACTTCTCATCCCATGTGCAACTAGAAAGGAATGCTCTTGAAAGAGTTATTCGTCTTCTGAATTCGGCCGTGAATACGAACCGTACCAAAGAATACGCTGTTAAAAGGTTTTCTGAGCTATTTCTGGGTGGACGGCTGGCAGGCGTGCTGCAGAGCGCGAGAGAGATTGATGTAATGAATCTGCCTGCAGCAGGCCGAAGAGCTATCTGCAGTTGGTGGGGGGAGGCGAGGCATCGCTAGAATGAGCTATGTAAAGGGGCACAGTGTGCGTTTTGAAATTCATCCCAGGGAGCCGATTCAAAAATGGCGCCAAAGGCTTTATCTCGCGCTGAAAAGAGAAAGACGCCATTTTGAAATAATTGTATGGAGTCCAAAGTTTGTGCAAAGGGAAAAGAGGAGGACACCCCTCGAAAAGATGCAGGATTAAACCACCATTCACCTTCTGCGGTAAAGTCAGGCGATTTCCCAAAAAGTATTGCCATGAGTTCTCAACTTTTCTGATTTGATTTCGTGTTCTCTACCTGGAAAGGATTTCATTTCAGTCAAAGCTATGGCACACCGGTGTGAAAAGGTGCATTTGTTATAAATAGTATTTTCTTTATTCATTTGCAGCATGTAGTATAGGCCTTTTAAGCACAGAGCACTTTCCTGCCTCCCAAAGCACACCTTACTGGTGCGACGCATGTCTACGCACGTGGAGACGTGCCATTGGAGGGAACGAAAAGGAAGGTGAGAGTGCAAAGCTGGAGGACTGCACCCGTGTAGTGTCGGAGAAAGCCCCACCGGGTGCTGGTGAATGAAGTAACTTGTGCCAGATCAAATTGTGTATTTCAGCACCCCAGGCCACGTCTCACCGGCACCTGTGTATTCTGTACCACTGATCCAGTACTATGTTTTTCCAGTGTGTTAATCTTGGCACAGGCCACAGCACCATGCAATTGCCCCCCTCCAACCCCAACATTTCTACAGCCCCGCCCCCCTCCAACCCCAACATTTCTACAGTCCCCCGAAGAGCCTTCAATGCTTTGGGCTCAGTGCCCAGCCCGATTTCAAACATATTTGGAGGCAGTTGATGGTGTGGAATTTGCCCCAGAAAGTATGTCTTCAATTCTGGTCATTGCCCTGGGCACTAAAGGGCAAAGACTGTTCTGGCTGGCTGAACCAACCAAGAAGCCTTATAGCTCTGCATTTGATGAATCGCAAAGGCGAGCACATTTGACATGTTACTCAAAATTGTTTTAGAATGCCAGAAATTCTTAACCTGGCTGCAAGCCCCCCTGAGAGTCCATTGCTGCTTTCATCACTGCCTTGACAGGGCTAGCAAGCACGTCAGGTCAACTTAACATGGTCCAGCTAATGGTGCATTGCTATGACTCTAAAATGCAGGAAGCACTATTGATGATCCAAGGCACCTGCTTGAGGAGTCAAACAGGATGGCGAAAACATAGGATGTTCCTTTCAGTCAATTGGAAAGGTCAAACACTGGTAAGTCAATGAAGAAGTTTGTGTGGTACGCCAATGCTGTAGTGAGCATGACGGTAACCACCCAGATCGTGAACCCACAGATGAGGGCCAACACCAGAAGCACTTTCAACCACAAGCAAAGAGAAAAGAGGATATACTTGGGAACGGTTTCATCGTGGTAGTTGAAACCATCTGGCAAATGGCAGAAATGCACAGCCACAGGAAGAGAGAGGTCATGGAATGCAACAAAATGGAAAAACAAGGGGGGTTCTGGGAGTTTCTGTGTTACCAGCATATATCCCGGGTTAGAGTCTCAACCAGAGTCTTTAGCTCACCACCCTTTCATAGAAGAGAAATTTCCACTACAGATCAGTCTTTGTCCTGCCCAAGGGCAGTCCAGCACCGCAATGCCTGGCAATTCTCTTCTGAACAAGAGTACCAACAGCAACCTAAAGACTCTGGGTAAGGCTCTCATAACCAGGACTAATGTCGGGCAGAGATACTCCCAGGACCCTCCTTGTTATTTGCATATTTTAAGTAACTTTGGGTCTCACCCTAAATTACTAGGGGAATCCAGACGTGGACCCCTTACTCACTATTCTTAGAGAGGCACAGCTCCACCCTACTGATGAGATACAACCAGACCGAAACATGTGTCTGGGGTGGCTGTTGGTACTCTTGTTCAGAGGAGAATTGCCTGGCATTTCGGTGCTGGACTGTCTCAGGGCAGGACAAAGACTGATATGTTTTGGAAATTTCTCCTCTGTGAAAGATAGTGAGCTATAGACTCTGGGTAAGGCTCTCGTAACCAGGACCAATGTATGGCAGAGAGACTCCCAGGACCCCCCTTGTTGTTTGCATGCTACAAAACAGGACATTTTGCGGCAGTGGGCAACTTCTGGCTACGCTGCACCTTAGCAGCGCTACAGGATGATCCAGACACAGAAGAACCAATTGAACAGTTTGAAAATCTGGTACTCTGTGTTCATAAGGCCTGATCGTGACGGCACCATATGGGCTGCCTGATGTCTCTATACTCAGAAACAAAAGGAGAGTCACTCCAGCCCTCCTCCTTTTGCTGAGTACAGAGACATCGGGCATCCTATCTAGCTGAACGCTTCGTGGTTAAAGGGCTGACTGCATGTGCAGTACTTCACATTAGAAGAAAGAGGCAATGTCTTTCCTTTTTGCAATCTGAAGTGCTGACACTTACAGGTAGCCATTTAATAGTGCAGCGCTTTGACTACACGGGCTCTCTCAGGTGTCAGCATTTTTTTTCTTTTTGATTCGATATTTATAAGGCACTTGTACAACAAGACAGTGTTTGAAAGCTGCACAAGGGAGCAAATAAATAATGAAAATGACAGTGAATAAATAGAAATGGACAGCGGTCCTACTAGACCTTGTGACATACGGAGCGTGCAAGTGCAACGAAAGAAAAGAAAAAGGGAAAAAAATGGGGTGGGGTAACTGCTATTAGGGTGTCCTAAGGGAGGTGGTGTCAGAGGTGCCTATTGGGGAAGCAACAGGTAAGTGCATGGGCGGGAAATCCCAGGCACAGAGGGAGGTGTACCGCCCAACAGGTAAGTGTAGGACGGAGGCAAACCACCCGAAAGGCGGGTGTGGTCGTAGAGGGCAGTGCAGGAGGGAGTGCTTGGAGCGATTGGGCAGAAGGCCAGGACTCTATTGAGGGACCAGACCCCCCAATCCCAGTGACAGAGGGGGGAAGGTTTGCACGGGAGGGGGAGAGGGAAGGAGGAGGAGAAGAAAAAAAGGTCTTGAGTTGTTTGCAGAACTTATGGTGATCCGGTTCAAGATGGAGAGAGGGAGACTGTTCCATAGGAGAGACCCAGCTCAGGTGAGAGCTCTGTCCCCAGCTCTGTGTTTTGAGAAGCGTTTTATCATCAGAGAGTTGGAGAGGGATCGGGAAGGAGAGTATTTAGTAAGCGGGAGTTGCAGGTAGTGTGGTCCCAGACAGCCTTGTGGTTGATGCAAAGGGTCTTGAATTTGATCCTTGCAGCAACAGTAGCCAATAGAGTGATTTTCGAGCTGGAGAGAGATACGGTCCCAGGGCAAAGGATAAGTCTTGCAGCCCTATTCTGGATTAGTTGAAGAGGACGATGCAAAGACAGAGGCATGTTGAGGAAGAGGCTGGTTCAGTAATCTAGTCTGGAGAGGACTAGAGACATTGAGCTTCTGGGGGAAGGTGAGGAAAGGGAGAATGCCTCTAAAGAGGTGAAGTTGAAAGTGGGCTTTCTTGGAAAAGTCCAATATGTGAGGAGTTAAGTAGAGAGATGAGTCGAATATGAACCCAAGGTTTCTGGCCTCAGTGAAAGGAAAGGCATGGATGGGCATAGTCGGGGGGGGGGGGGGTGCCCCGGCAGGGTCCCGGCCTGGCGACCTTTTGGGAGACTGCAGCAGTTTGTCCCTGACTAGCCCCGCCCCACTTAAAGCCCCGATACATACTCCCCCGGGCCACCTTTGTTGTTCCATGGCCATTCCACGTGGAGAAAATGGGTGGGCCACATGTACATCCCAGGCAGGGAATGCAGGGCCAGATTGGCCCGGAAAGGAAGACCAATGCTAGAAGGGGAGGGAGCATAAAAGGCAGAAAGTGTGGGTTATCCGGGTGAGGCCAGTGGAGTGGGAAGTGCGGGACCAAGAGACCAGCAGGAGGAAGGAGGGAGTGGTGAAGTCTGGGGGCTTTGTGGGGGAGAAGGTGAGGTATTTGTTTTGATAGTGCAAGGACACTACTGTGAATGAGTGTGACTGTGAAGTAAGTGAAAATAGTTTATTTCGAGTAAGGCATCTTTGTGAAGTGAGTGAAAGAAAGGTGTGTTGCAGAGAGTGAGTGGAGTAATAGGGGAAAATAGTGAAAGGAGGAGAGCACTAACGGGAAGAGGAGGCTAGTTGTGGGTGGAGGAAGGTAGTAAGGGGTGGAGGAGAGTAGTAGTAGTAGTAGTGGTGGGAGGAAGAGTATTAGTAATCGGAGGAGGAGTACAGTAGTGAAGTGTGAGGAGGGGTAACAACAAAGGCGACGAGAAAGCTGAGTGAAAAATATGAAGGATGGAGAAAGTTAGAGGTAGTAAGAGTACAGAAGAGAGGCAAGTGGGTATGACTGAAACAGCCTGAATACCACAGAGCAGGTTTAAGGCACTTTCCCAACACCCATTAGAACCCTTAGATGGGAAAGCTAGGAAGTTCATGAGGGACGATAGACAGCTGGCACTTTAGGGGCCAGCCATTAGCAGAAGCTAGCTATTAGACAGTAGGGGTTACCATTTGGTGGTACTGACCAAGGGTTATGGACATCTGGGTTAGGTAGAAGGGTCCTGGGCAGCCAATAGAGAGGGGCGGCCCTATGTCCCAAAAGAATACCAATACATACTTTATTTAATTGTGCTTTGGCTTGATATTCAAACCTTTCACAATAAACTTAATAATAACAAAGTACAAAAAGACAATGTGCATAAAACACCAAAAGACAACGGATATGTATACACTTTCATCATATATCGAATCTAAATTCATAAAACGTTTCAAGCTAATACACTTAAGCTGGCAAACCACATTACCTTGTGACCCCTAAATAAATACCAAAGGGAAATCTATGCAAAAGAAATCTAATAAATGCAAGTGTTAAGGATATCTGCTAGCCAGCAAGTATCTTATACTAGAATTCATCGGGGGTAATGGAGCACAAATCCTGTGCACATTTGCCCAGGTACAGATGTCTACTAATTTCAAGAGCTCTGCATTCTCCCACCAAATGTTCCATCGTTTCTACTAAATTTGGTAAGTTACAAAACCTTGCAAGCAGGGCCATCTTAAACACTTTTGGGGCCCTGGGCACGGACATATTTGGGGCCCCCCTCCACCAAACCAAAGGAATTAAGTGATCAAGATTATCTGGTCGGACCCCCAACTCCCCCCACCTTGTCGCAATCACAACCTATAACGTATAGGTTGATATGCTCCCTCGAAGCATTCAAAATAAGTATATTACTCCCTTAAAGTCCCCTTAACCTCTTAATTCTTGCTCTAATCAGAATGTTAAACAAGTAGCATTTGAAGGCCAACATTAGCAGTCTACGAAGAGGTTACTTCTGTTCTAGTATACATATAGGATACTTTTCCAGAAAAGTATGCAGCCTCCAGTATTAATGCAGGACCATATGTAAAATGTACCTGTAACCCAGAATAAACGGAGAACTCACATTAGCTGCCTCACAGAATGCAAAAGGGCTCAAGCATGAATAGAGGAGACCATTTGGAAGGCAAGAGAAAGATACCCATACTATAGCATGGATAGTGGATGTAGATTTTAAGCTACCTGGAGGGTATCTGTATACAGACAGACTGAGATTAGAAGTGGGACATGGTTTATCAAATAGTGTTGCCATTAGCGATCAAAAGAACACGTGCCTGTGGTGTCCAATATATCAATGCTCACTACTATAGTGGAAGCAACACTCTAGCCAGTGAACCAAAGAGTGAGGCTTTTTTGAAGATCATACCCTGAGAAGGAAATCACTCTGAGGACTGACAATTTTGAAAGGTTTAAGGACTGGCAATGTTCAGAGGTTGACAATACAAGATTAAATGAGATGCCCAGGATCACACATTGGTGTGACGCTGGGATTTGTGCCAACTCTGCAATTTCTGCATTTGAACAGTTTATTTTCCAGCTCTTACCATGAACTCAAATAACCTCATTTTATAAAACAGACTTGCAAAGTGCACAAATCGCATTTCCAAACATGACCATTTTTTAAAACAAAATATTATAGAAGCATTTATTGTTGCAAAATGGGAATTATTCTAGCTTCATTCTGTCCATCATCAAGGGAAGTGTATATAAGTACCAGCCTACCAATCAATGTGATTTCCCAGATTTAATCTGGGTTTGTCTTTTTTATTTTAAAGCTTTAAATACTTTGAAAAAACGGTCTTGTGAAATTGCAGGAAAACCTTTCACTTTTACGAAAAAGCAAACCTTTTTTTGGGTCAAATGCGCATACCTTAAAATATGCTTGTAGCTGGTTGCCCCGGGTGTTGTGCCAAGATCACTGACAATGAAGTATCGCACTAGAAATGTCATATGGTGTCTTTATTGAAAGTGTGCCCCCTTAGTCAGTGTTTCGAGCTGACTTTACTCTTTATCAAACCTGGGCACAAAGTAAACTGTTCTCACAAACATAAGTAGCACATAAATTGGTAACACAGTTTAATGGTTGTATAAACCATTAGTGTACCCGGAATAGCAACAGGCCAAAGCCTTGCTATTTGCCTAGCCTGGCGCAGAGAGGAGCACAATTACCCCAAGCTCTTTTCTATCCCTTAAAATATGCTAGCACGAGGCCTACAACATCTGGTCCGCTCTTTTGTTTACCTCCCTTTCCGCTCAAATGGCCTACATACAAAAAAAAGATCAAGTAATGGGCTTAACGATGTGACCAGAAAGAGAGAAGGCAAACCTCACAGAAGACAGCACACAAAGGGCCTCATTACGACCCAGGCGGTAAGGGGTTTACGGCAGCGTTAACAGCGCCGACCCTTACCGCCTGATTACGAGGTCCCCTAGCGCCATGGTGCTTTTAACACCTGCTTTTAGCAGGTGTTAAAATCCATGGCGCTAAGGGACCATGGAGTTAATTACGCCACCGTAATTTACGGTGGCGTAATTAACGCCTTCCCCACTCCCATTATGCCCTATGGGGCATAAATGGGAATGGGGAAGGGTAAATGGGGATTGGGGACTTACCGCCCCGCCAAGGTCGGAATGGGGCGGTAAGTCCGCCAACCACCATGGCGTAAACGCAGTTTACGCCATGGTGGTATAGTCACGGCGGTAACTTCCGCCTGGGTCGTAATGAGGCCCAAAGAGCTATTAGATGATTTGACCAGGATAACTGTATCATCTGCTGGCAAAGCCAGCATACAAGCAGGAACGCTTTGGTTTCACAGTCTTGAATTTGGATACTTATTCACCTCTTGGACTAACAGTTTATGCTCAGCGCTGGAAGTGATTGACTAGGTTTTACAACACCCCATCTGAACAAACCAATTTCTAGACCTTCACCATACGGATTAAATGTTCGTTTTTATAGCAACCTCTATCTGGTGCAGGTACATTGCTGATAATAGCACCTGTTGAAATGCAAAAGCAAGTACATATGCAGGCAGGTTTATAAACTGCAGTCATAGGAAAGGCTCAGCCAGACTTGCTGCAGTGTACTATTCTAATTTTGTATATGAACACATAACTCTGCAATGAGCGCTTAACACACTGAGCTAATTTCTGAACCATTGTGGCCCTCAATGTATCAATATGAATTTGAGCTTTGGCTATTGTACACGATCAACATAATTCCCCCAGGAAGAAAACAATGCTACAGGAGTTCTGCAGTAGTGAGCACACGGACTGTGTATACCACAGTGAACACAGAAAGCATTACATAATGGATTGGTCAAGGCAGAATGTACTTGTCAACAACCGGCAGGCAATAGGATTAGAGCCTCAGCACCATGCCATAACATATCCTTGTGTGTGCTATTTTAAGCCTGGTGAACAATGGAATCTTACTTCTTTAGATCAGGCAGCCTTGTGGGGCCCCCTTCAAGGTGGGGGCCTGGAGTAAGTGCCGCTTTTTGCCCTCCCATAAAAACGTCTCTGCTTGCAAGGCCTTCTCTGTTTATGCGCCAAGACTCTGTAACCTCCTCCCTGTCAACATCAGACTTGCCCCCTCACTTCTACAGTTCAGAAAAGAGTTCAAGGAATGGCTCCTCCTCAACACTTGGGTCCGCACACCCTGCACTTCCCAGCGTACCTGAGACTCAGTGATCTGCTCTCCACTGTCTTCTCCATCTGCTGCCAATTGCCCACCCTCCCCTCTGAGCTCCCCGCTCCTTTATCTCTGCTTCCCTCACTATGATTAACTGCGCCGTTGCTTCCCGGAGCTAGCTCCGCGCTCAATAAATGCCCTAATAATAATAATAATAATAGAATCCTATTGCACCTGTCGATCTTTGCTCTCGCACCCAGAATTTCATTTGTAGGGAACAGATTGAATCTGGCTCCAAGTAATGGCCCTCTCCGATAAGGCTTGGGGAAAGTCATCGGATGCACTGACACGTCATTAAGGGGCTTCTCCCTCAGAATGGCATATGAGAATTATTGGAACTTTTTACAGTCAATCGTTCTTATCCAATCTTGCTGCCAAAGTTTTCTTTTTACCTCCAAGGACCTAGATGACAAGATATCGGGAGTGACTCAATAGAACCCAAAAGAAAATGGCAGTGCATAATTTAAGTAGTAAAAACAGGATCCCTCAATTATCATACTTCCTTTTTAAAACGCCAAATAGGCAGCGACCAGGTGCAACCAAAATGTTTCTAAAAAGAGGCACGATTTTTCAGTTTATGTAGGCCTGCAAAGAGACTAAGACAAGTTCATAACTAATAATTGAAATAGGGATTCCCTTCGGAAATCGTAATATGTTCGTGCAAAACAACCCTTCAAAAACAGGCCAAAAGATATTGGGCCTCACCACAAGTTGGGCGGTATCCCGGCAGTAAATGTGCCCATTGCTATTAGCGTTACAGCAACTCGGTCCGGTGCAATTTGCGCCGGATCCCGAGTTGCTGTGGCGCTGTTAATCCCCAATTATTCGTGGTCCATAGGAGTCTATGGGGCTTTTTGGCACTATTACCGCTGGCGGTAATAGTGCCAAAAATCGGCGGAAAGGGGAGGTTTTTACCTCCAGCATAAAGCTGGAGGTAAACCTCCCACTTTCAGCCCAAACTCGGGATTGGGCAGAGTGGAAATGGAACAGTAATAGTGTTACTGTTGCATTTTTAACGCTCTGCCCAACCCCTGATGAGGCCCATTGTTAAGATATGAAAACTTCCACACCGTAGGTTGGCATCTGGACAACCTTTAATTTAGAGACCTTTAGTGCTGGTAATAGTGAAAACCGCCCCAAATCTACAATGAATCCTTTTTACTTGTAACGCCAACACAACTGTTTTCTGTCTCAAGATGGTGTTCAGACAATATTAACAGACACGTCAATGTGAAAACCCAAATAAGTGATAGCTAGGACAACCTCCAGGCTAGACTGATTCAATCTCCACTTGAAATGTATCGTATTTTTTTTCTTCTTTTGGATGATCTCACAATTAAAACGTTTTAGTTTTAAATAATGTTGAACTGTCTCAAAGACTGAGTTTCTGTGCCATCTGGGACACCGGCTTTACAAACTTGTACTGACATGCTACATTTTGGCAAGGTGAGCCTCTCTTTGTGTGGTTTCCCAGCGTCCAGGCTTTGTTGTGGATTGTCGCTGGCTGCCTGGCGTCATGAACTAACTTTCTCCTCTCCTGCGCATTTTGCACTTGCAGTTGTGTGTGTTTCGGTCCAACCTCTTCATTTCGGCATTGTTTGGTTGCCCATCTCAGTGAGAGGTACATGTTTGCTTAGCTTCTTCACATCAGGGAGAATGGAGAGACTCCTGAAATGCTGTTGGGTGGGACTCTCTGGACCACAAAGGCTTTGTAAAGTCGTCTGTGTAGTCCAACCCTCTTGTTATTGCTGCTTGCAGAGCTCTCTTTGTCTGTTGGCCCTTTCCACTTTCCCATGGCCTACGTTCAGGGCGGATTTGCAGTGTTTTATGCCAGCCTGACTCAAGTATTCTAGCATCTCTGCTGCAGTGGAACTGCCCTCCATTGTCCAGTACAATCTTTGCTTGATTCCCTTCTTTTCCGAAAACTTCTTTGAAGAACTAAACTGTGGTTCTGGTGGGGGTATTCTCTAAAACATTGTATTTCCATCCCCTTTTGCAAGTAATCTCCCATATCGATGGCATACTTCTCACCAGTTTGACAAGTATTCCATGAGCCCAGAAACACCTACGCCAAGTTTTGGGGTCCCACTCTATGGACTGTAATGGTTGTGTGCTAGTGGTTTTTCTTTTATTACTGTTTTTGCATATGTGGAATCTTTCTTTTTGACTCCATCAGCGTTCATTCATGGCCACCAATACCTTTCTCTTATACATTTGTTGTCATCCCTGTGTGTCATTCGTGGCCGAAGTCGATGACCCTCTGTCTCAGATATGCTGGGGGACTGAAAGTTGCGCGCCTCTCATGAGGCTGCAACGTCTAGGTATATTGTGGTGCTTTCCTCTAACATTGTAGGTCTGGTCTCTTGGTCCTTTCTTCCGGCCACATGCTAAATATCTGTTTTTACCATGTATAGCATTTCATCTTGTTGTGCTTTCCATTGATCCCTAGTTATCGCTCCTCTTTGGTGGCCATTTGTGTCTTTGTGTGATGCTAGCAAGCATTCATCCTTAAGGACACTTCTCCCTTTCCTGTGTCTATGGGACAATGAGACAGACATTCTCTGTCGTGATGATTGTGGCTTCTTAAAATGAATTTGTTGCATGATACAAATGTACTGCTGTAATTTTGTCACTTGCCTCATTAGGTTTGCATGACTGCTTCTTGGGCCTACAAAGGTTCAATAGAGGTTTGTGGTCCGTCAGCAGTGCAGATGTCTGCCCCCACGTGCATTGGCGGAAATTATTTAATGATGCCTATGGCAACCAGTAGCGGAGGCCGCTTTTGGTGCCTGGGGAGGGGGGCTAATAGAGCGCCAGCGAGAGTCTGGGGGGGGGCACACTTGGCAACATTGGGGAGCCAGGGGGTGGGGCGGTCGCCACCCTGCCCCCACCATGGCCCTGCCACTGATGCCAACATCTCTCTTTCAATGGCTGAATGATGTCTTTCAGTTTCTATGAGTGCCTTTCATGCAACTGCAACAGAGTTACTTGGCACTTTCCTTTTTTGCAGGAAGGCTGGGCCAAGTCTGTACACTCTGGCAGTTTCTCTTCAGTATGGAAGGGCTCGGGGCATGCTGCAATGGCGATATCCGCCCTTCTCTGGCTGAAAGTCTGCCGACATGGTTCCACGGGAGAGCTTGCAGACTTGTGGAGTCGTTTGGGGCACACTTGGCATTGTACTCTGCCATTCCCATGAATCACTTAAGTGTTCGTTTGTCGTTGGATTCTGGGGCTTCCCGAATGCTTTTAGACTTTCTTTTGTTTCGATCTTAGAAACGGATATGGGGTACCCTAGGAAATGTATTACACGTTGAAAGAATTAGCATTTTCCTTTTTTGTTTTAAACTGAAATCCACTTGTGGTCATTCTTGAGATTAATTAGTAGTGCTTGGTTGTGCTCTTCTAAGATGGAAGTATTTAACACATTTTAGTTCTATGAGGGTGTCTCTCATGATGCATTGAAACATTGACGCAGCTGAGCCGAGTCTGAACATTAACCTTGTGCAATGGTAGACGCAGAAAAGTGGAACAAATGCGGTCCGACGCTTCGAGTCCAGGTGTTGCATTACCTGTTCATAGGCTCTTACAACATCTAGCTTGGACAAAAGAGTGGCTCCATTTAGTAACAGAACCAGTTTTCTTCTAGTCGGCAGCGGACAGTTGTCACTCGTCTTTTCTGTTTTATTTAAGTTCCTCTGCAGGTCTAGGAAGAGCCTCTGTTTCCTAAATGCGTCCTCGTGATGACTACTGGACTAAGCCATTCTGTGGTTTCCAGCTCTTCGATTACACCATCTCCAGTCAGTCCATTTAGCAATTGTTTCAATTTTTCCTTGGCTATTTCTGGTACTGGTCACACCTTTTGCTTTAATGGCATTGCTTCTGTTCTTAAATGTATTTTATGAATGCCGCCTTTCAGCGTGCCTATTGTGAGTTTGAATACCCTTGCTGTCTGTCTTTTAGCATGCTGCGTCTAATTTACATGACTTTCCTGGGCGTTGCGGTCCAATTTTATTTTGAGCTTCACTTGGTGTGGCCATCCTAGGATTGGGTCTCCTTTGGTTGTTGTGTACACTTATCCATCAGTGGTTCTGTCTTTGAACTTGGGCATGCTCTTTGTATACCCAAGTGACGGTACTTTCCCACTGCTGTACATGCTTGGTTTGAGATTTGTCCTCATGAGTGGTTTCTTGTCTCCTCGCTTCTCTCTGCATGCTGACGCTGCAATTGTTGAGATTGAGCGTTGATTCCACCATCATCTCAACTCCTTCCGTGTCGGCATACAGAGTGCACAAGGGCTTGTGGTTTTGGTGATTGGTTTCCTATCTCTTACACAGTACGCTGCATGAAAGAGACATGTTGTCTTTGCCAGTTGGCATGTCTGAACTGCTGCTGTCATCTGCATCTACTCGCTGCACACTTTCACAAACTGTCCCCTTTTCGGTCAGTCTCAACCATTTATTTCCTCTAGCAGGCCTTCTCTATTGCCTGCAACACAGGAGAAACCCCAACAGCCCTAAGACCCCTTCATGTACCTCCTGCCTTGTACTTGCTTACTTGGATAATCTTGAACACGTTTCCCATCAGATTCTGAGTGAATTTCCCAAGAACTGCCATGAACTGCCAAAAAACCCACAGACCCATCTGGATGTCCAGTCAGCAACTGTTTTTTATCCAGTACTTACAAGCCCCTCTGCCCCCTCTGGACTACCTGAAGGGGAAAGGAAATTGGGATACATTTTTTTTAATTTTATTTTGTTTTTATTGTATATGGTTACAAATGTAACCTTTCACAAGCATGCAAAATATTTAAGCTATTAAGAAAAGCAAAGCTTAAAAGGAAGTAAATCCAAAACAAATAGATCAATTATTTTCAACCTTCAACTCTCAAAAGAAAAAGAGAAGAAAAAACAGTGAAAATAGAAGGAGAAAAGAGGACAAGAGCAGAGATTGAAGAGAAGGAGAAAAGACTTCCACAGATGATCAGTTGTCCAAGATTTAACATTCCCAGCGGGCAACATATTAAGTTCCAGACCCTCAAGCAGCATTTTGCCAAGATTTTGCAGTTGTACCTTGCAGTCCTCCAGCATCTTAACTACAGCAATCATCTTTTGTTGGGATTGACCATCAATCAGGCTTTCCCATAGGTGGTCATGCCCCCAGTATGTTGATTCAGAGATGAACCTGCTGAAGAACTGTTGTCTGGAGCTTCTTATGCCCTCGCACTCCATCATCAGATGTTTGATGGATTGATTTTCTGGCTTAGCACAAATCTGACACAAATTCAAGGCTTGGGCCCCCAGGCCTCTTCTCGCTAGGATTTCCCCAGTGTGTAAAATGTTTAATCTTAGTCTCAGAAATGTATTCCTCAATCTCCAATCTGGGAATTTAATTAGATATTTACTGAGGAAGCCCAGTTTTCTTTCCGACATTTGGAGAGGATTTGGATTAGGCCCTGATCTTATTTTTTCAAGGGTCTGGATCCAATCCATTTCCTCCCACTTTTTTTAAGCCTTTGTTGGGTTTTCCTCCAACAGTGTTGTGTTTATGTCTGCACTCCCAAACTGTTCCTTCACCAGCAAGTCTAGCCTGCCCAAATATTGGGAGCTGCCCGCCTCCAGGTGTTTTCTCATGTCTGCATATGATGAGTCATCTTGGGTCATCGTAATACGATGTTGCAGTATCATCAATTTCCACCCTGCTTGAGATTTTAATGATCTAAGACCCAGTTTGAATCTAAGGTTATCCATGGATAAGCTCATTGGTAGACCCAAGACATACTTCCACAAAAGACCTTCCCAATTTTGCCAAGATGTATACCATAGCTGAGGTTTGGCTTTGAGACCATATAACAGAACAGGGATGACTTTGGCCTGGTAGAACTTAAGGACTGGTATGATCGAAAATATACCATATTTCCAGAGAATTCTTTTCATTTGGGCTGCTAGTGGTTTTATTTTTGCATCAAGGTCTAACTCTACCTTAAAAATTGCTGGAGTGGCATAGATCTTATACCCCAGGTAGATCAGGTCCTCCAACCTTGTGATCACCCCCCCCCCCCCCCATTGACCTCCTTGGGAAGACAATTGTTTTGTTCTTTTGTCTGAAGACCAGCACTCTTGATTTGCTTGAATTTAGGGAAAGCCCATTTTCCACAGCATATTTGGGAATGCCACTGAGTAGACATTGCAGGCCAATGGCCGTTTTGTCCAGGACCACCACGTCATCGGCGTAGGCCAGCCAGGAAATTGAGATACATTAACAAAAACCAGAACACACTCTTCTTTTTCACAACCAATCTTCTCTTCTGTTTTGTTCTTAGAGATCTGAAACGCACATGAAACAAATGTTGAGTTGTGTGTCCTGTTCTCTTCACTCCTCCTATTCACATCCTAATATGCTACCATACCCGTCTCCTCGTGGATCTAGGAGGAGGATTTTAACTTCTTCCTTGTGAATCTTTGAAGGAGGAAAGATATTCGTGTCCTTTTCCTCTGAGCATTGGCCTCATTAGAGGCGCCTGTAATGCCCTTGAGTTCTCAATCTTTTCCTCAGACCCTAGCTGTCCCATACTATGTACAAATCATTCTGGGCTCAGATTTGTCTATCCAAAACAAAATAAGTTATTTGTTTCAAGTGTTCTTTGGTTCTTTTCACTTCCTCCTCAGGAACAAGCAGGTCGTTTTTCATTTTTATTGTGACGAGTCCCAAGATGTCGTCACTTCTCCCCGAGGAGGAGCCCCTTCTCATGATGTCTGATAGGTGAGGCTGCTACCCGATAGTCCGCCTGGGGGTGGTACTCAGCGGGAGGATCTCATGGGGAGAGCCCCCCTCTAGGGATCAGGGAGGACATCTCAGAAGAACGCAGTATTCCAGACCTCCACCCGACTCACACCCCCTTGTCCCATGGCAGACCCCTCCATGTTACACTCTCCCATGTATATTAACAAGATTGATGAGGCAGCAGTCACTGAGATGAGGAAGAGTAGGGATGACTTGACTATGACTTCAGTAACCGGTACCGAGACGAGGAGGATGTGCAGAGTCATAAAAGGTCCCCATTGGAACCTGAATGAGCAGTCTAGACACCACCACCCATTACAAATAAAGACTAAGGAAGGACTTACCTTGTCGTCAGACCTTCTCAGGAGGAACTGTAAGCTGGGAGGACGTCCAACGTGGAAGGAAGGAGATGTTGCTGACTGGGATGCGCGAAGAGGAACTGAGGCATCCCTTTCCTAGGTCCGCTGTGCAGAGGACGACAGGAGAGCTGGGGAAACAGGAGTCCTGATGTGGGAAGCAGTCTGATGGCACGGCTCTGGAGAGACGCACAGCCCTCCCAGAATGAAATGCTGCCAAGCGGCTGCAAGTGCTGCGGAAGCAGTGGGAAAGTGAGAGAAGCGAACGAGGACATTGGAAGTGCCCAAAACCGCTGAATGAGGAACCACTGAGACTCAGAAGGTACATGGACTGTCGGAGGTCAGAAGATGGGACGAAAGAAACCTCAAACCAAGGGCTTGGGATCCACATATAAAACAGAGGAATACTCTAAACAATAGTACCTGGCAGGAGAATAAACCTGGTCTATCAGAAGTACAATATAGAGAAAAGAGCAGGGTCTGGGACCCCACAATTTGAGAATGAGAGCATCACTAGTCATTTTATTCGTGGTAGGGTAGTGAAGTAGGTCTACTAAAACAAATCACTGAAGGAACTGTGGTACAGGTCTGGGACCCTCACATCTACCAGAGTATATGAGAAGGCCAGGAGAAGGAAGTCATTCTCTTGGCGTTTGAAACCGACAAGCAGGATCAAAACAGTGTTCCAGGGGAAGGGAGTCATTCCCCCATGATAAAGAAATAGGGACCCTTTTAAAGCAGAGGGTTGGAAGATCAGCAATCCTTTTCTTTTTGTGAAGTACTGAAATCAGGGGAAGATAGTCATTTCCCCCGGTATTGCAACAGGTATCCAATGATTTTACTGAGGAATGTTTATTCAAGGCATTTTTTACTGAAAACATTTTACCAACAAAATACCAAATAAAAAAAAATAGATATTTGGAGGGGGAGGGGTTAGGGGTTAACACAAGCGGGGAAGGGTTTGGATGGGTAAACAGGGGGCTTGGTGACGCTGAGGCCCCCCAAATAAAAAAACATGGTATTTTTTCAGTCAAAATTTTACTGTAATAAATGACCCGTATAAAACACCTTTCACATAGATTTGTTGTGACACTGTGCTCCTTGAGTATCAAGAGAAGGGAGGAATTATCATGGAACACGCAGACCAGGGGAAGGGAGTCACTCTCCTTAGTAGTTGAAAACCAAGGAACAAGAAACCTGGAGAAGGGAGGCATCCTCCAGGAAACAAAGTGAAGAAGCATCTGTGGGAAAGAACAAATGTTGATGTTTGAACTGGACCTTATCTTTTGAGTTGAGAACTTAACTGCTTGATAGCATTACTACCTGGAACTTTGTTTTGTGCCTTGGAAAGGGATTGAGACCTGGGGAAAGGGAGTAATTTCCTCAGGTAAAGATCCCACCTAACAACCTTAGCTGTGATCTGCTGCCCTGAAGAAGGGCACCATTCTTCTAGATCAGGAAGATCCACTGCATCTTTCGTTATGTTAGAAGTGTGAGGGATAGAAGCAGGCTTTTTGACACAGGATGGTGGACTATTGATTTATACGGTCATCCTGACCGAAACCTTGGTATTTTAGCTGAGGTACAGAAACCCGTCTTAGAGTTAGGGAAAGTTAGGTTTTCTCTTTATTTTAGTTATTAATAGAAGTTTTAATCAACAACGCCACCTGTGTCAGTCTCCTCATTCTGCACCCATACAATTCTCACACCCCTGCAAAACTCGCTCAACTCGTGCCCAAGTCTTGTGCAGACACAGGCTGTGGAACACAAAGGCTGCTCACTAAGCATCGAGTCTAATTCATTCCATTTACTGGTTACATGTGAATATAACTAATTAAATAATAAGTAATGAAAAAATAACGAATAGAAACCAACTAATTCCAAAATAACCAATTTCTTTTTTGTTGTTTATGGGAGGGTTCCACCCCCCACAGCACCCTCCTTTTTTTGTTTAATAATACTTCTCCCCCACCCCCAAAACCACTATTCCCTCTCACAACCCCATTTTTAGTTTTTTCCACAATTAGTTATTTTAGTATTAGTTGGGTTTTCATTAGTTATTTTTGCATTTGTTTTGTATTCGATTTTAATTACTGCATACCCCATTCACTACCCTCTGCGCCACTCATCACCACTTACTGCTCACGAAACGCAAAGGTACTCGTCTTCTCACTGAATTCCAAGCCCTTGTTAGATGCGTTCCTGGAAAGGGCGAGCTAGCTGAAGGGCTTGCACTTGTCTCTGCATGCATGCTGGTTAACCTACAAAGAGAAGGGAAGCCTCCATGGTTGCACACTTGGACTGCGTCTAAGGGTCCCTTTATTTACAGACAGTGCAGGAGCTGCAAGCACATTGTTTCTCTACCCCCTGATAATTATCTGTAAATGCCAGTGACTGCCAAGTTTTAGACCTGTGTGGTCTTTTCAAGGGGTTAGTGCTGGCTATACTTGTCTGAGAGCAGCAAGTTCTACTTCCCTAAGGCAAGTGCAGGGTTGAGGTTTTCTGGCAAACCATACCCACCAGATTCACTGCAACCTGTCCCTTGCTGGCCTCCTGGTTGGATGTTTGAGTGCTTTATCAATCTGCAGAAGGGCCTGGGATCAGTGGTTGCAGCTGACCAGTCCAGCAGGGTGAAGGTCTTCTGATGAGACTTTTCTAGAACGTTCTTGCCAAGTTTCTTTACTACCTGTCACAATAATTCTACCCACTGAGCCCTCCTGCTCTCTTCCCCACTCTTGGAAAGAGATGGTCACATCTGCCTGCTAAAATTAATTGGTCGAGGAAATTTTAAATGTTGCTTTTTACTTGCCCACACAAGCTCCAAACTCTCACACTCGTAGGCCGTCCTTAAAACAGAATAGCCTCCCAACTTATGAGTTAATGCTTCCCGGCACCTGCTTATGGACACTGGCTCTCCCTCCTCCCAAATTGCCCTTCTACTTCCTTTGTCCTCACTAGGATCCGCTGTACTCCCTTTTCTTATACATAAATACTTCTTCTAAAATTTGTGCAATTATGACTTCATCCAGTGTGGGGTTCTTGGATTGCTGAAGATTTTCTTGTGTCTTACTTCTGTATCACCCCACCACATGTACATCTTATAGTATGGTGTTGGTTGTACTGAACTGGCAAGGATTTGCTAGTTCTCTTGCCCTCAGCAGTCATTTGTGGATTCTGTTTGCAGTTATATAATCGCAGCCTGTGACTACCGACCATCATCTTTACAGAACTTCTCCTTGGTCATAGTCTTTCTTCCTAGTCATATTGTCTCTCAGGGACAGTGCGCCAGTCGCTCAGCCTCTCCCGCTCTCACTCTTGCGGTAAATATGGGGCAAGAGAAAGCAAAGAAATGCTGTGTGCCTCAGTTGCCAATTTAACATTTTACTTATTTAATCAGACACCGGATCTTTGAAGCTCATGGTATAGCCACAGGATGAATGGCCATTTAGCTTACCTGTTCTTTGAGCTGGACCAATCCTTTATGGGGCAACCACAAATTCATGCCTAGAATTGTAAAATGCAAAAAACAATTGCAAAATCCCAAAACTATGGGCTTTTTTTGCCAGTGCCTGTTTTGTGTTTTTCTTCTACGTGCCCTTGTATCTTGTAATCAACTTCTGTGTGGTAATCAAAATCGATTTTGGAACCCGTGTGTTGAAGCCTTTGTCCAAAAAATTAGTAAAAATAAAAACTGTTGCTGGGATCCCCTACTTCACTGGCACTAGGGGGTAGAGCACTTATACATTAAACAGTAATTGTGCTAGATGAAACTGGGGGAAAAACAGGGGGATAGACAGGAGCTGCGTCTAGTTAAATATTATTTTATTTTCATTCTTATTTAATATGAAAAAATACAATTCTAATTCAATAAAACATTATTTCTCATTCATTCATATTCCATACATACCATTCGTCTTCAGTATTCTAAAACAATTCACTTTTTTGAAAGCTAGGATTTTACATAGAAGCCTTTTATTCCAATTTGTTTAGTTTCAAATTCATCTCACTAATAATTGTCCATATTGTAAACATTATCTTTGTCCATCACATCAATCGTTGTGCGTGTGCTGCGCCTCAATCTGTACCTTTACCCTGCATCTCACTTGGGCCTGTCCTCTGCCTTCACTCCCCCATCTGAGCTTGTGAATAGTCCCCATCTTTGCTTATTGAGCATTTATATTGGCCCGCACCCCAATTCTTTTCTCCACCTGGTCTGGGGGAACAGTGGGAAACTTTCATTATGTAGAAGCAACTTTTGTATGCTCGTGGGGTATGGACTGTGTGGTGACCAGGGACGTGTTCACGTTTCTGTCCCTTATACTTTGTCACTGCCTCCCGTGTTTTTTGCGATTTGCCCATCCTGAATTTCTTAGACATCCTTATTCTCCTTACCTGGAACTGTTGTATGCTCACCCAAATCCTCGCCTGCCCCCATTTGTTTGGGATTTGCTCCTCCTGGTACTGATTTTCCTTTACCTAGTCCTACAGTTCTATTTTACGTCAATGCTCCCAAGCCTTCGTTGGATCTGTGTTACTTTTAATGTGTGTGGTTCTAGTTTCCTGTTTTGGGCTGCGATTAATGTCCACCTTCATTATCCCGACCCATGGCAGTTGTACGTTTTCATTCCTGTATTTGTGTTCTTTGGAAGTGAGAGGAGATTGAGAGGGGGTGAAGGGTGTTTGGTCAGAGGAGGTTCACAGCGGGGTAGTGTTTATCATTGAAGAGGGAGCATTAGTCATCAACCATGTTAACAGGCATCTTTGTGAATTAATCATCTCTTTTACTGCATACACTACGCTTACGTTTTGGAAAGGGGAGAGGTGAAAATATCCCTAACACCTATGCGTTTTATCTTATGGGAAAGTGCACTGCTGTTTAGCTGTAGAGTAGGACAAACTACAACCAAAAATGTGATGGCTGGAAGGTTTTGAATGAATCTGAACCACCGGCACTGCTCTTGGCAACCTTCCACACCACCGTTTTTCAGCCTGTCTGCGCCATTGCAAAAGGGGTCCAGCAAATGCAAATCAGTCAGTTACTAACCCACCCCGAACTGCTAGGCCCGTACTGTGCGTTAAGGACCCCTGTGCACGGAACCCCAGAAACCCCAGACATGTTAAGGCCTTGTTGGGCCTCCTCCGTGAGGTGCAGCTTGGAGGGCACTTTAGGTAGGTTCAGATCTACTTGGATCCATTTTTAACCGCCTTCAAAGCCCATCCGTGTTGCAAGCCTCCTTCCTCACGAACCTCTTCAGAATAGAAGCCATTCTCGTGTTTAACACTTGCCAGTTCTTATGACAGCTTGCCGGGTCCTAACCTCTCACAGTACCAGAAACGCACACCTTTATGAAACCAAACCGTTGCGACATAGTATCCCAATGTATGACAAATGCATCTATGAAATCCTCCCTATCTGCCAGTGTGAAAACAGTCCCTCTAGAAAGCGGTGGCACGAATTCGGAGCTCCAACAATGTGTATTTGGTCAATCATGCGCCAGTTGGTAAATTGAATTTCTTCATGTATGATGCCTCAGGCTGAGAATGGCAGAAATGGAAAGTTGCAGAGTATTGAAATCTGATTGGAAAATGCCCAATACTCTGACCCCAAGTTTAAATTCATTTAGATGAATTGGAACAGTTAAAAGGCCCTTGGTCACATATCCCCCGAGCCAGATGTTCATTGGATACATATTTTGAAATGTCATACAATTAACTTGCGCTATTCTCTAAAAAGTAGATACGCCTTCATGTTCAACAGGGCTTTGTGGAACATAATTATACCATATTCACGACAATAATATGTCTGTCCTGCGCACTATTAATTATGTCACATTGAACTACAGTGCATTAAGAATCGGCGAAGCAGATGGAGTGCAGTGTTTCACATTGTAGACCTGCCCCTGCTGAGAACGGTAAAGAAAACTCAGACGTCTGGTTTGTGACGAAACCTACGCAATGCAGCGGTGACTGGGGGGGGGGGGTTAGGAGGGGCTGGGAGGGCCACGATTCCCATTGGACCGAACACCAGACATTCCCAAGGAATTGATGCAATCCCATGATCTCATGAAGAACGCCATGCAACAAGAACAGTGCATATGCCTTACAGCTGGGCCTCCCAACCATCCACGCTTTGTTTGACAATGGACCGCTCTTGGGGTGCACTGGGATACAGGGCTTGGTGGAGGGCTCAAGCGAGCTCATGGGAAGTGCATGGGGCCATGAGCAAAGGCGTGCACATGGTTTAACGCCTCCTTTACCACTCTGGGTCCTCTTCTTTTGTATTTCTCAGGCGCAGTGAGGGGGCACAGGTGGACCTTTGCAACCCTGCCACTCCCATTCACTCCGCCTGGGGAGACCTGGGAGCATCTCTGCCAGCATCTGATTTGGATGCTGCCTGGGATACTCTACCCTCCTACGGAATCCACCGCCGTTTTGCACCTGCTCAAAGCTGGTGGATTTCGTACGGATCCGTACAGATGCCTCCTGCATTGCAAATACATGGCGGGAGGCTTTTACAATTGCTTGTAATATGAGATGGATGCAATCAATAATGGGCACTTCAAAAGTCAGCCCCCTTGAATAATTAAGGTCACTGCTGCACTGTGCCCCGCCGCACTGATGTATGTTTCGAATGGGTCCAATCTCCTGTGCAGATTCCTTATCCTCTGTTAAACTTGAAGCTGTATTCCTGAGTTTAACCTCAAAACCCCAACAAATTGCCCAACTCTGTTGCAGGCTCATCTTACAAACCTCTTTCAAAAATGAGAATTGACGATTTTCATTTTAAGTATCGATTTAAACAGTAAAAACGGTGCTTTCTCTACTGTCTCACTTTGGGGGCTACTGCCTACATCATGTCTTATTCAAATCCCCAAAGATTGAGAAATCTCGTTCGATGCTAAAGAGGAGGGGTTCTCCTACTAGTAATTGTAGAGGAGAGGTCCTCTACCCCTCTTCTCTGTCCATCACCCAATATCTATGGATGCAGGATGTGACGATCTCCATATTTGTTTAGGGACAGCACCTTGCTGCCACTTCAATGCACATGTCCATTGTGTGGACAGTAGTAAGGTGGAAGTCTGCCCTCAGGTTGCTGGACACAGGAATTGCCTAACCTGTCGTTGGCTTTCATCTGAATTATGAAGGAAGGAAGGCAACAAACAAAGCGTTCTCCGATTGGTATGGTGTCCTCTCTCAGCCGAGGGTGGGGTGGGGTGGTCTTTGTCCTGTCAGCTCTCGGGTGGAAGCTGCTTTGATTCCGCTTTGTGCAGAAACTAGGAGCACTTGGTGGATATAAGGCTGTGCCCAGCTCGACCAATACCCTTTAGCCACTCTCAAATGAGAGAGTGCAGCTTATGTGGCCAGTTAAGTTATACAGCAGATTGGTGGCGGATTTAAGACAGGCCTGCTTCCAGACAACTTCAAAAAGAAATTTGCTATTCAACGTCAATCCATATACTTGCAGGTACAGTACATTACTTTCACAGTTGCACGTTGTACTGCTTGTTTTCGGATGGCAACATCCACTCAGAAGACGCACAGGAACCAAAGGAAAGGTCTAGGGCCGGCGGTTCTCGGATGAGGCTGATCGCAAAGCCATGAAGTCCCCTTTTCAGCAGTGAACCTACTGGCCTAGTTTTAAGCCATACCAACACAACTGTCACAACTAATACACACAGAAGCTGGTGAAATGATATGGCATTTATAACGCGCCTATACACAAGTGTTTCAAGGCGCGATGAGGCAAGGGAGAGGGAACAGAGGGAAAACCGAGATTACAATCTTACTAGGCCAGGTAACATTGAGATTGCGCAAGTGAAGGGGGGGGATGTGCGGGAGGAAGGGATGGGTGTCTCTGTGCCCTTGATGGAGGTCTCCTACCAGACTATACTTACTCACTCGGTGAGCCTTCTCTAATAAGGGTATGACTCCAACCCATCACTTGGAAGACAAAAAACAATTACTAGCTGAGAATAACGAACGTGTCTCATCGGAGCCTAAAGAAGAGAGTGCAATGAAAATGCTAAACAATTACTGTGTGACGTCAAGACATCAGCAATTAAGCACAGCTTTTATAGAAGACTAAATATGTTACAACAAATACACGACCATAAGATACTAACGCCTGGCGTGGATCCAGGAGGAAGATTTTCCTAAGAATAATCCAAAGTGCAAATTCTTTAGAAGGCAAACAATTAGAAATTCCTCTTTAAAATCTATGGGTAAGCAGATCTATGTTGGCTGACTTCAAAATCCCATTACTCGTGCAATAGCTTTCGAAAGAACCACAGTTTCAGTAATGTGTATCCACAATGATCTCGGATGCTTTTCTAATTTCCGCAAAGCCGGAGGCAGCAACTATGAACCATATTTCCGGAAACTCGCTAGGCTTAAATTGAGATTGAAAGTGAGCAGTTAGACCAGTGTCAAACCTCCATGACTGAACACATTGGGAAATTGGGAACTCGGCAGGCACGAAGGTGTGGGTATGATTCAGCGATGGAAATAAAATCTCATGCGTGAACAGAAAAACGCACAGCTAGGGTTCTCGGTGTGAAGCATTGTGAACAAGCATTAATTAGCTGCACTTTAGAATACACTGTAGCGTCGTGCTGATGTCTGAAAGTCTGACTAAATATTTATTAAATGAACTGAGCAAGAACCTCTCGATCAGGAAGGGTAATAGCCAGTATAAATGCAGCTCGCCACACGCAGAAAAGTAATAACTGGAACTGTGAATTTATTTATTAGAGATTTGTAGCCTTATAAGTGCCAATCATGATGGCCAATTGCTTTTGCCACCAAACCCCTTAGATTTCTATGATATCCATAAGGTAAAATATTTTTTAAGAAATCGCATACATCCATAACTGCCCATTAGTTACTACCATCTTTTTATTATCCAGTTAAGACACGCCCAGTTTTCCTCCTCTGTTGGTAGATGTGCTCCCCTAGCAATTGGTTATGTTGCTTTGATTCCTGAGTCCTCCCCGTTCTTTAAGTGGAGGTTGGTAGCGTCCGTGTACATCTGAACTGAAGGTTGTGTGAGATGATTGTTGTTGAAACAGGTGCACTGTTACTATTTAATAAGTTGTGAACCAATCCTACTTGCATGCATTGTAGAAGATGCCCGCTCATTGGCTGTGTTTCTTTATCCTTAATATACATGTATCATCTTTAGTGGGTATTGGTCATCTTGGCGATCCTGTTTGAATGTTGGTTAGTATCTAAATGCTATGTGGCATTACATATGCTCTGATTATATCTTTTGGTCAAGCTCTAACTGGTGCATGCTTCAGTATCTGTATGTCCCTATTGTCTCATGATCTAGGCTTGGATACTTTAGTGAAGGCTCTGTGTTCTAATGGATTTCCACTGTGGTTTCTTTAATTATTGAAATATCCCATGCTGATGAAATGAGCATTACCATATTTGCAACCTCTCACAATGTCAGGCTGTACTCCTTATGTGTCTATGTGCCATGATGTTGCTTGGATGTCAGTCAGTGCCAACCAGATTTGACCTCAGTTTAGGGCCTAATGGCACCACTTTACCTGTGCCCCTCAGTGTGTTTCCAAGCCACATGCATCTGAACAACAGAAACTTGCAGGTAGAGTCAGAAGGGTGTTAACAGTCATGCAAGCTTTTTTCATTATTAGATTTGACAGTTTTCAAAAGTGAGGAAAAAAGCCTTCTCGTTTTAAATACTTTTAACAGCAAAGCCTGTTGAAGTAGAACATCCAAGACTAACCCTCTGTAGGTGCCTTTCCCCGTCTTACTACGTGTAAGAGAAAATAAAATAACCAACACAACCCCTGTAGGAAAAGGAGGCACTGAGAACCGGCTGCAAGAGTTCAAAGGATGGTTTATTTCTCCAGCTAGGAAATAACCCAAAAAACCACCAACCTCATTTACATCATCACTCATATATATATATATATATATATCAATTAAAGTAACTCTAACAAAAAATACTAAATGGACTCGATTGGCCAGGCGGTGTGGTGCTGTAGGTGTGGGTGGCCTCTCTTCCTTCTGATTGGTTGAGTGGCTGACGAGATGATGGACGTCAAATATCTTGTGCTCCACGCAGGTCAGGGTCCGGTCACTGTCGTCACTACCTAAACTAATATGTTGCATTCGTAAAACACTAAATAAATTAACTAAGCATTTTATACTTCTTTTCATATTTCTACACAAATCACACATAGTATTTATCGTCAGTACAATTGGGTCATTCGTGGCTTTAATTGGAGGCCTTGACCTTTATTGTGCATGTAAAAAGAGTCAAGCTGTGTTTCCCATATCTCCTAAGCTTTAGACCTATTAGTATAAGTAAAAACATATATTGTGGCAAAGTGCTTAAGGTTAGTAGTGGGTGTGTTGGGTGGGTTTCGCAGCCCAGGCGAGGGTCTGGCACTTGAAAGAAATACCTTACAGGGAGCGCAGGGTCAGGATGGCAATAATTTACTCTAAATGGGGGTGGGTGGCTTGCACGTTTATGGGGACGAACGAGCAAAAAGTGCTTAGCTCATCCTGGTTCACATGCTGGTTCTCATGCTGGCAGTGATCTCAGAGGAAGAAAACTGTATCATATTGGTTGTTGCAACTTTATCCAGCTTCAGCGTGAGAATTGGAGCGCAGAGCTTTCCTTCGCAAGGGGAGTGCAAGGGTGGGGGACAGCCAGCTGCCTGCGCGCTTTGTGTGTGTCTCTGTCCTTGGCTGTTGCGGTGGAAGGGGGAGCTGAGCCTTGCTGTACTATCGCAGTGAGGCCTGTTTACCCAAGATGGAGTCGAAAGCGGGCACAAAAGATGGATACCCCGTGTCCTGCTCAGTAGTCCCATCTATGTAGCGGTCAAACGTGGTTAACTTTACATGAGGGCAAGGGGCAACCCCACTACCGGAGGCATGTGGTCCAAGTTCCGTACTGAGGAGTGTACGGCGCGTGGGGGCCTGGGGGCCCCTCACTCCCATACACCTTCAAAGAAAAAAGTATATAGGCAGGGAACCAGGGTAAGGGTTCCAGGATCCAGAGAGGCAGGGCAACCATTGATGAGGTATTAGCTTGTTCCTTGCTCTTGTTTCTGTGGCACAAGTATTGAACAATCCAAGGAAGGACCACCATTCAAGTAAATTGAAAAGGGCAACCTCACCTGATCTGGAATGTGGGAGAGGCTAGTTTTGGAGACCTTTTGAGGATCATTCGTGCCTCAAAGATCACATACTGAGTAAAAGAAATGGATGTGCATTTGGGGGCTCCAGCGACCTCCATTAACTCTAGGTGTTCTGGTCATGAAGCCAAGCATTGATGCATTCAATGCAAGTATGATGCCCATGTTTAGAGAATTTAAAGATTAAGTGGCTTCCTAAACTCCCACCACGTTTGTAATTTCAATATGTTCAGAAATTCTGGTGTATGCTGGGTTGGCAGCACCTACGCTGCATGAGATTGTGGGATCAGTTGACAGCTTGATCAAGATCATCCTGCTGTTCTAACAGAGTATGTTGGAGATACCACCAAGGATGACGGACAATGCGTGCAGGTGCAAAGTACTGCACTGTAGGATTAAAATATGTAAGATATCTCTCCAGTGGGTCTATGGGTGTCAAAGGGCTCGGCTATAGAAGATGCTGCCAAAAATATTCGAACAATGTCTCATGATTTTGAATACCCTGAGAAGAGACATTATTTGGATGAGGTAGTTAGTTTGAAATGTTGTTGCTACTGGGCTTGTTCATGGTGTTGGAATAGCCCGATTAATCCGAGTGGTAGTACTGGGGCCCTTTACATATTGTTTCACGTGGACGGGCTATACGAGGATATTCATTGTCATTGCCACCAATAATCATTTTTCATTTTTCAGTCATTGTGCTCTGTGCTGATCTTGCTCTATACTATTCTACTTCCTGGACATTGTTCAGGCTTCATTACATTGTTACCAGTTTCATTTAAGTGTTCCAAATTGTATGAAAGATCATCTCAACATTTCATATTCTCTCTACTTTTTAAACAAATTGGCCCCACTCATTTGAACTGTCGTTCATTTCTCTTTCTTTTTCGCTCTCCCCCTCTGCCCCTATGGCCCTCGCCTCTTTAGCTCTCACTGACCCCCCTCTCTCTCTCTCCCTGCCCCTCTCTCTTGCTCCCTTGCACTCTAATTCCTTGTTTCTGAGATTGCTCCTACTTCCCCTTCCGGCCCCAGTCCTCTACATCTTTGCCTTCCCTGTCTTTTCCTCCTCTGCCCCTTATGTTCTCATGATCATCCTTACTATGAAACTTTGTTTCAATTCCTCCCTGTCTCTTCTCTACCACTCCCTTTGTCCATGTGCCCAGTTATACTGTGTCCCTTTCCTCTATCAATCCGGGACTCCAGTGACTCTTTACTTCCTTTCCTTTTGTTTGTCCTTTTTCCTTAGTCTTGTCCCCTTCATTTATTTTGCCTCTACACCTGCACCCCAATTCTCTAATTATCATTCTCTCTCCCCTTCTCTCTCTATCCACCCCGCTTTTCCCTTCTCTCTCTCTGCCTTTTGGAAGTTAATCTTTACTTCCTGTTTGCTCCCTTTTTCGCACTTGTGTGTGCTCAACTGCATGCACTGCGTCCTGTCGGTGTTTTCTTGTCCCGTGACTGCATCCCCTTAGCCTGAAGGTGTATCTGGCTCTTCTTATATTACTTCACTCTCATCTCAGTCGTTAATTTGTTTTTTCAGCTTCCCAATGAGGAATTAACACCCAGGTTTGAAACTCTTACTTTGAAGAACATCTCCTCGCTTCCACTCAGCATGTTCCTCTCCTTAAAGGATCCCTTTTCAGTCTATAACCTGGAGAACGGAGTGACGCCTACAGACATGCAGGTAAAGCATGCCTTTTAAGTACATTCTGTAGAAACGTATTCCATAATTGTTTGGGATATCTCGAACCAGAACAAAGATGGTACATATACGCCATGTAAGATGCTAACGATACACCTGCGCACAGCAAGCCAGGACAGGCCAATAAGGCACCTTCACAGCAGCCACACAAATCGCTGCATAGCAAACGTAAGTGAAAGAGACCTGAGCCATTGTGGTGTGTTCGTGCAAATACGGGCATCAGACAAGAGACCCAATCAAAAAATAAAAACCTTTTATATTTGTTAGTGTGCTAGTCGGACTTCTGGTCTGGCTCCAGCAGGTAATGTGGTTTACTTAAATTCTTTGTCATGGCTTGCCCTGGAAGACAAAGGAAAGCAGAATTCTCTCTAAATTCAAAGTAGTGATGGCTCCAGAGGGGAGTATAACGCTAAACAAGCGAGTTCCCTCACAGGAAGTGACAATTTAGGATGAATTTGAAAGAGATCATAACTTATTTCATTTACAAAGGATTTAATATACATATTGTGTAACATAGAAGAATAATATGCAAAAAATTAAAAACATAAACATGCTACCACCAGAAGGTTATGCCAACATAATACAATGAAACATGATAAACGGTTGCATCACATTGCGACTATGGGAACAAACACATGTGTATATGGAAAACAAATAATTCCTAAAGACACAGAAGTACACAGGATATTTTACACAACACAATAAGTGTAAAGGAAAAGTTAAAACTGATTATAAGAAATTGATGCAGTATCAGTGAATGAAAATTAAAGGTCAAATACAGAGCTGCTTGAGTTTCGGCTTCATGGGTTACTGAAATAAAGGAGCCCAACCTTCACCAGGAATGAAAGACTTAAAGGTAACAAAGAAAATACAGACTTGAAGTGAAATCAATGGTTGATGTATGTGTTGTTAAATCAATTGTCAGGTGTTCAAGCTCCACACTGGGACATATCAAGTTGGATGAAAATTTATTTCAGGGCACCTCTCGCGGGCGTAGATCACTGGTATTATGTAGTGCCGCTCCAAAAGGTAAATGATTCAATAAGGCAAATCAGTGTTAGAAGGTGATGGTCTTGTAGAGTCACCTGCATGGGGGACGTTATCCTTGCAGTTAAAGTTCCGGCTGTGTCGTGTGGAGTGCGCTCGCTTGTTGGTAACGGGCGGAGCAGTCCGTGCAATGTGCATCAATGCAGCTAGATTTGGAAACCTCACTCCAGGTTCCAGGGTTCAGTGCAGGATTTCTCTTGTACGATTTTCAGGTTAGGTGTTGAGTTCTCGGGAGCCTTCACTCCAGGCTCCGGGATATATAGCATGATGGTTTCCCTCTTTCATAATATTCAGTTTTGGCTATTGCCCGCTCGTGAAAACTTCACTCATGTTGCCAGGATGCAGAGCGAAGGTTCTTTCCTTCTCAATCTTTTACTTTAAGCATTGCATTCTCACAAACAGCCACTACTGTGCCCAGGGTTTAGTGTGAAGTTCTCTTTGTCAAGTTCGCTTTTGCACAGTGTTTAACAATGGACAGTGTGCTTGGAAACGGTGGGGGCTTGTATGGACATGGGTGGCAGGTGATGGTTTGCATTGAGGAGATATACAATTGTAGTGGAAAAAAACGCTGACCAGAATCTGAGCAACTCAAAGAAAGGAGATGATCGAACCCTTTGAGGGGCAACAACCCCAGGAATGGAAAGCACCAAGGTCAGGATGTGGAATCTCAGGCCCAGGAATGGAATGCGCACAACCTGCTGGAGAAGGGCAAGCAGAGAAGGTGCGTGGGTAACCCTTTTACCCTGGACCCGTTCCCCAAAGCCCATGACCCCCATAGTGAAAGTGGTTTATACCTTTTATCGAAGCATTTTCCTTCTCCTATAGAAATTGGTTCATCCCGCCACCCTAACTCTTCCCTGCTGGCCCATTTCTTACAATCTCTAAATGTGGACCAAACCTGTGACACCCTGGTTTCCCAAGCACCCATCCCCTACCAAACTCTGGTGGGGACTTTATCACCATTCAAGGAAAATGTGCCCTGCTCCAATCAAGAGTGCCCTACCAGGATCTTCGTGTTGTGCACACTATGTCAATAACACTCGAGCAATGGCAGCTAGACACTTGAGGGGATGGGCCAGTGCAGGGTTTTGGAAGCTCAGGCCAGAACACATGCAGCAGTGTTTTCACTCGTGGAAAGAGTAGTGAACACCAAGTACTTCCCTGTGCAAACTGACAAGCTCAAGGAAGGGGTGCTCGCAGGCATGAGGGATATCCGGGTCAACAAACTGACAACCGTTGAGAGGACAATGGCAGCAACCAATACAGCATTGATCTGAAAAGCATTATGGCAAACAAGCATTTTAAGGGTTCAGTCCTCAGTGTGGCGTTTGGGAGTCATGCACCAACTATAAACAGTTGTGAAGACCATTGAGATCCAAAGAGCCAATCCCAGCGATGAGTGTATAGGCTATCATAGGTATGTGCAGTTCTGCATTTGGAGACCCTTGGGGTGGGTCGGCACTACTACAAAAGTAGTCCGCATTCAATGTCGGGCGTAGGTGTTGGAAGGAGGAAAGCCTTTGCATTGTAGAGCAGAGGGGGGCGGTAAGACGAGAGGAAGAGCCTTATCAGGGATGAGGAGGCAGGGTGCAGAAGCAAATAGAGGAGGAGGGGGAGAGAAAGCAAAATGAGGCCTAGGCAATGTGGAGAGCTGGGGAGGGAGAAAGTATGCCAAGGCGATATAGATGAACAGAGTGGCGGAGGAAGAAAAAGTGGGAGCAAGAGGGGAGGACGAAAATTGAGTGGAGGAGGGAGAACAAAGTAAGAAAGAAAGGAAGGAGAGCAAAGAAGCAAGTGGAGAAGGGGGTGGAAGAGGTTGTCAAAGAAACCGTGGCACCAGAGGAGGAGAGGAAACAGTGAAGCACAGTATGAAATCACAACCATCTGAAAGGAAGAACGCTGAGCGAGAACGAGTGAAGTGGGTGGAGGAAGAGAGGTGAGGAGGAGTGAAAGGAGCCAAGAAAGAGAACAAATAAATACCCTTAAATGATCAGCAGGTTAAAAGAGGGGTACGAGAGTGAAACGGGGAGAAGTGTAGGAGGTAAGGAGATTGACATACCAACTCCTGTGTAAAGTCAACCAAGGCGAAGTAGAATAAGAAGACACACTCACCACTGAGGACCAAAATCGAACTCCCAGCAACTAACACCTCACTGTTTCTACAAATCACCTTCCCGCTCCACTCCATCTTTCTTCCTGCTAGTCTCTTAGTCTGTCACCTCCTCCTCCTGACCTCACCCAAACAACCCACCCAATCTGCTTCCTGTTGCCCCTTTAACCCTGCCCCTCCTTCTCCTTGGATTACAGGCCCTCATCAATCCAGTCCTGTCTTCCCCACCGAAGAAGTGTTGCAATCGTGAAGGATACAAATAGCGGGTTAAGTCATGCCTCTTTTCTCCATGCGGGGCTCCCGGGCTGTAATGGCAGCACACAATACAAAGTCTCTGAGTTCATGTTAAGGGGACGCAGCGCTGTCACCCCCAAGGTCAATTAAGTCCCGTTTAGCGATTGATGCTCCATAACAAGTCCTTGGTGGACTAGATCGGCCTCAGCGGTTTAGCTGCTTCACACGGTGGTGCCTGGAGCCTGAGAATGTTGTGTAAGATCACTGGTTCTTGTTTCGCTAGCATTCTCTCTCTTTGTGGAGTCTGCAATTCATATTTCGAAGGGATTGTGTCCTCCGACGTATTCCTCATCTTAGATATATCCTTCCAGCTCTGCTGGCCTCGGAAAAAATTTTTCTCCAGAGGGCGCTGCGCATCGACGTCCCTCGAGTCGATGTCCTTCGACAGCCGCCGTATCGACGCTCGACGTCATCCTGCCTATAAAGGCCGCGCGCAGCGTCCGTTGCTCAGTTCCGTTTTTCCGCGCTACTCGGTGCCTCGGAATACCGTTGCTCAGTTCTTAGTCAGATAATACCTATTTACCTCGAGTTATTCGAACCGTACTCGATGGCTTCCTCGTCGGAACCGACAACTCCTCGATCCGGCTTCAAAAAATGTCGAGATTGTGGGAAAAAGATGTTGTTGACCGATCCTCACAGAAATTGTCTGTGGTGCTTGGGAGCCGAACACCATTGTTCGGAGTGCGAGGACTGTATGTCCATGACAGCTAAGGCCCTGAAGGAGCGTAGGGGGAAGCTGGAGAAAGGTAAGACTTTTAAAGCTTCTTCTTCGTCGACGAAGTCGAGACATTCGTCTCCTCGTCACCATTCGCGCTCCAGGTCTCGGAGTGGGTCTCATCACTCCTCGAGATCGAAGCACTCGAAGAGGAGACGTCGAAGATCCCCTTCTCCGTCTTCCTCTTCCTCTGTTTCGCCAAAAAGAATCCCTTGCCCCACGAAACATAGTTCCCGGGCTGAATGGGAGGAATTCAGAAAAAATATGATGAGCGTCTTCGAGAATGCGGCCTCGACCCCCTCGAAGACTGCCGAGAGCGATGCTCTGGTCGAAAGACCCGAAGGTCAAAAACGCTGCGAGTCGCAGTACCCGGCGAAAGAAACCTCTCGAGCGCGTCTCGAACCCTCGAGTAGGACTATGACCTCCAAACCTTCCTCGAAGGTTCCGCCGTCGACGAAGGTTCCGTCGACGTCGAGGTCGATGTCTTCGACGCCGTTGTCGAAGGGACCTTCGACACACGGGTCTGTCGACTCGACGCCGGCCTCGACACCGGCGTCGACGCCGAGAAAAGTCACGGTGACCACACATCCAGTGACGATCCCCAGGCCCTCGACGTCGATGGCGTCGATATTGTCGAGTAGAATTCCAATTCTGTCGAGGTCCTCGAGGCCTCCACCTCTGTTTTCGACGCCACGCTCGAAGCCTTCGACGTCGGCGACATCGACGTTTTCGAGGCCAATAATGACAAGTTCGGCACCCTCTGCCTTGGAAATGGGATTTACTCCCTTTATGAGTTCAGAACAATTGAGAACTATATCCTCAATTTTAGAAGAGGGTGATTTGTCTGAACAAGACACATTTGAGTTAGAGGGACCTGTAACCCCAGTTAGAGAGGAATTTTCCTCTGAAGAGCGCAGATTAAAGGATCTTCATGATTCTTTACATGAGGCAAGTGGGTTAGACACTTCCCCTGAGGTGGATTTTGCTAAGCCAGACCCGGGGGAGCATGCTGAAACCCTCTACAGAGCCTTAATGGCCAGGATTACAGAGTTCATGGGGTGGTCTACACCTTCACAATCTTTCCAGCAAGATGACCTCACGGATATTCTTGACAAAGGCCCACAAGAGGATCCAGTGGTGCCATTTCATAAAGCTCTTCAGAGAAAGATCATGACAAACTGGGAGACCCCAGATGTAATACCAGCAGTAAATAAAAAACTGTCTGCAAAGTACAGGGTATCTTCCACAGACCCAGAGTTCTTGTCTAAACATCCATCCCCAGAAAGCCTGGTGGTACAAGCAGCATCCTCTACCGATGTCAAGACGGCTTATCCTACAGTCCCACAGGACAGGGACGATAAAAAATATGATGCTATGGCAAAGAAAGTCTTTTCAGCATGTAGCATGGCGTTAAAGTCTGTTAATACTACTTGCACCCTTGCTAGGTTCAGCCATACACTTTGGGAGTGTGCTTCTACAGCGGCTGACTGCATCCCGGAGGGAGAAGAAAGGGATGCGTTCCTGAATATTATACAGGACGGTAAAGACGCTATGTGCGAATCCCTCCAGACGGGCATTGATTCGGCTGACAGTATCAGCAGAGCAATGGCGGCAAGTACATCAACCAGGAGGTTCGCTTGGTTGAGAAAGTCGGGTTTTGCCCCAGATGTGCAAGCCAGGCTCTTGAACATGCCATTTGATGGCTCTTCTTTGTTCGGGAAAAAGGCGGATGACAGTTTAGAGAAACTGCAAACTTCAAAAGCAGCAGCAAAATCCCTAGGAGCTGCAATCCGTCAGACTCCTTTTCGTCCCACAGGAACCTCTGCGAGGGGCAAGTCCTTTCGCTTCTACTCCGCATTCGGAAGAGGTAGAGGACGACCGGCTCAAAGGGGTCAAAGAAGAACTACCCGAGGTGGACGGGGTAGATATTCTAAAGCCGCAGCAACAGCAGGTGCCTCTTTACCATCGGCATCTGCATCAGCCGCCCCAAAACCACTCTGAGGACTCCCCTCACAGGACACCTGTAGGAGGCAGGTTGACTCAACATCTGACGGTATGGCAGGCTATCACGTCAGATGCTTGGGCATTGGAAACAGTCGCCCAAGGTTACTGCCTGCCTTTCCTACGTATACCTCAGAGTCATCCACCGGGGATCAGCTCTCAGAAGGCTCCAAATCCGCTCCTCTTGCAGGAAATTTTGGACCTGCTAGAGAAAGGTGCCATAGAACCGGTACCTGTAGCGGAGAGGAACAAGGGCTGGTGCTCCCCTTACTTTCTCATTCCGAAGAAAGACGGAGGACTGAGACCCATCTTGGACTTGCGAGAATTGAACAAATTCCTCAGGAAAGACAAATTCAAGATGGTCACTCTTTCTCAGATCCTCCAGGCCCTTCAGTTTCAGGACTGGTTGGTATCTCTGGACCTTCAGGACGCTTATTTCCATGTGCATATCCATCTCAAACACAGGAAATACCTGAGGTTCGCAATTGGCAACTCTCACTATCAATTTCTAGTACTGCCATTTGGGCTGACCTCCGCCCCGAGGGTCTTCACCAAGTTAATGTCGGTAGTGGCTGCAAGTCTAAGGAGGGAAGGGATTCACGTCTACCCCTACCTGGACGATTGGCTGATCAGGGCTGTTTCTCCGGAGCAAGCTCAGATCCAGCTAAATCACATGTGCTACTCCCTTCACAAACTGGGCTTCTCCCTCAATTTAAAGAAGTCTCAAATGATACCATCGCAGAGACTCCAGTTCATAGGAGCGATCCTGGATACTTCCCTGGGAAAAGCCTCGCCACCAGAGGTGAGGGCACAAGATATTCTACAGATGGTTACCAAGTTCCAACATGCCCAACGTCTCCCAGCCTTCGACTTTTTGAGGTTGCTAGGCCTCATGGCATCCTGCATTTTCCTTGTGCCAGAGGCTCGCCTGAGAATGAGATCCCTCCAGTGGGCACTGAGGACTCAGTGGTCACAATTCTCAGGGAGAATGACAGATCTTCTTCAGGTTCCCGGCAGGGTGGCTCGAGACCTTCAGTGGTGGGCCTGTCAGGAGAACATTCTGAAAGGAGAACAGTTTTGGCAACCCTGGCCGGAGATAACAGTAGTCACGGACGCCTCACTCACGGGGTGGGGAGCCCACGCCAACGACTTGACCATCAGCGGTCGTTGGTCTCCATCGGAGTCCAGACTACACATCAACCTGTTAGAGCTGAGAGCCATCAGACTTGCGTTGAAGGCTTTCCTGCCAGCTGTACAAGGGAAGAACGTCCTGATAATGACGGACAACACGGTGGCCATGCATTACCTCAACAAAAGAGGAGGCGTAGGATCACTACCCCTGTGCAGAGAGGCGATGCAGCTCTGGTTTTGGGCAATCCAAGAAGGAATCTCTCTATCGGCAGTTCACCTAGCCGGAGAGAAGAACTTGACAGCGGATGCTCTGAGCAGGCAGAACAGTCTCCCACGAGTGGGAGCTAGCTCAGGAAGTCCTTCAAGAGATCTTCGCCCTTTGGGGAACCCCTCAGGTAGATCTGTTCGCCACCAGCCTAAACAGGAAATGCGACCTGTTCTGCTCAAGGGAATTTCCTCCGAGAGGAGCTCTGGGAGACGCGTTCATAGTGGACTGGGAGTTTCCGCTTCTGTACGCGTTCCCACCGGTCCCTGTCATTCCTCAAATGAACAGGAGGTTGAGAAGATTCCGGCGAACCATGATCCTAATTGCCCCGGATTGGGCCAGGAGAACGTGGTACCCGGACCTTCTAGACTTGTCCATCTGCCCTCCAATTCGACTTCCGCTCAGAGAGAACCTACTCTCACAGAAGGGAGGTCAGGTTCTCCATCCAGACATCAAAACCCTCAACCTTCACGCTTGGCTTCTGAACGGCTGAGGTACAAGGATTGGGACCTCCCTGATGATGTTATGGAGGTGTTGCTTTCGGCAAGGAGGCCAGCAACAAAGTCTTTATACCGCTGCCGTTGGAACAGATTTTGCAGCTGGTGTAGAGAACAGAATATCGACCCATTTTCATGTGGTACACCAATGGTTTTGTCCTTCCTACTATATTTGGCAAATTCAGGCCTTCAAGTTGGCACCATTAAGGGCTATCTCGCAGCGCTATCTATCTTTAAGCGTACTGCGGAGGAACCATCCTATTTCAAATTACCCTTGGTAATACAGTTTCTAAAGGGGTTAACCAATGTTTATCCCCCAAGACCATTCCAAGTTCCCCTATGGGATTTAAACTTAGTACTAACTTTCCTGATGGGTACACCTTTCGAACCTCTCCATTCTTGTTCGTTAAGATTCCTTACCCTTATGACTGTTTTATTAATAGCACTTACATCTGCTAGAAGGGTGAGCGAATTACAAGCTCTTTCTTGTAAACCCCCTCATACAATCTTTCACAAAGACAAAGTTGTCCTGCAAGTGAAGCCTAATTTCCTCCCAAAGGTAGTTTCTGAATTCCATATCTCTCAGAAGATTACCCTACCATCTTTCTATCCTCCTCCTCACCCGGGGAAAGAGGAAGAGAGGTTACACAGACTAGACCCTAGGAGGGTTTTAAGTTTTTACATTAGTAGACTAGCCAGGATAAGACAGGCAGACCAGCTGTTTGTAGGTTACGCAGGTCACAAGCTGGGGTTACCAATAACTAAGCAGACCATTTCCAGATGGATCATTCTAGCCATTCTGGAATGTTATAAACTGGCAGGGAAAGAGCCCCCTCAAAACCTTAGGGCTCATTCGACCAGAGGTATTGTAGCTTCATCGGCCCTCAAAAGAGGCGTGCCGATTAAAGACATATGTGCGGCCGCTACATGGTCGTCTGTCCATACCTTTACACGTTTTTACAATCTGGATTCCTCCTCTAGTCAAGAGACTAGGTTTGGAAGGGCTGTACTGCATTCTATTCATCAATAGAAGACAGCGTGAAGTCAGTACTCCCTCCTCCGAATATAGAATACTGCTATGGGAGCCTATCTAAGATGAGGAATACGTCGGAGGACACAATCCCTTCGAAGAACAAGTTACTTCTTGCCTTGTAACGTTCTTTCGACGGGATGTTCCTCCGACGTATTCCTCATCGACCCTCCCATCCATCCCCGCAGTTCTACTTCCCTTGTTGTTGCAGCTTACGCTCCTTCAGGGTGATTAGTGTAGTCCAGACAGTAATACTGTGGGCTACAAAACGGAACTGAGCAACGGACGCTGCGCGCGGCCTTTATAGGCAGGATGACGTCGAGCGTCGATACGGCGGCTGTCGAAGGACATCGACTCGAGGGACGTCGACGCGCAGCGCCCTCTGGAGAAAAAAAATTTCCGAGGCCAGCAGAGCTGGAAGGATATATCCAAGATGAGGAATACGTCGGAGGAACATCCAGTCGAAAGAACGTTACAAGGTAAGAAGTAACTTGTTCATCTGTCGGCAGGTCGCATGGGGTTCAGATGGGTTGCAGTGATGTGTGTGGTCTGTCCTGTTACTGCCTCACTTGAGTCTCTAGAAAAGAAGTCGAACACTTGCCCAGTACTTCCTACAAGAGATATGGGGGTGATAGAACTTTTCCATTTTATGGCCAGGTAGTACACATGTGGCAGTGTCTGGCAAGTTGCTATCCCATGTTGCCCAAAAAACAAAACTGTTTGCATTTCCAATGCTTGTTTTGATTTTTGATTGTTCCAGGCCAGCTCTGATCAAGGGCTTTGACAGAATGTTATGGTAATGTCTCAAACGCCTTCAATGTAATGGTGGGTTTAGAAACGCATGGAGTACCTGGAAGCACACCTCCAATTCAGGGTCACTGAGCAATGTATTAGGGTTATGCAAATTATCTGAAAAGCAAATATTTTGCTTTAGAAAGTTGTCTTTGTTTTATAGAGAAGTGCTATTTTATACATAGTTTTATCAACTCAAGACAGACAGCCCTCAAGGATGCAGAAAACCACATGGGCATTTTACCCTCATTAGGGGTCATCAATGGGGTATAGATTTGACAATTCGCATATGTTTAGCAAACATTGTCACTGTTATGTGGATTGAAAATAACACTTTCTTCCTGAAATGTGAGAGTAGGCCATTTCAGCTAACAAGCCACACATGCCACAATGCCGCTCAGCCATCCTTGGGAGTTCACTTCCAGTTCAAACCAATTGAGCAGTGCACACTTTATTTTTACATTTTTTATTTTATTGCTTATAATGCAAAGGTAGCACAAAAGCAGCAGAGTGCTCTACAGCAGAAGGGTGCCATCATTGGGCCTGGCATTTTATACAGTTGCACAGTACTGTTGGTGTAGGGAGATACAGATTTATATAAGTCTGGAAAGTATTATTGAAAGAGCCATGTTTTAGCGTTTTGGATGGTATGGGCATTTATAGCCTCTTCCGGGATTGAGTTCCATAAGATCGGGGCATGGCACGAGAAGAGATGCTTGCGGGTCTTCTCTTTAAGGGCCAACTTAGACATCAAACGTTAGATAGTTTTACCACGTGAGGTGTGAGAGCCTCGTTCGAGACTGCTTTGTAGGTGATGCATGCAGTTTGGAATATGATCCTGGCAGGGAATAGGAGCCAGTGAAGCTGGGGCAATGTTGTGGAGATACTGTTGAATTTTCAGGCACCTGTAATGAAGTGGGCTGCAGCATAATGGACTGCCTTGAGGGGTGGCGGGGGCAGGTGTGTGTCTAGAAGCACAATGAAGTGGGTGTTTCCCCCGTCAATGTGGGAGATCATGGTAGCTTGGACCATTGCGCGGAAGTCATCCGGGGGCGATGAAGGGTTTTATTTTGCACAGCGTGAGGATCTTCAGCCACGTGGTTTGTGCCATTTTGGCTATGTGCTTTTGGAAGGAAAGGCTTCTGTCCATAATGAAGCCCAGGGATATGGTCGAGTTAGGCATCTGAGGGGTGACTACATCCAACATGTTGCACAAGTCGTCGTTTGATGGGGGAACCGATGAGGACGAATTAGGTCTTGGTGGAGTTCAATTTGAGATACGCGTTTGACATCCATGTTTGGATGGTAGCCCGGAATTTGCGAAGGCAAGCAATCTCCTAGGGGCCACTGACTTTAAGGTTTAACTGTGTGTTTTCAGCAGACTGATAGATGACTACATTAGGCTTATTTAGTAGAGTTCCTTGTAGTTCAATGTCTAGATTGAAGATGATTAGGGAAAGGATGGACCCTTGGGCGGCTCTAGCAAAACAGAAGAGGTGGTGCTGGAAGGTTTAGAATAAATCTTAACCTCAGGCATTGTGCTCTGGGCAACCCTCCAGACCATCGTTCTTCGCCTGCCAAGCCATTACAGAAGGAGAAAGACAATGTGCAAATCAGGCTTGATCCCACCCCAAAAGGGACAGTCCAACCCAAACTGCTAGGTTAGATCCCTTCTGCACGAAGCCACAAGCATCTCCAGACATGTTTTGGCCTTGTAGGTCCTCATCAGTGAGGAGTAGCTTGGGCCATTAGACCCCACAGCCATGGGACCCTCGTGGGCATATTGGTCTCACACAGGGTTCCTATAGCAAAACACAAGAAGTGATGGCGGGCAGGTTTTTAATTAATTTTAACCTGTGGGTTTGCTCTGGGCGACACTCCAGACCATCATTATTCACTTGCCAAGCCGTTAGAGAAGGGAAAAGACAATGTACAAATCAGGCTTGGTCCCACCCCAAAAGGGGCAGTCCAGCCTGAACTGCTAAGTCACATCCCTTCTCTTGCTCTCTTGCTATCTGACTCTCTCTCGCTCTCTCTCTCTCTCTTCTCTCTTGCTCTCTCTGCTCTCTCTACTCTCTCTGCACTCTCTCTGCTCTTTCTCTCTCTTTCTGTCTCTCTCTGCTCTTTCCTGCTCTCGGCTCTCTCTGCTCTCTTGCTCTGTCTCTGCTATATCTGCTCTCTCTCTATCTGCTCTATCTACTCTCACTCGCTCTCTGTTCGCGCGCTCTCTGTTCGCGCGCTCTCTGTTCGCGCGCTCTCTGTTCGCGCGCTCTCTGCTCGCGCGCTCTCTGCTTGCGCGCTCTCTGCTTGCGCGCTCGCTCGCTCTCTCTCTGCTCGCTCACTCGCTCTCTCTGCTCGCTTTCTCTGCTCGCTTGCTCTCTCTGCTCGCTCGCTCTCTCTGCTCGCTCGCTCTCTGCTCGCTCGCTCTCTCTGCTCGCTCGCTCTCTCTCTGCTCGCTCGCTCTCTCTCTCTGCTCGCTCGCTCTCTCTCTGCTCGCTCGCTCTCTCTCTGCTCGCTCGCTCTCTCTCTGCTCGCTCGCTCTCTGCTCGCTCGCTCGCTCTCTCTGCTCGCTCGCTCTCTCTCTCTGCTCGCTCGCTCTCTCTCTGCTCGCTCGCTCTCTCTCTCTGCTCGCTCGCTCTCTCTCTGCTTTCTCTCTCTGCTCGCTCTCTAGGCACTAGACACCCTCGAAGGATTTTTGTTGAATGTACAAGTGTGTCCAGGACAGAGCTGGTGGCAGCAGTTACTTTTAAAGCATTTTTGACTCTTTTTCTATGGTCCAAAACCACCTTTACCGCTTGTGGCCCAGGACAGTGGCCAGTGCCTAAAATGGCCATGCCACGAGATCCTTTGTTCTGTCCTTTGGCCATTTTGTCCCTTTGCCTTCCCCCAGGTCGAGCAGTCCCGGGAAATTCCTTATTTGGTCATGCAGACCCCCGCGCAAACCGAAGCTTTCGCAGGCTTCTTTATGCCTTGTGTGTGTGCGTCCAGGATTTGGGCTGGAGCTGTCAAGTTCCAAAACCCATCCTAGTTGCCAGGATGACTGGTGTGCAGGGTTGACTGGGACCACCGTGGTCTGTGATTGGTATTGGTTCACTACTGGGATGTTTGTAAGTGAGCAGATCTCCTATTGGTTTCTCTTTGTTTTGGCATGAATAAGATTCTGGATAAGAGAAGGCACCCTAAACCTATACCAGGTTGATCTTCTGTGTAGAACTTAATAAAGGAGCCAAGTATCCTGAACCGCTGAAGCAAATCGTGGAACTGCTTGTGACCCACTGGAAGGTTTGGCACCCTGACCCCACAGTTGTCCCGTTGGATCCCCTGTTTCACATTGATCACAGAAGGCCTTCAAGAGCAAGTTGACCCATTGGAGTAGTGGGACTAACTAATCTCGGCACCTCCTGCTTAACCTGCAAACAAGCCTGCTCGATAATGTTCCTGGACCGCCTAGTGAACTGACCGGCTCATACGGGACCCTTGCTCTGGAACCGCCACAGTTTCGAATTTCGACTTGAGCCTTTGGAGACTGTAAACTCTGGGTAGAAGGCACTCTCCCACCGAGTTTTGTACACATAGCATTCCTAACTCTGGAATTAGGAGAGTCCGCCTGAACCCGAGCCTACGCGGTCACTGTGTCGCCCCGCTATGGTGACTAACTTCGTGGGTACCACCAGAAGCGGAGAAATCACCACTGTCCCGCCACAGACTTTGGTCCCGGAATGCAGAGCCTGAAAGCCGCAGAGACATGCAACTGCAGGATTTGAACCTGCAAACAAACTGGACTTGACTGGTGAAGTTTGGTCCGGAGTGCGCCGAGGGCTGGTAAGTACTTGCATCCCTTACCGGTGGCCCCTGGCGCATCCATAGACTTTTATGCACAAGTGTCCCCTAAGGGCCACTCTCCTTTATCAAGGTAGCCTGTGATACCATGCTATTCCCTATTCTTGTGGAGATCCTCCTTGAATAGTGGGACCTTATTCTTCATCACTTCACCCACCTTCCTGAGTCGCTGCAGCCCCTTGATGAGACCCGTTTTGAACTTAATCGCACAATCGAGTGCCCCAGCACTAAATGTACTTTTGAGGGCACGGCTCCACACTTCTTAGGGACTGGACTGCCTATTGGTTAGGGTTTGAATTGAAGGACTGCCTAATGTATATTCGCACTGTATGACCCCCCTTTCTGTTGCAGGTTGTGCATCTCTACTTGCCTAATAATCTTGAAGGCAAATAGTAACTGTATATATGTTTCCTAGTTAGTGTTGTGTTAGTTTTGTTAATATTGCTGAGTTTTACTTTGTGTTTAAGTTAAAAGGCCTTTAATAAATGTATATTTATTTTTGATATATACACCTGACTGAGGGTAATTTGTGATGTTTACTGTGTGTGCTCATTGTGGGCTTTCGATCACCCTCAACCCTCTTGAAACCTAGTCTTCACCGCCGCCAATGCTACCTTGATTGGTCTGGCTTATAAATTAGAATTTGGACCTTACACTTTGAAATCAGGAAAAAACAGCCCCAACACTGGCTTCTTCACATCACTAATTGTGAAAACGTCGGAAAGTACATTATCTGTGTGCTTCCCTTCACTTCTATAACAATATCACGTATTTAATGTAGAGCCACAAACCGGATGCCTACCACTTCCTAGTGTGTTAATACCAGGGGATATTTGTAGCCCCATTTAAGGGTACTCAAAGTATCGATCTGGTAAGAAGGAAAAGCGGAGTTGACCCTGCTGGCATTATAACTTGAGAAGGGTTGGCTAACGCCATGCTTTCCAGGCAAACACTTAACTCTTGAGCTATGCAACTGGATTATGTTGAAGCCCTAATGATAAATTATATATCAAAAACTGTATATTTACACACCGGTTTCTGTACCCGTGCACAATATTGTACGATAGGAGAAATCCTTATGTGTTACATGACATAGTACTCTTTATCCCAGGTCACGACAATATTGTGTCCCAAGTGAGGGAATTATTGCACCCTGAAACTCTGCGCTTCCCTGAAACTGGGGCCTGCGCTTCCCTGAAACTGGGGCCTGCGCTTCCCTGAAACTGGGGCCTGCGCTTCCCTGAAACTGGGGCCTGCGCTTTCCTGAAACTGGGGCCTGCGCTTTCCTGAAACTGGGGCCTGCGCTTTCCTGAAACTGGGGCCTGCGCTTTCCTGAAACTGGGGCCTGCGCTTCCCTGAAACTGGGGCCTGGGCTTCCCTGAAACTGGGGCCTGCGCTTCCCTGAAACTGGGGCCTGCGCTTCCCTGAAACTGGGGCCTGCGCTTCCCTGAAACTGGGGCCTGTGCTTCCCTCTTTTTAGCCCGGGACCTGTGCTTCCCTCTTTTTAGCCCGGGACCTGTGCTTCCCTCTTTTTAGCCCGGGACCTGTGCTTCCCTCTTTTTAGCCCGGGACCTGTGCTTCCCTCTTTTCAGCCCGGGACCTGTGCTTCCCTCTTTTTAGCCCGGGACCTGTGCTTCCCTCTTTTTAGCCCGGGACCTGTGCTTCCCTCTTTTTAGCCCGGGACCTGTGCTTCCTTCTTTTCAGCCCGGGACCTGTGCTTCCTTCTTTTCAGCCCGGGACCTGTGCTTCCTTCTTTTCAGCCCGGGACCTGTGCTACCTTCTTCATAGCCCGGGACCTGTGCTACCTTCTTCATAGCCCGGGACCTGTGCTTCCTTCTTCATAGCCCGGGACCTGTGCTTCCTTCTTCATAGCCCGGGACCTGTGCTTCCTTCTTCATAGCCCGGGACCTGCGCTTCCTACTTCATAGCGCACCTGGGACCTGCGCTTCCTACTTCATAGCCCCGGACCTGCGCTTCCCTGTAGCCCGGGGCCTGTGCAATTATGGCAGCCGAGGCCCGGGGCCTGTGCAATTATGGCAGCCGAGGCCCGGGACCTGCACAATTATTGCAGCCGAGGCCCTGGACCTGCAAAATGATTGCAGCCATAACCCGGGATCTGCACAAGCCATCAGTCTGGCAAAGGCAAAATGTCTCTCACAGAAAAGAAAATGATATTGTGTTCGCATGCCCCCTGGTTTAACTCTGTCTCCAATGCAAAAAGTCATTGTACTCCTGGTGTCTTCAAGTGTCGGTGTGTTGTCTTGTCCTTGGCGGGAAGGTCAGGCTTCACAGCCTTAATAGACAAGTGGCTGAACCAGCTGGGCTTGGCATTGGAGATAGGACTGGCCTGAGGCGTCATCAATGCCAACACATACCCCAGATTGGAGGCTGTACAGCTATTCTCCATCTGCTTGTTCTTTCTCCCCACCTCCTCACACACCCCATAGACTTATGGTGCATGTGGCCCTTACTTTCTTACTTTTCTCCTCTGACCAGCTCCTCCTTCGTTCTCGCTGCCTCCTCATTTCTCCTCTCCACCTCATTAACTCCCCTTACAACCTCTTCCTCAGTTCCTTTCTTCTCCTCCTACTTCTTAGTTCTTCCCGCCATCTCCTGTTTAGCTCCTTTTGCAACGTTCTCCTACGCTACTCTTACCAACCTTCTGATTAATTTTCGTCTCCTCCCCTTCCCTACTTCTCTACACTTCAGCTCATCATTTCATCTCCTCCTTAACACCTCTCCCCACCTCCTCCTTGGGTGCTCTTCCCACTTCCTCCTCAATTGCTTTGCAAACTCCAACCTTCTTCCTCCGCTCAGCCTCTGTTCTCCAACAACTCCAAATGTGTGCCTCCTCCTAATACATACAAAGGTCATTGATCCCTCCCTCGGTGTGCCGCCTAAATTTTGCATCTGTGATTTATTGTTTCTAGATTGTGATAAGTTGATGGTACATTGCCCAACTATCCAGTGCTTTTTATCTAGCAGCATGGCGAGCTGCAGAGTGTGGACCGAGCCTATAGAAGGCTTGTCCACTATTTTGAAACAGACATGTTACTTGCACATGCCGGCCGCTTGCTGTGTGCCCACTGCCCAGAGCTCTTGCCTGCAGTGTTCATGTCATCCTATTACGTGTTTCAGTCGGCCATCATTGGGTACTATCTGTCCTATTGGAAATCACTTGGAGAAAGTGGTCCTCCCAGCCCGTTTGATATTATATACAAACATTGCTTTCATAGCCCTTAAAGGGCCAGTATTGATTAGATGATAGATGTGGCAAATCCCTTCCTCCTGACCGTGGTCTGCTGCAGCTTCATAGAACTTGTGGCAACACTAGCCATTATGTGGACCCCCCCCCCCACCATCGCTTTGACTGGTGAAACTGGTAACTTTCACTCTGCGCCTGTTCAGTCTTGTTTCCCAGCGCCTGCACAGTCTTGCAGTCTGTATCCCACTGCATAACAGTCGTGTGTCCCTTCTCAGAAAAGCCTCATGTTTCAGGCCTGTACATTTTCAATTCCCAAAAATGTTTCCACCAAAGTTCCATTTAAATTGTTCTGTTATGAACATGATTGCTTGCTTTCCTTGTACCATTACTACAACCACTGCACAGTTTTAAAGGTATGACGTGTGTAGTTATCTGTTCCTATGCAGCCTACACTTCTGGAAATTGGTGCTGAGCGACAGCTGTCCATCCAGTTTGACCCAACATATGCTGATAATCTGCAGAGCCGTGTGGCTGAAGAGGTGCTGGCGATCCAGTATGCAGAGCACCCCCACAAGGACTATGTGGCCCTGCAAGGAGAGGTTCACTTCCCCAACCTGCACTTCCAGAACACTGAAGTGGACTTTGGCTGCATCCTGAATGATACTGAGGTTGTCCGTCACATGCAGATGACCAACTACAGTCCACTGCCAGTCCAGTATCGCTGGTCTTTCTTGATGAACGACTGGGAAAGCTATATCAGGTATTAATGTAGCAAACTCCTTCCACCTTTCCAGAATCCTTCTCTCTCTATTTGGATGATTGCTCATTTTAACTGTTGGTTGGAATGATTGTATTGAAACACATATTTTTCAGGATGAAACATGAGTCACCGTTCCATGCCGCACTCTCTCATTGAAGATGCTATATATTGGGTTTGTTATGTAGTGGTGGGGGCACACCTGTCTGATGCACCAGAGAGCAGAATTTGCAGGAATTCTGCCCCTTCTGCAATTATACCACGCAATATGGTGAACAGGTTGGCTCCACGCCCCAGGTCTCTGATTGGGTGGCATAACTAGAATTTCACCAAATCAGAGACACCTGATCTCAATCAACGCGAGAGCGCTGCATGTGCCTTGATTGACCAGGATTCTCTATTTTACAGGCAGTTGGGTAGCCATTGCTATTTAATCACTCTGATTGTCTGGAATAAGGTTAATTCAAGCTATTTCTGGCCCCCGCACCACCTGGCATCGAATGCAAGCAGAATTCTCATTAAGTGTGAAATTGAGGTGGATTCTGCAAATTTGACCTTGAGAGGGGTATGTTACCCCATCTCTTTATCATATGTGACTATTGACTATTTAGGAGGATTGTTGGAAGCACCAGTTCTGCCAGGTTTCTGCTCTAAGCCCTGACCAGCATCCATAGCCACTGTCCAGTTTTGTATGCAGGCCCCAACAGCGACCCAGAGATGGAAATCCACCTGGTGAAAAAGAATCCAAAAGTTGGATCACTTGCACTGTCTGGCAGCCACCTTACAGGTGCCTTATCTGGTGAACAGCCAGCTAGGGTCGACAGCAGTAGCCCTCCTCCCAGGCCTTGAAGGTACAAATGGAAACCCTATGCTTGGCCGAATTGAAGAAATCATTTTTTGGTTCCCCAAAGGCTGAGGAAAAGTGTGAGATGGGGGCTACTGCCTAGCCCTGAGCTGGTAAGTCAACATAGCTTTTCTGTTCGGCCCACCATCTCCCTCCACTAGTTGCTAAATTGAGCAGGAGCAGTTTACTAATAACAAATAGTGATGTGCACTGCAGTGCAGGAGATGGAGAAGCAGCAGACCAGAGGTGGCACTACCATCTGCAGAGCTGGATGTAGCCCTGCCAGTAAATCGCTTGCTGCTTGAGTATTGCAGCCCTCTTCCACAAACTGCAATTCAAGGTCTTTGAGATAGGCAGTGTCATTTCATGACACACTGACTGGTAGGCCAAATACTGAATATGTGCCCCTCTCATCTTTGTTTTTCAACACATGTTTTCAACCCTTCATAGGTTCTGATTCTCCTATCTTTTATTCATCATCCTCTTCTCTCACTTTGTTTGTTTCCTATGCAGCCTTAGATTTTCTGAAAGTTCAGTTCATCCACCCTCATCATCATCACTCAAGCGTTCCAAGTTTATCTCTGATCTGCAATTACCCCCATTTCCAAATACACCCTATCAACTACAAAGCATGTTACTGTTAACAGTGTACCTTTTTCCCAAGAAAATGATTCTCCTTCACTGAGTCAAGCTGAGGTGCATATCATCGCACCTGTTTTATTTGTACGCTCTGTTTCTAGTTGGCCCCCAATGGATTGGACAGGTTTATGTTAAATTGTGCTCTCAACTCTTATATACATGTTCTTCTTTGCCTGTGGTAGGCCATACCTTTATATTTTTAAGTATAAAGCCACATACTTCAATAGAACGTGTTTTAGTTACAGCTGCACATTGTGGGTTGTATTAATTCCTCAGCATATATCTGTCGGACAGGTAGATTTGTTTTACAGGATAAGTAGATTTAGACTTCTAAAAATATTCCACACCCCTGTAAATGCCTCGTCTACTTCTGGAAGAGCCTACTGTGGTTTTACAATAGAGGCATAACCCACAATTCAACCCCTGGCCATCCAAGAGCACCTCCCATTTGTTTGACATGTACAACTTTGGAAACTTTGAGCATGACATAATTTGAGCCTGTGACCGTTTCCTCTCCCACGGTGATGTCGCTCCCCAAGTATTGGACTTCGGTTTCAAAGAATTGAAGCTTCTCTTTTGAAACTTTGACCCTTCAGAGCAAGTGCATTTAACAAATCAAGGGAATCTTGCTGGCATGATGCCAGTAGCAGGTCACCTGCTTACTGCACCAAGAGAGATCTTCGTCTTCCTACAAGAGAGCCTAAATCCCTCTTCAGAATCTGAGAAAAGAGGATTGGGATGATTACGGATCCTTGTGTAAGCCTCGTAAACGTATATTGCACCTTTGTATAAGCTAAAGTGAACAAATATTGACCATCAGGGTGCATGGACACTGATATTTATACCAAACACAGACCTACCACTGTGAAATGGGTTTCTTCTGTGAGGATGTAACACAAAATGATTTGGCACAAAGGGAAAGGTAGGCAGAATGGCTACATTCACAGCACAGGCACCTTGGGCAAAGTCTCATTCCTAGGTTTCTTAATGGGCAGCATTGGGTTATTGCAAGAGCATCAGGTTAGTACAGTGATCCCTTTCTGGTGACATGCTTTATACATTCTTTTGCTTTTCTCATGCCAATGTTGCGGAATACAGGGAAGACATTTGGCTTGGTTTAGGGTGATGTATACGGGTTCTACTTTTAATTATTATTAGGGTATTTAATGAGCTCGGACCTAGCTTCGGTAAACAACGGAGCGCTTTGCGTTCATTATGTGCCCGACCTTATTCACTTGACAGGACCATAACTGCAGAGGAACTTGGTCCAACCATCCCTCTTGCAATTATGGAGAAACATTTCGCTGGCTGTCCTTCAGAGCAGATGGGTTCTCTAACACAGCCAAAAACTATATTCCGGGACAGCCAAATGGATAACATTGGGGAGGGCAGTAGATAGTATTTACATAGCAGATCTAATCCCAAAAGGGTCACAAGTATTAAAAGAATTGGAAGAAAAGCATGCTGTTCAGAGACCGGACCCAGAGTTAGTCAAAGGTTGTGAAACAGGGTTAGTACAGTCTGATGACCAATACCCACAGCATTTATAGCTTAATCTGAACACTGAGCATGCAAACATTCTGAAGCTTTCAAGGTAGAGCAATAGGTCTTCTAGACAAGATACATTTTTACCAATAAGAGAACAATCTATATATGGAGCAGAGGGATCAAGGAAAATAATGGTACTTTTATGTTACTGGCCCTTCTCTTGTCCTATTGTTAATTGATGGAAGCAGGGGGTAGAGGCAAAGGAAAATATTGGGGAAAGGATTGAGGAAGGGGTTGTGCTGTCAGTTGGGCTGGCCAATTTGGGCATTCTGATTTGCAATGGACGAACTCCTTACAATAGTTACACTGGTCATTGTTATGGATTGGGGGCGGGGGGGGCAGATTGTGTTTTGTTTAGGCTTTGCCTGGGTAGGGAGGAACCCTGGACCCTACCTCTAGCCCTCCTCCTCCCCTCTATGCTGTTCCTGCTCTGAGTCCTGCACTCCCTTGAGAGCATTGTAGTTGCTCAATCTGTAACGGCATTAACATCGTTTCAGTTGTCACTTTTTGTCTTTCTTCCTTTTCATGAAAATACTGCGCCACTAGCAAAACGCCAGTTAGTCTATCCTTCCCAGCGTATGAGCACCCCTTGTATCATATCCTCAGTCTTAGGCCGCAGTTCCATTATGAATGCAGACACATTAGCTTGCTCTGCTCTTTCACCTTCATGGAGTTTACCAGACTACTGATCAAAATAGTGTTTTAACCTTTCCAGGTAATCAGCTGGATTGTTGTTCTTACACTGCTTTCAAGCATTGATCTTTGTCCGGCCTGCTTTCTAGGGGCAGCTTTCTAAAACTGTGCAAGGAAGTCTCTGTGAATTCTTTAACGTTTCCTCTTGGGTTTCTTATAAGGGCCATTTACTTTTGGTTTTGTAGGGTAAATGTCAGTAGGTTAGCAGCTTGCAGCGACTTGGTTCAATCTGAACAAGTTGAGTTATAACACTGTATCTCCCCTGGTGTTTTACTTGGAACTAAATGGGATCATCTCATATTTTGGGGAAACTTTGGTCAGTGTAAACCAGATCTCTGGAGCTCCACGAGGCATGGACAGTCACTAGGGTGTTCCCAGTGCTGGACAGTTGTCGTAAAAGAAGCAATGGGAAGTGGTTTGGAGGTATGAGTTAGGGAATCCTTCAAAAGCAGAAGACTCACCCGGCAAGAGTGAAATACTAAACATGTTTGAGATTTGCAATCTGTCGTGTAACAAATTGAAGGCTGATAGTGCTTGTGTGGCAAGGCTCACTGGCAATTGCATTGGGGCAGACTGTATGCTGTGGAGGTTCACTCCTAGTAGAATCAGGGCTGTGTAACTCAACTTATTCAGGGCTGATGTGATGCCTGTGGTTGTGGCTAATTGGCTGGTAGGTTCAGTGTGGCCAGATTGTAAGATTCAAGAATGTCTTCAGAATATTCGTAACTGAGGGATACCCTTGCAGTGATGGATAGAGGCAGCTATAGCCTTTCTCATTTCTAAGGAAGGTCCAATTTGCCCTGAAGTCTTTTAACTCCTTCAGTTGATCTTGCAGTTTTCTGGGCTCTAGTTTTAGATTCAGTGCCAATGCACTGTTTCTGATGGACCTTTGCTCCACTGGACCCCAGGACACATTTATCTTGCTCAAATGTGCCTACCTCAGGGAATTGTTTAGTTATATCATCTCTTGTAAGATCGTGTCATTGATCCGGGAACGTTCATCTCTTGGATGAATAATTTAAGTGCATAAAATAATCTGAACTCCCTTTAATAGGGGGTGGCACTTGCTTTGACTGAACTTTTCCTATTCTCACAGAGGTAAGACCAGAAATGACTTGCACAGGAATCCATGCCACTCCTCCACAATTCCCCACTCTATTGTGCTGAGACAGCGTTTCAGAACTAAATGGGGGAAGAGAGGGGCACTACTGTATTCCTCAGCGTCGACCAATACTTATTCAAAAAGTTTTTAGAACTCAAATATTTAGATATTAAGATAATCAACTCTAAATATTTCAGGTGCAGAGGGACTGGATATGTCTCAAGACCACTAGAGACAATGAAATAAACCAAAAACAAGACCTGTCATATGCTGACGGGTGGTCCCTATGTGCACTCCTACAGGATATATATCCCACAGATTTAAATGGTTCAAAAGAAATATCAATGACTCCCTGCAAACCAGTTGATATCTTTCAAACAAACTTACTTTATAGTGAAAATTGAGAAAAAAAACAATATCCCATAAAGGTTTTCAAAACATACACAGTACATAATCAATTGTTTTTCTTCATAAACAATTTGTCTTTTTTCACATAAGGATTTACATAGAAATTGATAAAACAAATACATTCTCGTGCATAAACGTATTCCAAACCAATGATTCCTTGTGGCTAATAGAAATTCAAAATACAAAATTCAAAATTCAAAGTAATAGTTCGAGTCACGACATACAATTCATAGGGAATGTCTCTCTCACGCCATAATCACATCGAGGGTGACAATTCACAAATGTCTCTGATGTATATTGCAATTTGCAACAAAATATTGTATGTCCTGTATTGGTGCCTCAAGATGCTCCAAGTATGTGGGCAGTGTCCACGGGGTTCTGTCTAAGATGCAAACGTGTTTCGGATTAAATCCTTCTTCAATGCTGATACTGCCGTATTCTGATTATCATTCAAATTCCAGAGGTGGATCTGTAGATAACACATGGATATGGTTGTTTATCAATGTATATTAAACCAATGTATCGAGAAACAAAACTCAAGAAACCTAAAAACTGATTCCGACTGACCTTGTGTCACATGACCAGATTATAGCTATGCCCTGTCCTCCAAGGGCGGTAATTGAACAGGGAGTGGATGACAATGGCAATTGTGGCGAGGCTGCGAATGGTGTGATGCACAAACTCATCTGAATAGTCTGTTTATCCGGACCGGGACTGGCGGGTTGCATAGAGAAAATAAGGGGTAGGATTCACTATGCTGTAAATAAATCACTAGCAACAATATCACCATGGAGTTGCTCAGGCAAAGTTGAATATGGACCTCAATTATACAGAGTACATAACGTGGGGTCTTGATATGACCTTGTTGCATCTATTCAAATTTGTTTAACACACTGTCTCCTACCGCGGTTATATATTAAAAATGTCGGATGGAATAGGCATCCCAACACTGCTACCAGCCGTTAATGCCAGTGGCACGCCTTCATGCCCACAGTGTTCGTGAGCGTGTACACGTCCCACTGTATATACTGGTAAACGGTCCCTCGATCGTCGGCTCCCACCGGCTGACTAGTCTATAAGCTAAGAATACAGACTCGAAACTTACGAGACCGGGAGTCAGCACGCAGCGCTGACAGTGTTTCATACCTGACATCGTCTTGTAGCTGCTGCTTCGTCAGAATCCCCCTCACTATTGTGCAGATGCAACCTTTATACAAGGATAACGATTCAGAGGCAGGAATAAGGAAAGGAGACTGTGTTACAGTCACATGGGGGTGGAAGACAAGTAAGCATGATGGAATTCCATTGCTCAAATAGAGATAAATAGGAAGGAGGAAAAAGAGTTTTATAGAAGGAGAAAGATCAAATAGATAGATGAGTGCCAAGTCAGTAGCATTTGCTTGTGGAGGACATGGAATTGAGGGTGATTCAGCATAAAGGAAACCAAACACTTCTCCAAAGTCACATATCCGTTGAGCATCAGAACTATGGCAACACAGATGCACTGAATTTGGAAGGAGACATAACAAATCAATAGGTCACATGTCACTCGCGCAGTTGCTGTCTTTTCTCGCCGGCGGTGCAGGCTGCAGACCGCCAGTCTGTCTGCCTCTGGAGAGGCAACACGGCGCTTGCCAGCAGGAAGAGGAGCACCACGCCGCAGACGGAGTGGAAGAATGCCTGCTGAGGATTGCGCAGAGAGCGGCTCTGGTGAAGCCCAGGCAGGCAGGAAGGACTTCCGCCGCAGCAGGAGAAGAAGCGGACCCTGCAGGAGAGTGAGCAGAATTTTGCGGCGGGTGCCTGGAGGAAGAGGGGAGAGCGGGTCCGCCTGACCCCCAGGTGAGAGCCTGTAGGAGCAGAGGGGCCGTAGACTTTCGGGGGACAGCACACGTGGACTCCGGGGAACCCTCTGGCGAGGCGCCCCTCCACCCCCAGGTCTCTGGAGGCACGCAGGCCTCAGTAATAACAGCAGACGGAGAGCTGTGGCGCAGCGGGACGCTCTTCAGATCCACAACGGAGCGGGCAAGCCTGGGCCTTGGGAACAGGCCCGGAACCTGGCGCAGCTTTCCTCAGCAGGGTCGAGGGGGCGGCCTACAAGAGGACTTCTGATCTAAGTGAATTGAGGTTCACCCGTGTGTTAATCGGTGGCAGAGTGACCTCGGCCATGCGGCGACTGGTCCCCCAGAACCAGAGGAGGACACATATAGATCCGGGGGGCCACTTGAGTCCCTCCCGGCAAAAGGAACAGAGATCCGGCCGACCATCTGCCGGGTTTGGCGACCTTTCAATAGGTCTGTTGTGGACTGTACTAGAAGGGCAGAGATTCTATACATGGAGCAGATACACGGAGCCCAGCCTACTTACAGACGGTGAGTGCGCCCCCCACAACACACTGTGGGGCTGCAGAGACCCTAAAGCCGGCTCGAGGAGCAGCCCAGAAGGGGACTTGCGGGGCTCAGGAATTCCGGGGGGTCAGGGAGTCAAGCTTCTACTAAAGCGCCCCCCCTTGCGCTGGGTTGAGAGGAGTGCAGTCAGACAGGATGTCAAAAACAAAAGGGAAAGGGAGGATTCCAGGCACTCAGCAGCATTCGTCTAAGCAGGAAGCCAGCTTGGTTCAAATGTGAGCGGCAGACAATACGGTCCACACAAGAGGAAAGGCGACAGCTGAGGCACCAGAGGAACACTTGCTTCCCTCCCGCAGGCAACACAGGCCATGAAAGAGGACATGCAAGCATGGTTCAGAGAACTGCAAGAAAAGTTCATGTCTACGGTGCAAGAGCAGTTCACCACGAAGAGAGAGGACATAAGGCAAGCAGTGCAGGATCTCCAGACAGATGTAGCGAAACTTGAGGCACGTACAGACACGCTGGAAAGAATAGTCCAAAATGTGGAGGAAGAAGCAGCGCAGTACAGGGAGACACAAGAACATTTGGTGCGGCTCACCCACAACCTGGAGCTGCAGTGCGAGGACCTTGAAAATGGGTCTTGCATGGCGAATATCTGCATTAAAAACATGGTGGAGTCGGTGGAAGATAAGGATCTCAAGATGGCAGCACAGGAAGTCTTCAGAGACATCCTGGTGGTGGAAGAGGCAGAGGATATCAAAATAGACAGAGTAAACCAGGTGGGCCCTAAGAGAACGGGGGAACCGGGGGCACACCCCAGAGACGTGCTACTAGCGATGTCAGCCTACCCCCTGAAAGAGGAAATCTTGAGGAAGGCTTGGGGGATGGACCACGTCGGGATGAATGGAGTGGAAATCCAATTGTACCAGGATCTGGCCCAGGTAACGCTACAGAAAAGGACGACAATGGGGCCTGTGGTCAAAGAATTTGCCTCGAGGAAACTTAGATATAAGTGGACATTTCTGTTCGGTCTCCTGTTCTCATGGGAGGGGAAGCAAAGAAGGGTGAGATCATGTGAAGAGGGTCTACAGGTGATCGGCATGCATGACAAGGCCCAGGATATCGGGGACAGACGAACAAGGGAGGAGATCCTCAGGAAGCCATGGAAGTGGAAAACTGTGTAGCAGAAGAGGAAACTCCCGGGTGGAGAGAAGCGCTGAATGGACGGGCGCACGTGCGGCCAGCCTTGAGCGCACGGACTCGCCGGGATGAGTGCTCTTCAAGACCGGGAATGATCGGGGAAGAAGCTGACCCAATGGACTGCCTGGCTTCACGGCCTGGAGGGGGTGCCACCACCGGAATGCCACACCCACAGAGGTAATGTGGGGTTTAGGATTCCCCAGGAAGTTCTTTCCGAGTCAGCAGAGGGCCAGGAGCGACGGGCCGAGCACCCTAGCATCCTTAGGTCCCTGGGCCTTCCTCAGGATAGTTGTTAAAAAGTTGGGGGAGTTATGTGTTGGGGAGGGAGGGAGAGGTGGAAGGGGAAAGGAAAGAAGGGGAGTGGGAGGGGGATCAATACCGGAAGACAAGGGGAGGCATCACACTAAGGGATGTCACGGATCATGGGGAAGTTGAGAATCCTCACATTCAATGTCAGGGGGCTAAACACCCCTGTCAAAAGGAAAAAAGTGGACCACATGCTGAGAAGGGAGGGAGGGGACATTCTAATGCTCCAAGAAACCCATGTTAGACTCGGGGACAAAACCAAGTTGCGCTTAAAGGGGTACAAGCTGTTAGGGCAATCCAACGCTTTAGACAAGAAAGCAGGGGTTCTGATAGCGGTCCATGAAATCAAGAACGTGCAGATCCACGGTACCCTGGTAGACAAAGAGGGCCGGTACGCATTTTCTAACGCCTCTATAGGCGGGCTCAGACTAACCTTGGCCTCCATATACTCCCCAAATTCGGGCCAAGACGGATTCTTGAGGGAGACATTGGGGAAACTGGAGGATTTTGCGAGTGGGGAGATAGTCCTGGGTGGGGATCTGAATATGGCCTGGGACCCAGCAACAGATAGAAGCTCGGGAGGACATCAGGGGCAGGGGGCCCCCTCAAAGCTCCTTTGCCAAAGGATGACCCACTTGGCACTTAGGGACGTGTGGCGAGAGCTGAAAGATCAGCAAAGGGGTTATACACATTACTCACATGTACATAATTCAATGTCGAGAATTGATTACTTTTGGGTCTCAGTGGGGCTTCTGGGGGAGGTTCAGGGAATGGAAATTGGACCAATCTCATTGTCAGATCATGCCACCCTATGGTTGGAGGTGAAGACGCCTAGCAGTAATAGGGGATTGTGGAGGTGGAGGCTCCCTCAGGACATTCTACAAGATCCTATCATGGGGGACACTATTAGAGAAAAGATTCAAGAATACTTCACCCATAATGACTCGGGAAGTTCGGCCAGGAACGGTCTGGGAGGTTTTAAGGCGGTTATAAGGGGCCATTGCATGGCCATGGAGATGTGGAAGGATAAACTAAGACATATATGGGAAAGGGAGTTGGAAAGGAAGCTAACGGATATACAAGGGGAAATTCTAAAGAAACCCTCTTGGACATTGAAGAAGGCACTGTGACACGTTCAGGGTCAGCTGGATGTGTTAAGCACAAAAAAAGCAGAGGCATGTCTGCTCCGCCTCAGGCATTGGTATTACACGAAGGCCAACAAGGCTGACAAATTTCTAGCAAGGCAATTGTGGGCCAAACAACAAAATCTCACTATTAGGGAAATACGGAACGCTCAGGAGAGAAGGTTACCCGCACCGGGGCCATTGGGGAGGTGTTTAGAAACTATTACCATGATCTGTATGCCACAGAGAGCCCCAGCGGGATCGACCAAGATTCCTACCAGAGTACTCGAACTATACCGCAGATAATGAAAGAAGAAAGGGACAAACTGGATGGGGATATCATGGAAGAGGATGTGCGGAAAGCAATTACTGGACTCCAGGCGAACAAAACACCAGGGCCAGATGGGTTCACCGCGGCTTTTTATAAAAAGTATGCAGAGACCCTGATCCATTTCCTAACAAAGCTGTTTAATTCTTCAGAGAAGAGGGAAACGTGACCCGACTATGAAGGAGGCAAAGGTACTGGTTTTTCACAAGGCAGGGAAAGATCCATCCCTCCCAGGATCATATCGCCCAATTGCCTTGATAAATTTGGACTCCAAAATATACTCAAAAGTTTTAGCTGCAAGGCTGTCCCTGCTACTCCCCAAACTAATAAATGAAGATCATTCAGGGTTTATTCCAGGTAGGCAAACCCAGGACAACTTGAGGCGCATAGTCAAGCAAATCCCGGCGATATTACTCACAGTAGATGCCGAAAAAGCATTTGACCGGGTGGAATGGTCCATCCTGTTTCGAACACTAATCCGCATGGGATTCGGGGGAAATTTCTTGAACATAAGGACCAATTACAACACGCCATCCATAAGAATCACCATAAATGGGGATGGGGAGGTCACGGGTAGAGTGGAGCTCACAAGGGGCACTAAACAAGGGTGCCCGTTGTCATGCCTTCTGTATGCAATATTCTTAGAGCCACTGCTCAACAGGATCAGGGAATCGGCTGCTATCACGTGGATCGACATGGCTAGCAGGCAGCAGAGGGTGGTCGCGTATGCGGACGACTTACGGGTCGCCATCACCGATCCGACACGCATCCTCCCCGAGGTAATACAAGAACTGGAGAAGTTTGGGGCAATCTCGAGACTGAAGAGTAATCGGAACAAGTCTGAAATTCTTGCCCTCACAGGGGACAGAGAGGAGCTACAACAGGTGGCTGATTCCCTAGGTTTACAGATCGCAGACACAGGGATCAAATACCTTGGCATAAGGTGGATCAGCTCTATGGGGGGAAATATCCAGACCTACTGGGGAAAATTAAGAAGGACTTGGATAAGTGGAATCCTCTTGTGATTTTGTGGTGGGGGAGAATCATATCGGTGAAGATGACCATCCTTCCGAAACTGCTGTATTTCTTTCAGGCTCTCCCGATTAGGGTCCCCAAATCTTTCTTTAGGGTGCTCTCAAAGGCAATATCCTCCTTTATCTGGAAAAAGAAATCCCTACGGGTAGCTAGGGCAGTTCTAATGGCTCCAATTCTCGAGGGAGGCATGGCATTCCTGCACTTTTTCAGGTACTATTAGGCAGCGCAACTGTGGATCCTGAAAGAATGGATGGGAGAGGAGCAACAAAAGGTATGGGCCGAGCAGGATAGGACGGTGGCAAGAACTCCTCTGAGGGAGCTGCTTCGGAAGGAGGGCCTGACCAGGCATCTAAACCTACGCATCAGCGATGTAATGAGGGCCCCACTGGAGGCATGGAACGTCCTTGCTCGGAAAGGCATCTTAAAAGCAGTGCCGGGCCCTTTCACCCCAATGTTCGGAAACCCTGGATTCCCACCGGGAATGGAAAAGGGGGCGTATGTGAACTGGGAAAAGGCAGGGTGTACGAAACTGGGTGAAATGATGCAAGATCATGAGGTAATCTCTTTTGAGGCATGAAAAAGCAGCCTTAACCTCAAGGAAACTGATAGATATAAATATGAGCAGCTCATGCATTGGCTAGCAACCCCTTCCATCAAACAGGCGACAACTAGGGATCTTACACCTTTTGAAAAGTACACGTTGACCAACCCGGTAACCAAGAAGTTAGTGTCAGCACTCTATAAACACATCAACGTGGAGGGCGAAAGGGTCAGGTGGAGCTACATGGTGAAGTAGGAACAATCGCTGGGAGAACCCATCAGTATGCTGCAGTGGGAGGACCTATGGGGGAACATCCCAAAACTGACCTGTGTGGTGCAAACGAGGGAAATGTGGGTAAAGGTGTTGACCCAATGGCACTACACTCCGGTGCGGTTGAATTCGATGTTCCCAAAGGCGTCCAAGCTATGCTGGAGAGAATGTGGTGGAGAGGGTACATGGAGACACATCTGGTGGGACTGCAGTGGGATCCAGGGCTTCTGGGCTTGGGTAAAGGCACAGTTGCAGGGGATATTTCCTAATGTGGCCCAAATGGGGGAGAAGGTGTGGCTGTGCGGGATCAAGGACCCAGTGGCGAAGAAGTTTACCAAATCACAATGGAGGAGCTTTATGGGTCTGCTAATAGCGGCATGGGCGGCTTCCTTTTTCCCTGACCTTTATTTCGGCTACTGACCTTTTCTTTCCTTTTCTGTCTTCTTTGTCTTTCCATGTTTGCTGTGTTTTTCTTACTTGTTTCCTTTTTTAGGTTTGTTCATGTCATTTGCCCTCAGTTTTTTTTCTGTTACCTTTCTGTACTTCCCTCTTTTTCTTCCATCTGTTTTTCCTTCTGTCTAGTCCATCAAACCCTGTAACCATTTCTATATTTCTCCATTCTGCATCCTCTCAGACTATCTGTCGTACTCGCTCACTCTTTTCCATTCTTTCACCATCTCACTTTTCATCTTGAACGGCCGTGATGCTTTATGCTTTCTTCCTCTACATGCTTTTATGGCCTGGCTCCAAGGCATTGACCACATCTAACGCAAGTCTCTTCTACTTCCAAAAAACATGTTGCCTCCACTGGCTTGCAGTCCCCTAGGAGCCATCACCAACCCCAACAACAGTGCAGATATGCGCCATACAAATGGCAATTAACAAAACAAACGCCACCTGGTTTTAGCTCTTACTTATGTCATTTAAAACGTGCATGTACACAAGTGTTTCTAGGCGCCACAAGACAAGGGAGGGAAAACCTAGGGCGGACAAGACAAACAATCCTACTAGGCATTGTGTCATTCGGATCATGCAAGTGTGACAATAGAAGTGTAAGGGGAAGCCGGTGACGGAAGTGCAAGGGAGTGGAGTGCGACAGGGCAGAATGGCTCTGACTAAGTGCTGGAGGCAGGGGTCTGTAGGGATTACAGTTTCAGCCCCTAAATTCATGGTAGGCCAGGAGGCAGTGCAAGGAAGACTGGTCATGGAGGAGCCCGGTACCCAGTGAGACTGAGAGAACCAAGCGACCAGTCGGCACAGCAGACAGGTAAGTTAGCAAGGGAGCGAGAGAGAGGAGAAGAGGAGGGTCGTGAGCTACTTCCAGAACTTCAGGTGGTCCGGCTCAAGTCTGAAAGTGGCAGGCAGGCAGTTCCAGAGGGAGATGCCTGCAGAGTAGAGCGATCTACCCCCCAATCTCTGCCGGGAGAAGCATCTGACCCTCAGAGAGTTGGAGGTAGCTGAGCGAAGGGCTCTAGAAGGAAGGTATTTCGGAAGAGAGAGTTGGATGTGGTGAGGGTCCTGGCCCCAGAAAGCCTTGTGGATGATTCTGAGGGTCTTAAACTTGATCCTTTCAGCCACCGAAGAGATTTCAAGGATCGAGAGATACAGTCCCTGGGCTTGTTGCCAATGATAAGTCTTGCAGTCCGCTTCAGTATAGAAAGAGGCTGTTGCACTAGTCCAGCCTGGAGTGAACCAGGGCTCTGGAGACAGTGGGCATCTGGGGGAAAGTGAGGAAAGGTAGAATACCTCTGGGGAGGTGCTGTTGGAAGTGAGCCTTTTTGGCAAAGTCTGTGATGTGAGGAGAAAAGGAGAAGGTGGAGTCAAAGGTGCCGCCAAGATTTTTTGCCTCACAGGAAGGCGAGGGTCGAAGGCCCAAGGAAGGTGGCCAGAGTGAGAGGGAAAGCAGGAGCAGGGGTCGCAATGAGAAGGATCTCGGTCTTACTGTCATTAAGGCATAGATCGTTGGAGGCACATCAATCTCAAATCCTGAATCCCGCATAGACAATCAGGAATGAGGGTGGAGAGGAGGCAGAGGGAAGCCTGAAAGAGAGACGAATGTCATCTGTATAACACTATAAGTTAGAAGAGAAGATGGAGATCAGGTGGGCCGAAGGGGCCAGATAGACATTGAAGAGCCTGGGTGAGAGGATAGAGCCGTGGGGGACACCACAAGTGGAGAGAGAGGTGGTGGAGAGAAAAGACCCAAGTTAGACCTTCGAAGGACAGTTCGGGAGGAAGGAGGTCTGCCAGGCCAGGGCCTGATCCATGATGCCCAGAATCACTGGGAGGCTGTTGATCACAGTGGCGTGATTGACTGTGTCGAAAAGCAGAGGAAAGGTGAAGGAGGATGAGGATAGAGGGGGAGCTGGAGTCTAGGTTAGAGAGCAGATCTTCATAGGTGTTCAGGAGAACAGTTTCCATGCCTCTGGCTGCTATGAAGCCAGACTGATGGCGATGGAGGCAGCCGACAGATTCATTGTGTAGGGTAAGCTGGGAGATGGCCAGATTTTCCACAAGTTTGCTTAGGAAAGGAGTGATAGAAATCAATAGTTTACCGCACTTGTACGATCAGCACAATTATTTTAGGAGAGTTTGCGCAAGGGCTTGCTTGGGGGGAGAGGGGAAGGATCCACTGGCGAAAGTGTGATTCCAAAAACTGTCCAGCGCCGGAGCGAGGGTGGTAATATGGTCCTTCATGGTTCTGTAGGAGCAGTGGGGGAGAACCTGTTACATCGACACTTTCTTAGATTGGACTTGTCTAGAGACATCATCAGTGTTGGCAGAGCGAAGGAAGAAAAAGGGAGAGGAGAGGGTGAGACAGCCAAAGGGAGCCTAAGAGAGGTGTAGAGAGAGAGAAAAGGAAAAGCGAGGACAAGATGTCCTATGTTTTAGTGGTGTAATGAGAGGCCATAGCTATACAAAGGGCCTGGGAGGGGCAGGATAGGTGGAGACTGCAGTAGGGTTGGCCAACTCCTTGCAGATTCTAAAGAGTTCAGCCATGTTGTTAGAGGCTGCAGGGACATGGCTTTGGATATGGACTCTTATTAGAGAGGACAACAAGTCTGCATAGCCTTTGGAGCAGGCGGCAGGCCAGTTTGTCAGAGGATGCACCCAAGCCCTCTACTTCCTCTCAGCCACCCTGCACTTGCGTTTCAGGGTAGTGAAGTCTGAGTCGTACCAAGAGTTGCACTTGGAGGTATGCTTCAGACACATTCTCATGACAGGGGCAAGGATGCAGGTTAGAGAGGTCTGTGTCAGAGTGCAAGTCGGACGCAGGGGTAGGAGGAGCAAAGAAAGTAGAGGCAAAGGCATTCATTGCCACTTGTTTCATGGGTTGAATGACCGAGGATTGTGGCAGTGCTGGGGTAGGCTTTGCTTGAGGGGCAAGAAGTTTCGGGTGAGAGGAGAGCAAAGAATGGTCAGTCCAGGAGAGAGGAGTGGTGAAAGTGTTAGAGACTGGATGTCTTAGAAGATGAGGTCATCCAAAGTGTGACGAGCAGAGTGTCGGACCAGAGGGTAGAATAAAAAGAGAGAGAGAGTCGCATAGGTTGAGGAAATGCCCTGAGGAGGGATTAGTAGCATCGAGGTGTATGTTGAGGTTTCCGAGAAGTTGATCGGATGAGGCAAAGCGTGAAGAAGAGTGGTCAGCCCATTCTGTGAGGGAGACCTGGCCAGGTGGCCTAAAGATGGTGGCCACAGTCCGAGAGAGAGCCTGCAGACTAGGCATTCAAAGGAGGAGTAGGAATGACGGAAGCAGGGACCCATTCCGGAAGATCAGGGCCACTCCACCTACGGGCCGTTCAGTTCTGGGCTCAGAGAGGATCTTGTAGCCCTCAGGGAGGAGAGTGTCAAAACCCATGACAGAGCTGGCCTTGAACCATGTTTCGGTGAGAACAATGACATCCAGATTAAGGTCTTTGAGGAGGTGGCAGATGTCAGAGGAATGTTTCACAGCAGAGCGAGAGTTGAGTGTAGCTACTTGGAGCAGGTTGCCACATTTGAAAGACTTCCGAGATGGGGTGCAAGAGTGGGATACACCCAGGGGAGGTGGTAGAAAGGCCGAGAGTGGGCAGATGCAGTAGACCGAGGTGACATAGGGGCCAGAGAGGTGTTAGGAGTGGCAGGAGAGGGGAGGAGATTGATGAGACATGGGTGACGCTGATCAAGGAGGAGGAGATTGGGCTGAGAGCCTCTGGACTATGACGGTACCATTTAGATAGACATTTATGATGGTCTTAGAGGATTGGAAGGGGGCCACGAGGTTGTCCAACTAGGTGCCACCATTAATGGGAGAGGAGGAGAGAGAACAGAGACCATTTGTGGAGTTCATAGGTCTGGAGAGATAACGACAAAAGAGAATGTTGGTTAGAGTCTGTCTGGAGGAGGTGCCGATGTGGGTATCAGAGATGGGGAGGCCTGTGTTGGAGACCAGGATATCCCACTTGAACTTTTTCCTTCCAGACATAGTGAGAGGGATAGGATAGGAGATATAATACAATATTTTGTGAAGATGGGACAGATTGAGAGCCCCATAGAGGGCGCGAGAGGGCCAGAAGGGAGAGTGAGGAAGGAAAGACACAATCACAGCCGAGCACCACAGGAAGCACCAGGGGGTAGTGTCACACAGAAGGAGGCACACAGGAGCCGCAGGCAGGAAATAAACCACAGTGAAAGCACAAGCAGTATGGACGGAAGACCGGGAATGGGGGAGGTGGGGCAGCGCACTGCAAAACACCTAGATTTGGCTTTCCTAAAAAGAGGGGAAAAGGCCTAGTTTCAACACAAATAGCAAAGCAAAAGGAAAACGACTTTCCTATAGAGATGCAAGAGATGTCCAAGCAATACAGTTCGCTGAGATGGTTATGGGTGGTGCGATAAGAAAAAATGCAGTAATTGGGGGGTGGGGCAGTTTAATGGGGTGCAGTGATTGCTGCACCTCCTGACGTACCGCACTTACTTTTGCAGTTGCAGTAGGTTGACGGCTGCAAGGGCCGAGGGGCTGCCCTAGATGCCAAAAGTATGAAGGGGCTAGTGCCCAATAGGGGTCTGGTGGAGGGAAAGGGCCGGAGGAGGAACAAAGGGGTGCATAGAAAGGCAAGGAACGAGGCCGCGAGGCGGTAGAAGTTAAACACACTAATTTCACTTTAAAATGGTGGAATGCTACGAGCAGAGCGCTCGTGCACCTTACCGTGTGCTTCAGGCCAGCTGATGGAATAAGCTGAGCGCGGCACCAGTGGCGTCGCTAGGGTGGGGCCCAGGCCCCACCACCTAAATTCTGTGCCTTCCCTTGGTGCCCCCCTACAGTGGCGTACCGAGCGGGGAGGGGCAGGGAGGGCAAGACCTGGGTATATGTCAGTTGGAGAACTCTCCCGTTAGGCACCTCAGTGAGGGTGCCCAACGGGAAAGGTGTCGGCACGCTCATTGTCTTGGCAGCAGGACACCTTACTCTTTCCTTTCCAAATGGGAGAGGTGTTCCGCTGCCAGGACAATGTCACAAGGTGCTCTGGGCAGCAGATGGGCTCTCACGTTGCTCTGTGTCTACAGAGAATTTCAATGGGAGCCATTAGGCAATGATGTGAGGGGGGAGAGACTAGTAGCAGGGACTTGTCCCTTTAGAAATGTAAATGGGAGTGATCAGAAGTGAGAAGGGTTCATAATGTTGCATGCTTTATGAGATTACTATGGCTTTAAAACCCAAGGGGGATTTGTTAGGCTACATTAATCTGCATGATGCTATTGTGACATTGCATGCAGATCCGGAGAATAAAACTAAAGCCATGCTCTTATTGCTCAACATATTTCTCTGACAATGTGTATAGTTAGTTTACTATGAAATGATAGTTTATTATGTAATGTGGTTTGCTTTCAAGCCATTGCTATAAATGAAGTATTTAAGCACATGAAATGCAAAGCACAACCTTAATAAAAATCTATAGCAACTAAACCTGGGAAGATGTGCTCAGTTGATTAAACTGTCACCATCCTGGTTTCACCGTTTAACCGAAGTGTTTGATCCTGGGCAATTCATTTAATCACACTGTGTCTTATCTGCTGCGCTGTAAGTGATTCACTTCATAGCTTATGTTACTATATCATGCTGTTCTTTTTTTTCTTTCTTAAAGCCTAATGACTAGTTGCTCCATATATAATAATAGTGCAATGTAGATATTTTGCACCACAAAGTTATTTGCCACTTACTTATGGCAACTTATTCTAAAGTCACTTCCATGGAGCCTCCAAGTATCAAAGACTGATGATGCTTCTTGCAATGTCCATTGCAGTGAAGTCATTTCATATGGTGCAAAGCATATGCAAATTGGGAGGCGTGCATGTATTTTTCCCAGAGCACCTGGACAGAGCTCTAATAGATGAGTTTCCGGTATCTGTGATGATTCTAGAGTTTTATTTTTGTTGTTGTGTTAAAATGCCATCTGCCACTAATGTTACCAGAAAAGTAGAATGGGGCTTGGGTGGGCAGTTTGGGGGCACGAATGAGACTGTATGGAATTGGGTGCACTGCATTTGGGGGGGAAACTAGTGGGACTTTTTTCGTGGCTCGCCTCCCCTCCCACTCTTGCAATGCTGGATACTTCACTGCCCTCTACCTGGGCTTCTCTCTCTGCAGTGCTGCCTGTGGTACGCCCGCATGGCACACACAGGGCCACAGTGCTGCCGCCCTGACTGGCTACGGGCACGGCAAATGCAGTGAAGAACGCATCATAAAGGTGCACACAGAACAGCAAAACAGGGGTGAGGGTCGGCAGTCGGAGACCAGAGCTTGCCATTGCTAGGCCTTATTGCACTTTGAGACACACAAATGCATCGGCGCATTACAAATGAACCATTACATTACTGCATGCATGCACAGCTAGGTAAAAAGGCAAGCCGTGCCCCCTGCCCTGCCTGAGGGAGCGAGGGCACAGTGAAAAAAGACCCCACTTTGAAATTCAACAATCGGGCCGGCCGGGCCGCAGATTTGTTGAAATTCAAATTGAGGTCTTGGCGGGTAGCTCGCCCCTGACAAGGCTTTCCCGGCCGCGCCCACAGCTTCGCGGATGGAAGCAGGGGGCTTGGCAATCTAATCTGCAGTCCTCCTTTCTCCAGCCGTCATTTGCACGTTTGAATCCGTTTTGCCTAGCCTGTTATCTTTCTTCTGGCCTGAAAGGGACACTGCCCTCGAGACATCAGAGTGCCTCAATCTCTGCATATGACACTGCTTTAAAGGATCATATCTTGTCGCTAGTTGACCGCTGTTATAGCGCGCACACTGACACACACACTGTGCTCCTCTAGTTCACATGCCCGTCTGGACAGTCTCTGTGCTCTTGCTACATTTGCACTATGAAATGTCCACACAAAGACCTTGCTGAGAAAGGAACCCACAGCCCCCATTGCGATCTGCACAGACCTTCCAGTAAAGCACCTGCAGCCGAGATGCACAAAAGGCATTGCGAACTGTAGGTATTAATGGCACACTTGTCAAAGGCCCCCTACAGCAGATGCGATCGGGACACAATATAAAGTGCATAAAAGGGCAGGTGTCCATTACCAGCCAATGACCACAGGCAACATCTAAACAAATTGCCCATGAAGGCCCGAAACCCAGGAGTGAACTTAACTGGTGCTGGGCGATATAGCGAATTTTTTAGATATACTGATATATATGTCAATGTTGATACAGGATGAGACAATATAATTAACATCAAGATATATACATAAATACAACAGAATTGCTTGCTGTACTCCCCCAGGCCACTTTGAACTACTTTAAACGTCTATTTGGGAAAAGCAAACACTTTGGCTTTTTATAGGCGCCCGCCCCTTACTTTTGTCTGTCACCATCTCTATGCATGTATTTTTGGATGTATATAAAACCACCTCGGCAGACACAAGTGAGCTCTGCTATTCCAACAGATGTGACTGCAAAACTCAAGGGAGCCCTAACCCCGCCCGGTTTAGAAACAACCGGCTCCGTGATACTCGAAGCAACGCAACCTTAATGGCTATTTACGACGTTTCAATGTGTTAAAATGGTATGTTGTGAATTCACGAATGTATGTATCCTAGCGACTGAAAAGTCTGAAGAAGAAAAATCCCTTGGCGCATTCTCTGAAAAAGCTCATCTGTCGCCTGACCCGTAAACATGAAGCCTCCCGTGTTTCCATGGTGGGGATTAATAAAGCTTCCGAAGGAGATCCTGCCTCCCCTCCCCCGCTGCACCAGGCCCTCTCTTGAGAGCTGCGAGAGGGAGGGTTGCCGGTTTTCCCCTTTACAGGAGTCCCTTATCTTTTTCCACAATGTAGGTCAATGGAGACCTCTGCTGGCTCTCGGAGGAACTCCACTCCCGTGACTGAAGATGTTTGCCATGATTACTAGCCACGTACCCTGTACACTTCCTGTGTTCGGAGGTGTAAAAACAGTACCACTTTGATGAATACTTAATTTATACACCGATAGTCCCTGTTACGAGATCGGGATGTGTGGCAACGGCCTAATCGTGCTTGGAAAAACGGACAGTGAGATAGTGTTCCCGATGTTATTTTTTATTTTATGTGAATTTGTGTTCAGCATTTGCCTCACTGAGAGGATGTCGATGCGCCTTACAGTGTTCTGTTGTGAAGTGCTTGGTGAGTCTGAAGTGGTTTGTCATGTGATTTATGATGTCACCTGAGTGCCTGTGGAATGTTGATGTATGAGTGGGAGAATGCTGTGGTGAGTGTTCTATGTTGAATCAGTTGAGCCCTCCCTCCCTGGGTGATGGGTGCCGGTCTCTCTTTATATTATGTCTTATACCTGATGTCTTAATGTCCTGTAACTGTAACTAAGAAACTGAAGTAAACTTACTAAGAAGTAACCTAAAGCTGCCTGGACTGTGCTTTATAACATGTTCAAAGGTTAAAAAGGTGTGTGAGGTGTACCAAGTTGCAAAATGTTTTCAGGGTAGGACGATTACGATAGACAAGTGGTAGCCAGGGAGTTTGAGGGCAGTGTTATGTATGAGGAAACCAGTATGTTTTGAGGCTTTTTTTTTAAGTGATGCAAGAGGGTGTAGTGCGGATGTGAAGAGGTAGGGGAGTCCATGTTATGGGTGACCCCTGGCTAAATGCTTGTTTTTGTTTTCATGGTAGTTTGCAAACTGGAATATGTAGAAGATGCTGATTCTGTTATTGGAATTTCCGTGCGTGATGGGTTTGAGTCAGTCCTGAAGGTAAGAGGGGGTTTTGTTGTGGATGGCTTTGAATAGAATGCCTAGTCCTTTTGGAGGCAATTCTCCAGGGCATGGGCAGCCAGTGCAGTTATGAGGGTGATGTGCGAATGTTTAGGTAAGTGGAGGAGTTCAGCTGCTGTGTTTTGTATGGCTTGCAGGCATGGGCGGCGCCAGGCATGGACTTGGGAGGGCTAAAGCCCCCCCCCCACTTTGATGCAACAGGCATCACTCTGCTGTGACGCCCAGCTCAGGCAAGAACCTCTGACATTTCTCAACTCGGAGAGCATTGTTTTTACTTACTTTTAAGTAAGCAAATACACTGCTCTCCCAAGTGAAAAAACAGTGAAGTGAACGTAGAGGCAGAGGACAAAAAGCCTGCCATGGGGATATCAGTAGACGCCCCCCAACACCCCATGTTATAGCTAAAGGCTTAACTGGCTCAGCTTTCACATGGCCCTTGCTTTCAATAATTGGCATTAACTAAAAATAAGTGTATTAGTGTGCATGCAGGTATGAATGTATGTGCGCCTGCATGCGAGGGAGTAAGTGTGTGTGTGTGTGTGTGTGTGTATGTTTGTATGCTAGGAGGTGTCTGCAAGTGCACACATATGAATGAAAGCAGTGTGAATGGTGTACATGGGTGTGACTGTGCGTGTTAATGAGAGCACAGTGTAAATGTTCTGGGTGCTCGTGGGAATGATGACAGATCAGCTGTGCGGTTGCGTGACTGGTGGATGAATGTGTCTATATATCTGTGTATGTATGTATGTGTGTGTGTGTGTGTGTGTATGCAAGCTGGGGGCTGGGAAGGATCATTGGAGCATGACAGCTTTTTGACAGGAGCATGGCATGTCTTACTGCCGTTTTTGGGCAAAGGAAAGCCACCTTCAGTGTTATGTGATGGTGGGGTTGGGGAGCGGGGTACTACAGTGGGGCTGGCTTGGCTGGGACTTACTGTGGCATGGAAGGGCAAAGCCAACATGAGTTTGCTTACATCGGGCAGGGCATGTTTCTTTAGTTTGACTTCGTTTTTCTTGCTGGTGTTAGTCAAATGCAACATAAATATTCTTGCATAGGGGGAATATAACATGAAGAGTGCTACATAAGTGTTCTTATATGGGGGGGGGTTGTGTAATGATGGTATACTATTTATATAAGGCTTTCACCAAAGCGCTGTACAGAGAACATATTTACATAAAATGTATCACCAACCGAAGTTCGAGGGGATTGGGTCCTCCGACGTATTCCATATCTATGACATGTAATCACCACAGCTGTGCTGCTTCGGAAACTTTTTCGGCGTCTGCGTCCTGCGTCGATGACGTCGATGCGCCGCCGTCGAGGACCTCCTCCGACGTCCGACGTCATCCGATGTGATAAGTAGGACGCACGACGCCAGTAGCCTCAGTTCCGTTTTTTCCGCGAACGTGTTGCTTCGTGTTTCTCGGTTCTAGCCTCGACTCATTGGAGTTCTGTTCTTTCTGGTTCTTCGAACCTGTTCGTTTGTGAATATTCCTTCGACGATGTCTTCCACTTCGTCTTCAACCCCGCGTCCGGGCTTCAAGAAGTGCGGGGAGTGTGGGTCCAAGATGTCGGTGACTGACTCGCACGATGCCTGCCTCTGGTGCCTCGGGGAGGCCCACGACACGGATGACTGTGTCGACTGCCTGTCGCTCACGTCCAAGGCCTTACGCGAACGTAAGAAGAAATTGTCGGTAGGTCGGGTGTCCAAGCCCCGGAAGTCGAAGTCGGCGGGGCTTTCGACGGATGATTCGAGGGGTGACTCTCCGCGTCCTCGTCGGAAGTCTCGTCGGTCTTCTTCTAGGAGTCGGTCTCGCCACTCCTCAGCCTCTTCGAGGCATTCTCGGAAGCGCCGACACCGGTCGCCTTCCAGGTCCTCTTCAGAGGACTCTGCCCGGCACGTCGGTTACCCCACCAGCCGTGCGACGCCGGAGGAATGGGCTTCCTTCGGGAAGAAGATGTTGGCGATTCTTGAGTCGCAGGGTACTCAACCGTCCGCGCCCCCGAGTGGGGTCGGCCGTGAGAGGTCGAGAGCCACCGCTCGCAAGAGTGGTCGGCGCGAGTCACGGGAGAGGTCCCGTTCGGACAAGGGGGCTCGTTCTCGCCGTACCCGTTCCAGGTCCCGGTCCTCGACGCGATCGAGACCGTGTGCACCTGTGATGTCTTCGAGGAAGACATCGACGTCTGAGGCGTCGAGGGCGTCGACAGGCTTTCTCGAGGCTCCGGCTCCGAGGAAGTCGTCGAAGCCGTCGACGGTCAGGTCGTCGAGGGACACGCTCGGGGCTCCGGCTTCGAGGGCTGTGTCGACGCCGCCGATACTGGAGGCGCTGCATCTGACATCGACGCCGATTTCCTCGACGCCGATCCTCTCGGCGCCGTTGCCGGTTTTCTCGACGTCGGCGCCGATTCGCTCGACGCCATCGACGCCTTTCGTGTCGGAGGTGCCCCGTGTCTCGGGTGTTCCCCCTAGGAAGGCTCTGGTTAAGAGCAGGCACTCTCGGGTGCCTTTCCACCACTTGGATTATATTTCAGAGGCGGATGAGGATTCGGATGGCCTGGTTCCTAGTCAGGTGCCGGATGACATTGTCTCGGGCCATAGTCAATTTGACGATTTGAGGCAGTCGCTGCATGATGCCAGTGGACTGGACACCTCTCCGGAGGTGGAATTTGGTCGGCCTGAGCCTGGCTCCCATGCCGATTCCTCATACCGGCGCCTTATGGCTAGGGTGTCTGAGTATCTGGGATGGTCTGCTCCCCCAGGGGAGTTTGTGCAGGATGATCTGACGGGCATCCTTGATGTTGGTCCCCCAACTGACCCGGTACTGCCGTTCCATATGGCTTTACAGCGTAGGGTGGCGGCGGCTTGGACTGCTCCGGAGAGTCTCCCGGCAGTGGGCAGATCCTTGTCGCGAAAATACCGTCCAGCCAGTGGCGACCCCTGCTACTTGACCAGGCACCCCACTCCGGAAAGTTTGGTGGTGCAGGCGGCCACGGCCCCGGCAAAGCAGGCGTCGTACCCTACCATCCCTCCTGATAGGGACGACAAACGTTTTGATGGCTGGGCGAAGAAGGTGTTTTCTTCTGGTGGTATGGCGCTTCAGGCGGCCAACTCCGTTTGTGCCTTGTCGCGTTTCACGCACACTCTGTGGAACTGTGTTGCGTTAGCGGCTGAACATATTCCCGAAGGGGACGAACGGGATGGTTTCCTTGCTATGGTCCAGGATGGTAAGGATGCCATGTGTGAGTCCGTTCAGTCGGGTTTGGACTTAGCTGAATGCGTCAGTAGGTCCATGGCGGCGAGCACCGTGATACGCAGGTTTGCGTGGTTGCGGAAGTCGGGGTTTGCTCCTGATGTGCAGTCCCGGCTCCTCAACATGCCCTTTGATGGTGAACATCTTTTTGGCAGCAAGGCTGACGAGAGCCTTGAGAGGTTGCAGACCTCAAAAGCTGCAGCGAAGTCGTTGGGCGCTGCAGTTCGCCAACCTCCGCTTTTTCATCCTAGGGGACAGCAGTGGAGGGGTGGCTCCTTTCGCTATTACTCGTCCTTTGGTAAAGCGAGAGGAGCTGGCAGTCAAAGGGGCCAACGCAGGGGTACCAGAGGTGGACGACAAGGTACCCGTGGTGCCAAGGCCGCTCGGGCAGTTGCCTCTTTGCCCTCAGGTAACGCCGCAGCCGCTCCTACTCAGTCATGAGGCCATGTACCATGGTTCGCCGGTTGGGGGAAGGCTGGCGCAGCATCTTGTAGAGTGGCGTGCCATTACTTCAGATGTGTGGGTTCTGGAGATCATAACCCACGGCTACTGTCTTCCCTTTCGGCACAGGCCTCGCGACAATCCACCGGGGAACCTCTCTTTGAAGTGTCCGGATCCGCTCCTTGCGCAGGAAATTCAAGCCCTGCTGGAGAAAGGCGCCATAGAACTGGTGCCTGTGGCGGAGAGGAACAAGGGATGGTATTCCCCTTATTTTTTGATTTCGAAGAAAGACGGGGGATTGAGACCCATCATGGACTTGCGCGGTTTGAACAAACTCCTCAGGAAGGACAAGTTCAAGATGGTTACTCTCTCTCAAGTCCTCCAGGCCCTTCAGCTTCAGGACTGGTTGGTGTCACTCGACCTCAAGGATGCTTACTTCCATGTGCCGATCCATCCCAAGCACAAGAAGTACCTGAGGTTCGCGGTTGGCGACTCGCACTTTCAGTTTCGGGTCCTGCCGTTCGGTTTGACCTCCGCCCCGAGGGTTTTCACCAAGCTCATGGTGGTGGTGGCAGCGCATCTCAGGCAAGGGGGGATTCACGTCTACCCCTACCTGGATGATTGGTTGATCAGGGGGAGCTCTCCCGAGCAAGTCCTGGATCATCTGTCCGTCGCCTGCCACTCCCTTCACAGGCTGGGCTTCTCCCTCAATTTAAAGAAGTCCCATTTGACGCCAACACAGAGGCTCCAGTACATCGGAGCAGTGCTCGACACTTCCCTGGGGCTGTGTTTTCCTCCCCAGGTGAGGGCTCTTCACATTCAGCAGATGGTGCACAAGTTTCAGCATGCCCAGACGCTCCCGGCGTTCGAGTTCTTGAGGTTGCTCGGCCTCATGGCATCCTGCATTCTTCTGGTGCCAGAGGCTCGCCTGCGGATGAGATCTTTGCAGTGGGCACTCAAGACGCAATGGTCGCAGTCCTCCGGCAGGATGTCGGACCCGGTTCAGGTGCCGCCCTCGGTCGCCCGGGACCTTCTGTGGTGGGCCGTCGAAGGCAACTTGATGAAGGGGGCTCCATTTTGGCTACCCTGGCCGGAGGTGACGATCGTGACGGATGCATCCCTCACGGGATGGGGAGCTCATGCCAACGGGCTGACAGTCAGCGGTCGTTGGTCTCCGTCGGAGTCCAGACTCCATATCAATCTGTTGGAGCTGAGGGCCGTCAGGCTAGCCCTGAAGGCTTTTCTGCCGACTGTGCGAGGAAAGGCTGTCCTGATCATGACGGACAACACTGTGGCCATGCACTACCTCAACAAAAAGGGGGGGCAGGGTCACTTCCTCTGTGCAGGGAGGCGATGCAGCTCGAGTTCTGGGCCATCCGGCAGGAAGTTTCGATCTCGGCGGTTCATCTGGCCGGAGACGAAAACGTGACGGCGGACGCTCTGAGCAGGCAGAGCGCGATCTCTCACGAGTGGGAGTTGGCTCAGGAGATTCTCCTGGAGATCTTCGCCCTTTGGGGGACCCCTCAAGTGGATCTCTTCGCCTCCAGTGTCAACCGGAAGTGCGAGAGGTTTTGCTCGCGGGAATTTCCTCCGAAAGGAGCCTTAGGCGACGCGTTTGTGGTGGAGTGGTCATTCCCGCTGCTGTACGCGTTTCCTCCAGTCCCCGTCATCCCGCAAGTGCTGCGGAGGTTACGGAAGTTCGGTTCCCGGATGATCCTCATTGCTCCGGCGTGGGCTCGGAGGACGTGGTACCCGGACCTTCTCGACTTGTCCATCTGCCCTCCACGTCGTCTTCCCTACCGAGACGATCTGCTCTCACGGGAGGGGGGTCAGGTTCTCCATCCAGAGGTCGGATCCCTCAACCTTCACGCTTGACTTCTGAAAGGTTGAGGTATAAGGATTGGGACCTCCCTGAAGACGTGATGGAGGTGTTGCTTTCGGCCCGAAGGCCCGCAACTAAGTCTCTGTACCGTTGCCGTTGGCGTAAGTTCTGCGACTGGTGCAGAGTTCAGAATGTGGATCCTTTTGCATGTGACATCCCCATGGTTCTGTCCTTTTTGCTTTCTTTGGCCCACAGGGGCTTGCAAGTGGGTACCATTAAAGGTTACCTGGCGGCGCTGTCCATCTTTAAGCGCTCATCTGAAGAATGTTCTTACTTTAAAATCCCTTTAATTTCACAGTTTCTGAAGGGGCTCACTAATGTGTTCCCTCCGTCGCCTTTCCTGGTGCCCGGTTGGGATTTAAACCTTGTTCTTAGGTTTCTTATGGGTGCTCCGTTTGAGCCTTTACATTCTTGCCCTTTGAGGCTGTTGACTTTGAAAACTACGTTTTTAGTTGCGGTTACTTCCGCTCGCAGAGTGAGTGAGTTACAGGCACTTTCTGTTAAGCCACCCTTCACTGTATTTCACAAGGACAGGGTTGTCCTTCGAGTTCGTCCTTCTTTTCTTCCAAGGGTAGTGACGGAATTTCATTTGGCCCAGAAGATTGTTCTTCCGGCATTCTATCCTCCTCCGCATCCTGGTAAGGAAGAGGAGAGGCTCCATAGGCTTGATCCTAGGAGAGCTTTGAGCTTTTATGTTTCTCGCATGTCCCGGGTCAGAGTGGACGATCAACTCTTTATTGGTTACGCTGGTAAGCGCTTGGGGCAAGCTGTGACGAAACAGACTTTGTCACGCTGGATTATTTTGGCCATCTCGGAGTGTTACCGCTTGGCGGGTAAGGACCCACCGGCTGGCTTGCGGGCCCATTCTACCAGGGGCGTGGCTGCATCTACTGCCCTGCAGAGGGGTGTTCCTATTCGCAACATCTGTGATGCTGCCACCTGGGCTTCAGTACATACATTTGTACGGCATTATTCCCTCGATTCCATCAGAGGGCAGGATCTGGCCTTTGGCAAGGCGGTCCTTTGCTCTGCTATTTGATTGGCTATTCTAAATTTTGTTTCTAAATTCTTTCCCTCCTCCTTGATTTGGTACTGCTTTGGGAGTCTGTCATAGATATGGAATACGTCGGAGGACCCAATCCCCTCGAAGAACAAGTTACTTTCTTACCTGGTAACGTTCTTTCGATGGGATGGTCCGACGACGTATTCCATATCGCTCCCACCCTGCCTTCCCCGCTGCAGAATTTCTGTTGCGATTGCAGCTTACGTTCTGCAAGGCTTTGTGTCGGACTGGCAGTTGACTAATGTCACACGTTCTGGGGGAAAAAACTACAACTGAGGCTACTGGCGTCGTGCGTCCTACTTATCACATCGGATGACGTCGGACGTCGGAGGAGGTCCTCGACGGCGGCGCATCGACGTCATCGACGCAGGACGCAGACGCCGAAAAAGTTTCCGAAGCAGCACAGCTGTGGTGATTACATGTCATAGATATGGAATACGTCGTCGGACCATCCCATCGAAAGAACGTTACCAGGTAAGAAAGTAACTTGTTCTTTGCACTCATTTATCGAGCTTTGAAGTATGAAAGGCTGAGTTGGCCTTGCCGGGCTTTGAACCTGTGAATCGCACTCAGATTGCAACAGCGAGCGCTCAGCCTGCTGAGCTATCTTACTGACTAGTATGTTTTCGAACTGTGGAATTGCAGTTTATTACTGGTGTTAAGGCCAAAGGCAACATAAGTGTGCTTACATTGGGTGGGGGCATTTGTGCAACCTACAAGGCAATGAATTTATTGCTGTGGCATGAGATTTTTTACTGCTTTAGGGAGCAAATCGAATATGAGAGTTCTTATATGGGGAGTGGGGTATTTGTGTAGACAGCAAGGATATATTTTCTTACTGTGGCATGGCTTTTCTTTCTAGCATTAAGGTAAAGCCAACAGGAGTATGTTCTTACATGTGTATTGGCAGAGAAAGCATAAACATGTTTTGTTCTGGTATCGTTACTGGCATTATGACCAAAGCAAACATGGGTATTTTCCTATCTGGGAATAGTAGCATATATAGGTGCACAGTAAATATGAAAATGCTTTTTATGCTTGCAGAGTACTGGCATACTGGCATATAGTGGGCAAAGGCATTAGGAAAATGTGTTATTAAAATGCTCCTGTCCATTGTTGATGACTTGGCATTTAATAGACTTTTTATGTCTTAACCTACAAAACCAATTGTAAACTGTGGGACTTTTTACCTAATTTATTACAGAAAGTGTACTGTAAAATGCCACATTTACCCCATTATTTCAAATCTTTTCTCAAGGGGACCACCCCCCTCGATTGGTTCGCCCTCCCTCACTATGCTTTGTCACTCCTGTGCATTTGCATTTGGCTGGGGGCAGAAAAAGTGCTCTTCCTAGTGTGGGCCCTACTCCAGGCACCCCTTGTTACACAGTTGTGGCTATGCCTCTGAGTTGGGGTGAAATATGAATCTAATGGGCCAAAGGAAGGCCTAATATCTACTCGGCCTCCTGGGCTTGGGGAGTAGGGTAAGGGGGATGGATCAATAGCCCAATAGATTTAATGCCCCGTCTAAAAATGTTTTCAAAACTGCCATCCAGCACCCCCAAAATGTTGAGGTTGGCTCTGCCCCTGCTTGCAGGGGTGTGGCCTGAAAGCATGTTGTTGGGAAGTCCAGCGAGGAGAACATTACCATAGTCCAGCGTGGACAGAACTATTGCTTGGACTGAAGTGCAGAAGTTGTCGGGGGGAGAGATGTGTCCGATCTTTTGCAGGAGGTGTAGTTTTAGGAAGCCCTGTCCCTTCCTTAACTCTTGGATCAATGGCATCTCTCGCCCACACATCCAAAGCGAAGGGCGTCCGAAGAAAATGACAATTCCTGTTTGGACTTGTTAGGACAGGAAGGACCCAGGACCACAACCTCTGCTCCTCTAACATTGGGTAAGCTTCCTCAAATGTGTTTCACCCCTCTCTCATAACAGCCCCTCCCTACAATCACCACTAATCAACTACACTGCTTATCATTAACATCATGGACACTGCATCGCAGCAACCCCACCCGCATCACCATACACCCCATCACCACTCCAGCATCTACCCTTACATGACAACTGATGCTTGTCAATGTACGCTCAGCAGTCATCCATGCAGCAGACATCGCCGACCTCAACACCACACGTGACCTGAAATGCCATCTTCATTACTGAGACCTGGATGACGTCCACCTCCATCCACATCCTAGATGTCCTCATCCCTAATGGCTACAGAATTCTACAACAAGACTGTCTAAACTAAATTGGCACAGCTCTCCATCGTTCACATAGCATCATGGCCAGTACTGCAGAGCATCCAATCTTTCCCTGTTCAAGGAACTCTCTACTACATGCAGATGACTGATCACCACTTGCAAGGTCAAATAATGGAATCTGAGCCCTCTCCAAAGCCATCAAACACTGCATCAACCCTCTGCCTGACCAACCCGTACTGCACTCCATCGAAAAATCCACCACCATCGACTTTCGTCATCAACAAAATCAGTATGATCTGCCAACACAGACACCAGCTCCACAACGGACAGCATACTACTCAGCCAATCTTGCAAAACCATAACTATCAGGGCAACCGTCAACACACTCACTATGGAAGAGCTCACTGCCACCCTAGCATCCTTCAAGGGCCATCTTACACGAACAGTATCATCCCTTCTTCCATACCCAAGGCCCTTCCAACTGAAGCACTCCTCCCTTACCTGATAGTCATCAACAGGTCCCTAACCCAAGGCACTTTCCCCTAGAACCTCAAGACAGGACAAATCCTCCAGCTTCTCAAAAAATCAACATAGGGCCTAGATGTCCACAGCAGCAAGTGCTCCATTGCTAACCTTCCCTTTGTAGGTAAGTTCCTTGAAAAAAATAATAGCCACGCAACTCCTCCAACATATCGAAGCCAACAACCTCTTCAGTCCTACCAATCTGGCTTCAGGTACAGATGGAGCACAGAAACGGCTGCCATCAATCTAATTGACAATGCCCTTCAAATCCTTGATGATGGCCATCCTTGTTCTCGTTGACCTCTCAATAGCATTCCGAGACAGTAGACCACCAGACACTCAGTCTACACCACTGCATGGGGATCAGCAAGATCTTTCTTAGCTGGTTATAATCCTACCTTCCCAATCGCCACCAATTTGTACAAATGCCCATCACCTGTGGCATCCTCAGTCCCATGATCTTCAGTCTTTTCATGAAACTGTTCTGAACCCTCGCCGCCACACACAACATCCACATTCACCAATACGCAGATGACACAAAGATCTACCTCAAGATATCCTCCATCAAAGACATCCAGAGGCTCAAGGCCTGCCTCAGGTTCTATGTCATCCCATTGCCAGGGTTTTTTTTCACTGAGTTTTTTGCTGGTGATATTTGGCTGGAAAAAAACGTTGTTGCATTTTCTTTTAACATTTAGGGGGTCCCCCCATACCACATCTTCCCAGTTTCGTAACTACCTATTCCCCACAGTCCATACCCCTTATATCCCTTTATCCCGCCCCCCCACCTCCATCCATATTTTTCTGAGTTTTTCTGGCCACAAATCATCAGCATAACACTCCACAAAAAAACCCTGCCAATTAATGAAGGTTGTACCCAGCCTCACATTGATTCAGTCATGGATGTCCACTGCTTTCCTGAAACACAATCCCCGCAAGACTACATTCCTAATGCTGACAAACACTGAACACCCTGACCTCCACTCTTGGCTCCCTGCTATGAACCTGGAGGGCTTCACATCCCTGCTGGTCACTTGTGCCAAGTCTCTTAGGTTCGATGTTGACAAACACCTCTCTTTCAAACAGCACATAGCAAGAAAGACACAAATGGCTTGTTACCAGCTTTCTCTTCTGCAGAAAATCAAGCCCTTCATTCCAGAAAACAACTTCAGATATGCTGTCCAAACCTTGGTCCTCTCCCACCTGGATGGTGGCGGTGCCCTTTTGAAAGGCCTTTGGGTGACTAGCCTGGCACCCCTGAGATGTGTCCTGCACGATTCATCGAATGACTGTGCATATTCAACATCACCTGACCCTCATTGAACTGCACTGGCTCCCACCGCAAGCCGGCATCATCTTCAAATCCTGCTGCATCATCTACAAGGCTATCACCCTGAAGTCCCTAAGCTACCTCACTGAGAAACTCAATCTACGGAGGCCTGCGATCCACCAGAAGTAAGCACATGTGCACACTTGAACTCCACCGGTGCACAAAGGAAGAATCCAGAAACCACACCTTCTCTGTCTACACCCCAAGACTCTGGATCCTCCTCCCACCAACATCAGACTCATTCCCTCACTTCTCAGTTCAGGAAGGAGCTCAAGACCCTCTTCTTCTAAAGCGTAGGTCCACACACACTCACCTTCGCACCCTACCTGACTGGGTTATCTGCTCCCCAGTGTTTCCTCCCCTGGTTTCTTGTAGAGCCCTTGCTGCCAAATTGCCTGCTCTTCCCCCCTGTTGTTAGTTCCCCACGCCCTTGTTTTTCTGCTTCCCTCACCATGTTCTTCCCCCTATGATTGTAAAGCGCTCAGTTGCTTTCCAAAGGTTGGTCCTGCTCAATAAAAACCCTAAAAAGAATAATAGATGACATGTCATTTACAGGAAACACGGAGGCCAGAAACTGAATCTGTAGCTGATGAATCCGCACACCATCTCCACGTCTTCACGAGGGCCAACAGGTGGGGATGAGGTGCATTTCTTTGCACATCTGAACTTTGTGCACGAGCCGCACTAATAATGGTGTTAGCTTGCCGTTGTTGTAGTTTTGAGTGCCTGCTTGTTGGGGTGTCGCTGGCTAATGTGCATTCAGGTGATGGCCTCAACCCAGCTCCACTAAATGTTCCTAATTGAGAGTCATACTCACTGAATATGGCCTGCTCACACTACAACCATTGAACACAAACTGACTACACCCAGCACTCTTGCTGTCTGCCCATGTGCAAGGACATTACTGCTTTTATTTTATGTTATTGTTTAAAGTGCAGCCCTTGCTCAGGAGCATCAGTGTGCTGCCCAGGGTATGGGTAGTGTGAGAAACCAGAGGATGTCTCACCCACTAGTCCCCAGGGATCTCTGTCTCAGGTGGCCAGGGCACAGCCATCGCCTTTGGATGCAGACCCTGGGGGTGGACCAGTGCGGGAGGATCACCTGGGCGAGGGGTCTTCTTTGCCGCCGATGATGAGACGAGGTATTCCCATCCCCTTTTTTGTTAATCTAACCCATCCCATTTTTTAGTATTCTCAGAGGTCCCAACTACCCTCCGCAACCCTTTTTACACAAACACTGGGCTGAGGATGAGGGTGACTGAGAGTAACAATACTTACCCTTCTACACCGTACTGGACATGTCTCGCTAATCGGGTCAGGCAAAGTCAGGCACTTGACTTTAAGTGCATACACTTGATACCAATTTGCTCGCCTCACACGGATGAAAGGCAGAACCTAGAGACACTCTGAGTAAGGCGGAACATGAGTACGAGCAGATTTGCCGGGGTGAAGGACCAAGGGACAAGAGCAGCGGGTCAAAAATCCCAAGAGTTCCCTACTGGATGTCGTTGCTTCCACCAGGCCACGAAGGACATGTGGAGAAGGCCAGATCCCAAATCAGAAGGCTGCATTGTGTTTCAAGGATGCCAGCGACCCTCCTGGGTGAACAGCAGAGTTGTGGAGGTGAGGCCAAGCCTGTGGTACTAACCTTGACTCGTGAATTGGAAATTGTAAAACTAAGAAAGAAACGCACACAGCCGGTGAGTTGGCAAGCAACCTGAGAGACTGGTGTGTGTTAAAGAAAGTTTGAAGTGGCAACATTATATCACAAGTGAAGGCCGCACACATGTGGATGAGACGCGAAGAAAGGCAGACCTGTGAATGAGCTTTGAAGTAAGGGCAGGTGTGAAATCAGCGATACAAAGTAACAGAGTGGTCTGGCAAAAGGTAGTAGCCCACTCAAAAGTCTCAGTGAAAGATGCATTGCTTGTAACAATAAAGTGAATGAACTGCAAAAGCAAAGTAAGCAAAATTAACTCCTAGAGAAGGGGAGAGTGAAAGTTGTACCTTGAACTTTCAGTCAAAGTGGTCCTGAGGAGGTCTGTAAAGAACGCCACGTACATTCAAAAGTCATCAACATCCGAAAGCGGTCTGAGCCCGACCGAGGGAGACCCGAAGTGTAATAAGCTTGGGAACGGGAGCCCCTTACAAGTTTTGTTGAAATTTGTTCCGAAGAGGTCTGAGCCAGACAGAGGGGGACCCACGTGAACCTTTTGTTGAAACATTATTCGGAAGTCTGAAAAGAGACTATAACGTGGAAGGCCAGGCAGGCCTCGTTCCACGTTTTTGGAACTGTTTATTGTGTTGAAAAACCGAGCCAGAGTGTGTCATCCTGCCTACAGGGATCGCCTTACTCTGTGTGGTCTAACGTGGGGAGGAGAGATCGGAGTTAGCCACATTTATTCATTTGGACGCTGATTTTTCCTTCACATACATTTTTCCTTGATAGATATTTTGTACAAGAGATAGGGCGGGCATTAGGTTTTGTTAGCATAGGCCATTTTGATTTGACGGACTCCACTAGGACTGTTTTGTTTATTGTTTGATGGTCGAGACTGCTCCCATCTTAGTTATAGGGCAAAGTAGGAGTTTTTCCAACCCCAGAAACTTCAATTAAGGTATTATAAATTGTACCCATTGTGTCAGTGTCATACTTGTGATAGATACCATGCCTCCCCTACAGTAGCCACAGTTGGGGCTGGCATCTCTTAACTATAGTGCAGTACTGTGTGTTGCAGTCTGTGCATCTGTAAAGTCCACTGAGATTAATCCTTGGTCAGGTATTGTTGAAAGGCCATGTTTTGAAAGCTTTATGGAACTGGTTTTTGTATACAAGATTTTGAAAAGCAATGTTGGGATGGTTTCCTGCTTGTCCAAGCGCAGGTAAAAGACCCATCAAGGGGAGCTTTAACCTTAAGATCATTCTGTGACATTCACAAGAAGCACTCTGCTTCACTAGATGAAAGCACAATTCTGTCTCCGTTTTCTTAGGGTCAATCTTTCACCCATGTCCCTGGCAGCATGAGCAGTAGACCGGCTACCACATTTCAGATGCCTACGCTTGGGACTCTTCTATCCTTAGGTGAATTTGACTGACTGGGAGCTCCAGCAATGCTGGATCCTTGGTGGTCCTCTAGCTAGAAAGGTTGTGCAGAGAGGGCAATGTCATGATGGGTGAGTCGTTTGCACTCCACATTTTACAGGCATATGTCTTTACAGATGCATGCATGCAAGACTGTGTGGCCCATCTCAGTGTTCTGAAGATACAGGAGAAATGGTCTTCGGCATCTGAGAGTGATTAGCTTCACTGCAGGCTTTCCAGTCAAAGATGCTGGGAAAGGGAATCATAGTTTTGACAGACATTGCTATGCAATGCATTATGTGAGCAAACACTTTTCAGTGGGCTCCCTCAGGTTGTGGATTGAGGCTTAGGTACTGTGGATGTGGTTGATGGCCAGGGGCATATCAATTGAGGCCTTCTGTCTGGCTGGTGAGAGCAATCTGAGGGTGTGCACTCCAAACAGGAGGCAGTCAATGTCATGCACGTTGTCTCTGGACCAATCCACAGTGGGACACATTTTTTTAAATGTGGAGCTTGTTGCTGGTGGATCTGTTTGGGACCCATGTCAACTGAAAAGGCCTGTTCTGCTCCACAGAGGTACCCACGGAGGGTAGTGTTGGGCAAATCCCTGTTCATCTCTTTAACTTTTATGAAAATGTACATGTTCCCTCTGATTCACCTCCTGCAGATGGTACTGTGATGATTCAGGTACTGGCGGGGGACAATGATCTTGGTGGCTTGTGGTGGCAATAAGGGGCCTGTAAAGCAGGCTTGCACAATCTGAGTATTGGTCTGTGTTAGAGGCCTTTGGCATTCCCGAGCATGTTGATTTAGGAAGAGGTCAGGGTCTTCTTCCATCCAGACCTCGGGGGGGGGGGGTTTAACTCCATGCTTGGCTCCAGAACGCTTGAAGTTGCAGGGGGCCAGGTGGCCAAAGTACACGGAAGCTCTACTTGGCTGCACTTCCCTAGGTGTGGCAATCAACAGGGAATCCGCCCCTTCTTGACTTCAGTGGCTAGGGTTCTGGACTTCATGTTGATGATGGTGAAAGAGGGGATTGGAAGTGCCCACTGTGAGGGGATACCTGGTAGCTTACTCGGTCTTTACGCAGAGCCCAAATAGGGTTCACTCTTTGAGATACTAATTGGGATCAACTTCCTATCGGGACTGCTAATTCGCTATCCGCACGTGCCATCCATCCAGGCACAGTGGGACCTGAATTCGCTTTTGGCACAGTTGGCTGTGCCATTTGATCCCATGCATAGCTTTGATTTTAAGCTTCTCACTCTGAGGACTGCTTTCCTGGTGGCCATTAAATCAGCCAGGTGAGTGATTGAGCTGCAGACCCTGTTGGCTAACATCCCTTACGTACTTTGATTTTACAAAAGACAAGGTGACACTTTGTGTGAATCCATCCTTCTGCTTACAGTCATCATTGAATTTCACTTCAATCACACCACACAGCTTCCGAGCCTCTTTTTGTTTCCTTATCATTTCAAGAAAGAGGAGAGAGAGCTTCGGCCTGCCCCTAAGGGGGACTTTAGCTACTATTTTGCAAGGTTAGGTGAGTATCAAAAGAACAGGCAACCATTGGCCACACTTACAGAGGGGTTGATGTAACCAGGAAAACAGTCTACAAGTGGGTTGTCGCATGTATTGGGATTTTTTGCGGGTAGGCCCACAATGCTCCACCTGAGGGGATTGTGTGGCATTCCACAAGGGGTCTGCTGTTATGACCACTTTCTTGAAGAGAGTTCCAATTTAGGAAATCTGCAGGTAGCTACTTGGTCTACTCTTCGTGCGTATGCAAAACACTACTGCTTTGAATTGGATGCAAGGGGTGAGGCCTTGTTTGGTTGTCCTGTGGTACAGCACATATTTGGATGATATAAGTCGTTTTCCTGCTACCTTGGTGGCCCCTCTTCCTGTCCTGATTTGTTTCACTTGCATTGCTGGGATACATTTTGAAAGATAAGGAATCTGAAGAGGAGATAAATATACCTAACGTGGTCTTCTTATGGATCCTCATAGGCAGCATTGATTCCAATGGATACTGTCTTCTCTTCAGATTCCTTATCTGCCACTCCCAATCCTCGTGTGGTGGGTAGTATCTGGGGAACTGCTGGGCTCGGGGGTAGGCAGCGCTATTTATACTCTTGACATTGCTACTTCTGGTGGTGGTTGTGATTTGCAGAGGTCTGCAGCTGGACCTTTTTCAAAGATAACGAATCTGCAGCGCAAACATTATACACATCAGAACCAACATTGTCTGCAAGTTATGTAACTTTGTTTTTCTTAGATGGCCAGGCTTATGTTATCTTGAACTTTGTCTCCCCTTTACAGTGCACTGTTTCCATGCCCATTTCCACTTGTTACCGAAGTTCTCACTCACCACATGTTCCACTGAGTCACTGAGGTTTGGATGAAAAGATGGGCACATTGTCCACTCCTTTCTCTTCTTCATCAGGGTGCCATGTACCTTCCCCAGGTGCACTGTCTAATGACAGAGACAGTGTCTAGGGCAAGTGGCGGTGGCACTTGATGGGCACACCAGCATTTTTAAGAATTCAAAGTCAGCGGGGGGAGGGGGGCAGTGAATATTTTCAGTGTAGGTGCATTAGTATTTTTAAATAGGCACAAGTGAACACGTGCACAGCGAAAGTCTCAAGTAATGCTGGTATTTGTTTAAAATAATCAGTTGAATTGGGGCATTTTCCACCCACTGTAAAACATTGGCATGATATTTTCCCCACAATACCTGGCAGCATTCCTCGTGTGAAACCCTTTTACGATGCTACACCCACATTATCTGCCAGGTGGTCCACTGTGACCTACACCTGCACCTACAACATATGCCAGTATTCGGACTGTAAAACACTTTAATGATGGTGTCAGTAAAGCCACTGTAAAGCACAGCTTCATGGTGCTTACCTTGTATCCACGCTACATGCCAGCATGGCCATGTAGAACCTTTCATGCTGCTTGTGCCCAAATATGTACTAGTATTGCTAATGTAAAACACTATCATGAGGTTGCTGATAATATATGCCAGCATGGACTTGTAAAATACTTTCATGCTTCTTGTGCTCAAATAGGCCAGTATTCCACAGCAAAGCGCTTTCATGATGGCGTGCATATTTATTTATTTTTAGTTGAACTTTTTTTAGTTTACAAATATAAAAACCAAACTCATGAGACTAAACTAGACAAAATGAACTATATACAACATCATCTGTACATTCAATAAAGTCCCCCCAACATAATATTTAACAGCATGCTCATGTAAAACAAATTTTCATGCTGCATGTGTCCAATGGATGTCTCATGCAAAATGTTTTGTAAAATATGTCTTGAGAGAAATTAAAGATATGAGGAGATTGAAGAAAAATGAAACTGGTTTTCGTAGAGGTCTTGGTACAAATTTAGATGGCCATATAATAAGCCTTTTACAAAAACAAGTACAACTGAAGTGGAATTTGTGGGAGGAATTGACCTTAAAGCTGCTTTCGATAGCATCATTAGAAATTTATTCTGGAACAAGCTGCCAATTGTTGCGCATTTCACTATTGCAGATGGTCATTGCACTATATAGCGACACAAATATTCAGATTATATTAAATAGGGAGGATACCTCGACTGATCGAAAGACAACATCTTGTAGGGTTAGAAAGGGTTGCCCTGGTGACCTGCCTCTTAAATCTGTTTTTCTTATGTGTAATCATACTTAATACAATGTAGATTCCTTCCTCAGATATTGGGGGCATTAAAACTCTGTGGATTGCCTATGCCCATGACCTAATGCTACTAGATTGTACCCCCATTGGCTCGCAAAGGTCCATATTGAGTTTCCAACAATATGCTCTGAATAGACAATAGACTGGTATTTAACATTGACAAAACAAATGTTATTTTGTTTTCAAAATCACAGAAGTAGGCACACTTTACATGGTCAATCAATAGTTAGACTGGCCCAACTACAACAATAGTTTATCTAGGCATTGTCCTTTATTCACGCCCATCTGTTCAGAATTAATTTGAAAGATTAAACATGAAGTCCATGAAGTATGTGGCACAAATGAAGAACAGTGACATTTTGGGGAATTCTCCCTACTTCCATTACTGACATTTTATAAAACGTGATTCCAGCAATTATATATGGGCTTGACATGGCTGAGCTTTTTCTAAAAGTGCTTAGAAAAACTAAAAAGGCTGTAAATTTTAATCTGGCACAAAATATTATGGCTGCCCAATTGTGATCCAGTTGGGATCATCAGATCTGAGCTGGGTGTCAGCCTTATGTGAGGAGTCAGGAATGAAACTCGGACACAAGTTAGCCATGTTTTTGGTTGAAGACTTTTATTGAAATCAAAAGTGTTGCGAAAAGGGCTCACTGATTCTGCTCTAAGAGGAATTTCCCTACCTAATCTAAAAGTAAGGATCTGTCTGTGTCAGGATGTCAAAATCAAACTGTCCTTGTTTCTAAAGGTTCTGTTATGACCCTCGCACTAAAGCTAAACTGAAAAGGGAAATGTCTTTAACCTTTGAAGCTCTTGAAAAAGTGTTAATAAAAGAAGAATGCATAGTTCCATCACAAAAGTTATTTATATATGAAGAGTTCTTGTTCCTAAAATGCGAGCTCCCTTCCCCTGGATTTCTCCTCAATGAATACAACAGTTCCTTCTGTCTTTCCTGGCCCACAATAGCACTGTCACAACCAAAGCTCCCTAGCTTTGTAAACCCTTCTGTCAGGACATGGCTTTTCCTCATATGCGTGACAGTTCTGATATTTCTCTGCTTAGTTCTTGTTCCCTACACACTTGTAATTGCCTGGTGTGCTCTCCTGCCAGGACTTCTCAGATTTACACACTTGTGATTTGTTTTGTATACTCTCCTGCCAGGGCTTCTGCTCCTTTCACAATTGGAATGGCCTTTTATACTCTCCTTCAAGGGCTTCTTGTTCTTACATACCTTCAATTGCCTGGTATATTCCCCAGCCAGGGCTTCTTGCCTTCACACAGGCTTTCTAACCATATCCACAATTGTATATTTAATTGGTTGGATAGTATATCTTCTTGTTATACATTTTGCTTTGGCGTTCCCATGTTTTTACATTCCATGCATTCACATACAGACATGGGATTTAATTCTCATCCCCTTTTTACACTTAGTTTCTTTGTTTTCTTTAGTTTTGTGGTTCTTGTTACTGTTATTAGTATTTGGCACAATCTCTGATACACCTCAGAGTCCCCAGCGTCTTTGGGCTGACTCACCGGCTCTTGCTGGCATTCTTGGGCTCGTTCACGGTTGTTTGGTGACGGAATGCCACATGGTTTCCCTTTGTGGCTGTTTCCTGGTTGTTTTCCTGTTTTGTGGTGTCTCTTGCGCTTGTCCGCTTTGCCTCAGGCTCCGGTAAGAAAAGTGTTGCTTGTGGCGATCACCCAGGAGTCTTTCCCTGGCTCCTGGCGTCCCAACAGCACGGCCCGTTCTGTCAGTGTATCCCTTCTTTGCTGGCGAGCCGCCCGGCTCCACCACACCTGCTTCTGCTTTTGGGTCTTTCGAGCCTCACAAAGAGGTGAAGCGTTGTCTTCCCCAACAGCAGCCTCTAGCATCTTGTTTCCATCCTTTACATTTCCTGGGCACAGGTGTCTGTGAAGAAAGACTAGAGTGCTCACTGGACTTGCAGTTTCTCCCGCTCTGCATTACTCTTTCCCTCTTCTTTGTCTCAGTAGTTGTTATTCTGGGACAAGAAGTCCACTGTTGGTGATTGATTTCCAAAGCTTGAATAATCACATTCAATAGTTTTAAATGGCAATGGCAAAGCATTTTTGGATGATTGAAAATGGATCTGGAGAAGGCTGTTTTGTAATTTCTGCAAGATAGATCAAGGTTGGAGGTTTGGCTCATTTGATGTGTGAGGTGAAGATGAATGAAAATAGGCCATAAGGAGTTATGAGAGGATTATCTTCACAGACAAATGGGGGATACCATATATCATCCAATGAAACCATGCCATCTACCCAGAGGTTGTCTCCTCCCATTTGATCCTCCCTCATATAGCCACCCCCAGGGGCAGGGTCTATTAGCAGCTGCCGTCCCCATGCCACATGGGAGGTTTCCACTGGGAGATCAGTGATGACTCCATTGGATTCATCACCCTTATCAGACGCAGTTGGACTTACCACAGTCTTGTGTCTACTTGGTGGCAAGCTTCAGAAGTAAGAAAGAGGAACAGGGATACCGGCCAGAGAGGGGAAAGAAATAGAAACGGGGAGAGCAGAGAACAAACAGACCGTTGCAGCAACCTACCATACAAGGTGGAACACAGAGTTCTCCATGTCTGTGAGAATTATGTGCTGGTCGCCATTTTGATGATGTTACACCATAACATGAGTTCTGTGATCAGGGGGCTCCAACAACGAAACCGTAAATAGTGGCGTTTACCGAAAACAACACTGCAGGCCCAAAGGATATGTTAAAGATATTTGTATTGCGCACCGTCACCACCGTAGTGGTCCCCAGGCACCCTTGAGGATCTGAAAAAGTAGGGGTGGGAGGGGTTAGTAGGGTGTAGTGGAAATAGGACATTGCGAGTTGTGATGTCCTGTTGGCAGCTTCAGTTCGATTTGCACAGTTCGCTGAGCTGGAGTGCGATTTTCGGTCGGTGCCAATTCACATGTGCTGTTGTGTCTGGCTGTGCCTTGTTTGTCTGTTGCCTTGTGGTGATGTACGTGCGTGCAGAGTAGTGGTCATGTGGGTTTCTGTATGAGAAGTGTATGTGGAAAGTAGAGATTTTAGCGTTGGGTTAGTTCTATCTAGATGTGACGCAAGCCAAGCTACACTGTTTTATCTAGATGTGACACATGCTAAACTACGCAGTTCTATCCAGACGTGACACAAGCCAAACTACGCAGGTCTATTAAGGCGTGACGCAAGCCAAACTACACAGTTCTATCCAGATGTGATGCAAGCCAAACCACACAGTTCTATCCAGACGTGACGCATGCTAAACTACACAGTTCTATCTAGATGTGACGCATGCCAAACCACACAGTTTTAGCTCGATGTGACGCATATTAGACTACACAGTTCTATCTAGATGTGACGCATGCCAAACCACACAGTTTTATCTCGATGTGACGCATATTAGACTACACAGTTCTATCTAGATGTTACGCATGCCGAACCACACAGTTCTATCTAGATAGGACGCATGCCAAACCCCACAGTTCTATCTAGATGTGACGCATGCCAAACCACACAGTTCTATCTAGATGCGACTCAGGCCAAACATCACAATTCCCGCAGTTCTGTTACAAATCTGTCTAGGAGTGACACATGGTAATCTGGGAAAGGTGGGGCAGATAAAAGCTTATCCCAGACAATTATTAACATGACCGAGCAACTGCGGGATATGACCCATCATAGCAGCGTGGGCCATTTTAGAAATATGCAGTCCGATGGGTGGGTCAGTTTAGTGGGGTGCAGTGATTGCGGTCATCCCTGGCCACACCACCCTTACCTTGGTAGTCGATGCTGGTTGATGGCTGCTGGGGTACTGTCTTCTGCAGACATCATCTGGAGCTGTCCTTTGCCCCAGGGTCCTAAGCTGAGGGGGCTGCCGGCAGGAGGCCTGCCCTAGTGCCTGAATTTAAATAGGGCTGCAGGCCCAATTACCGACATCGGGGGAGTGAGGGGGCGGTCACCCGTAAGAAAGTGGGGGAAGGGTGCACCAGGAGAGAGCTCGCACTGTAGTGCAGAGGCTCTCATGCCCATGGGATTTCAGTCAACAGGGAGAAGTGGCAGAAGACCAATGGGGAACCTGGACCTACCTCTACCTCGGAAGCCCAGAGCTAAAAAAGCATTTGGCGTGCTGATCATGACTCTGGGGTTAGTTCCTTGGTTGACTGTAAAATGTTAAGTTGAACAGACCCAGTTGTATCCTTAATGGTTGAATCCCCTACAGGATTCTTCATATATGAATCCCTTGCACTTGTGATGGATAAAAAAAAGTCACAGGACCTCAGTAAATTTGTGAACATAATTGTATTGAGTCGCTATTTCATCTGTTTATGAAATGTGCAGCATTAGAAAAGTCTTATTGGCTTATAAAATTTAGTTATGAGTGGGTGATATCAAACAGATGGCCTTTTGGTTCTGAATTCTTGCAGGTAAACAAATCGCCTTGATTTTAGCTGTAATTCATTTTATTAAAACAGTTATACCGCATATAAAATGATAATGGGAGAGCTTGTCTGTTTAATTAACTTCATTCACCTGTTCTGGTGGGACTGTTTATAATAGCACATGTCACTTTCATTGTTCTTGGCGTATAGGGGGTTTATGTGGAATGCATGGCCTCATGATTAATTGTATTATATTATAAGGGAAGCTGATATGTGTGTTATTTAAATTGTGTTGTCTTATCAGTTTTGTATGGAATATATCCATTTTTATAATGTATGCTGTGAAAGGTTTTAATAATAAACCATGTCACAATAAAAAAAGGATGTGTTTTTAAGGACCTTTAGCCCCACCCTCTTTTCAGTCTCCTCCTTTGTCATGGGGCCACTGTGGTTGTTTTTCTGTTCCTAATCAAGTTAGTCGTGGCCTGCAAAGCTTTTGGGGAGGGTTCCCTGGTGTCCCCCTATGCTGGCCACCTGCCTACTAGTTCCATCTCCACCACGCCACCTCTCCCCTGTAGTCAGTATGTCGTTTGAGGTAGGTGTTTGGTCTCCCATTCAGCTCCTGAACAGGGAAGTCTAGTCCATTGCTATTTGGGTAACACGTCAATTTCTCCCGTTCTAGACTGGGCCTTGTCCGTTAGGCCCAGGTACATTGTGGTACTTGTAGTTTTTCCCTGGATGGTTCATCTTCCTGGGATCAATTATTCATGCCAGGGGTCTGAAGAGTCTGGTCCCTTTAACTTCTCAGCAACCATCTGAAACAGAGACTTGGCCAGAACAGAGGCCGACAGACATCAGGACAGAGAATGAGGCACAAATGTACATGCAAGGTGTTATGCATGCCGGAGAGCCAGACACGGGGGGGGCCCCCCTCAACTCAGGAAATTGACCCGACTTGCTTCATATGATGTGCTCCATGCATATGGTGTAATTTACACACGTTTTGAGTAGTCACGATTGACGTTCTCTGTGAGCGCCACTATTTGGCTAGCTCTCTATATATATATTTTTTAAGCAACAATTAAGTGGCGTTTTAAGATAAATTGACATATTTTGCATGGTCTATTTCATGTATCCTGTAGTGTTTCATTCTACTTGTGATAAGTGTTTATTAAACTGATTCTTGATATTGAATACTATAGCATTAGTGCACCCATGTGTACTATTCAGCTTGAGTTTCTTTTCTTTTAATGCTCTATCAACAATTTGGGCCTCATTACATGTTTACCAGTCCAGAATAAATGCTGGTAATTCCAGCACCAGTATTTTTTCCAGACCGGCAAAACACAAGTCTGCTGGTGGGGGCCACGGATCTCCCAGCAGGCCTGACCTGGTGGTAGATCAGGCCCGTACCAGCAGATAAATGCCAGAATCACTGGCATCCTGGAGATGGTTCTTTCTTTGTCAGTGGTGACTTTGAGGCCTATGTTTTAACTATGGCGGAAGCATGTGCATAGATTAGTAATGCATCCATGATTCATCTTGCTCCAACATCTACAATCCTTCAGATTTCCCCTCTAGGATTCGATTACTATAGTCAGGCTCTGGCATCTACTGTGATGCAGGTCTTCAACTTGAGCATGAAACTATTTTTGATATGGAGCATGTGCAATGTAGAACATCATGTCAGCGAGTGCCCTTTTTTGATGGGTTACCAATGTAAATACAACAGTTCAGTTTACACCGAAAGGTTTGGAACACATTTTGCAGTGTAATCAGAGTCCATGAGCGACTTTAGATTCTCCTGTGTCTCAGAAGGTGGATATCAAAAGTTGGTCTGATCCCTTCAGTGGAGCTTATATAACCCTCAAGTACTCTGTTAGAACTATCAATTTTTCTTTCCGTAATTGAATATCTGCTGGTTGTAATTATATACAAGGGTAAATATCAGACCCTTTACTCCAACTCGCATGCTATCATCTATGCGAACCGCAAAGTCTGCGCAGACTCACTCAATCGCAGCACCTACTACAGATGGCCGATTGGTATCTACCAAGTCCCTCCTCGCTGTGTTCAACAAATAACGTATTGCCTTTTATAGCATAGAATCATGCACGTCTCATTGCTTATATGCCCAGCGCTCTCCCGAGTGCCTTTCTACTGACTCTCTTGTAGAGCCATACGTTGCTCTTTGCACCTATTCGCCGCTACATTAGTCCGCACTACATCTCCGTGCATATGCCTACTTTAACATCAGTCGCCATCGTAAGTTACGCTTGATAGCACTATAAAATATCTTATCGGAACTGCTTCCGCTAACTTATACTGAGGCACCGATCAGCTATATCTTTGAATTCTAGCCTCTTGGGCCCCGGCCACTCTGAATCTATATAAACCTGTTAAAAAATTGTGTAATAGTTAGTAAAGAATGATGCTGATCTACAGTTGTATCTACATGCGCTTGTCGGTCTCGTCGCATGAAGGGGTGCATCTGCCAATTAACATGCGCAAGATTGCATAATTGAGCAAGCATAATTGAGCAAGTCAATGCATTACATGCTGTCATTTTTTTGTGGACAATTTACCTCATGCTTGTCCTCCACCACCAGTAATAGCTATATTCGTCACGCTGAATAGATTTGTGCCAGTCTGCTCTCCATATTAAGGCTTTATCTACCTCCTTGTTATCCAGACTAAGCTTGCAACCTGAATAAGTTAATGTGCCCAACAGTAACTATCTCTTGCAATGTATACCTGCCTGTTAACTGCCTAACATGCCCCTGGTGCTAGCTAAACTTGATTTTGTCAGCTTAATGCAAGCTGTTACAAAAACTACCTATATTTATTGCTGACAACTGCTGCTCCTGTTGATGTTGTGTGCTCCAACCACTTGCTAGCTCACACTTAATTATGTATTGGTATTATCACATTTACTGTGCACTCCTCCTGTCTACAACCTCAACCATGGGACTCACGGTAAACATTAGCACTCACTCTCTACACTCGTATTCAGCACATATGTACCACCTTATCTCAGATAGGCACTACAGTCTTGACTGTACTCATCCTTCCCTACTGAATTGCAATCCTTCGACATCGCATATTCCCACATTGCATAGCTCTGAGCCGAAGTATAACATGCCTTGTAATAATCCATACCTGAATTCACCAGCCCTATGGCTCCAACACTTTGCATGCAAACCCACGCCTAACCAAACATGTGCACTCATCCTTAGGAATCTGAGACTAGCCTCTAGATTTAGCAAAAAAACTCCACAATCCCCTCTCTCCAAAACTAAAATCGCATCACTCACAACTCCCACCGGTATAGACGACACTAACTCTGCTCCTAAAAACTCTCAAACCACCCACCCTATGTCATGATCTCTGCTTCCAAAAGATCAGGACTTGCCCGACTCCCTTGGAAGCAGACCCATAACCCCGGTTCCGAGTGCCAGCCAGTCCCAATTGGGACCTTTTGGACCCTGTCCTGGCGCCAGTGGCACCAGGCTCATAAAGATGCCCAGTCCCAGCGCTGGAAGCGCCGGGCTCATAATGCTTGGGTGGACTTACCTGCAGCAGACCATGCTGCTTACTTACCTGCCAGTTGAGCCCCTAATCCTCTTCTGTTTGGGACTACTTTTCCTGTTGGGTGGGGCAGGAGCCACTCCCTAGGTTCAGAACACTGGAACTCTTCTGGAAAGCAGGAACTCTTTTCTTACCTAGGCGAGGCTGTGGAAGGAGACACCTAAGCACTACAGGAGGCTATTTAAACCACACCCGATGGATGAATCTTGCTTTGCGTTATTCTGCATTCTCTGCAGCAAAACGCTCATCGTGTCTTCTGCTTCTGATCCTGGGCCTAAGGGAACAAAGGCTTACTATCCTGGAATCCAGTCTTCAGCAGCACCTGTAAAGACAAAGAAAGAACAGGTTAACACTACAGTCTTCAGTGGCAGCGCATCTCTTACCTGGTCCATCGGCTGTCACCAACGCCTCGCGCTGCATTCCGGCATCTGAAAGACAAAGGCTTACCTACTCTTCGCATGCTCCGGAGGTCTTCGCACTGCATTCCGGCATCTGAAAGACAAAAGCTTACCAGCTCTTCACACGCTCCGGAGGCTTTCGGCGCTGCATCCCGCTTCTGAAAGACAAAAGAAGGTGCGTTTAAAGACATTGGGCAACTTTATTACTCACGTGCCATTACTCCTTCCCACACCGAATCCAGTGGGTATTCCAGCACCCTTCAGCTTCTCTAAAGCTCCGAACTTGTACCTGCAAGATAAAAGGGACAGTTAGTGCGCATCGTGAAGCAGGCTACAAGCGCTTACTTACGTGCTTCCAGGCGCTTCTATTCCTCACACGGGTTCGAGCCTCAACTCTCATCAGCCCGCCATCCGCCATCGCCGGAACCCTGCAAAACAAGAGATATCATTACAAAAGACTTTTAAGACATTTGAAGTGCCCAGAACTTACCGTTCGTGCAGTTAACGACGGACAGCAGTCCTCTGAGGTCAAGAGGCCTGCACCCTTATCCAGTGAAGAAACTGGTTACGGCACCCTGCCCCGAGGCAGATGGAGAGCTCGGCGTTCACTTACCTAAGGTGAGGGCGTTAACCTTTGGGGTTCTACAGGAGAAGAGAAAGGGAAGAGGAGAGAGGCACCCAATAACCCCAGTTCATTAATCCCATATTTTCTATCTGCAGACATCTTACTCTTCGAGTCAGACATACAGTGCACAGAGGTCCAGCCCAAAGAGCCAACCGTGTGTTACACATCACCTTTGAAGATACGGCATTCACCCAGTCAAGACCCGCGCCTCTGCGGGAATCAGGTGAGTGTTACAGAACGCAAAGACTACCGCAAAACTCCCACCCAGGCGCTATGGAAACCTCGGATACCGACCAGCTAGCCCAGTTACTTGGGGAACTAAGAGCAGAAGTGCATGCAGCCCGTCAGGAAACGAATGCTCTAAGAAGGGAACTGATTATTTCCAAGGAGCGAACAGACAATCTCGCTAGACAATTGCTACAGTCACAAGCCGGACAAACTCCGTTACCCGCATCAGGGGCAAATCTTCCTTCAACATCCTCTACGAACCCAGTGCAGATCAACCTACCTGGGAATGTACCTCTGGCTCCGCCCGAACGATTTTCTGGTGACCCAAAGAGGTTTGCAGTATTTATTAATCAGTGCCGGTTGCTCTTCTTATGCCGGCCAGCAGCCTTTCCAACTGATCAAGCTAAGGTAGCTTTCGTGCTTTCGTACCTTAGTGGCAATGCGGCAGACTGGTCGATCCCTCTAGTTAATCAAGATGATCCGGTTCTCCATGATTTTCAAGCTTTTCAGCTCAGTATGGAAAAACTGTTTGCAAGACATTCACAGGGGCAGGCCTTGGACAATGAGCTCCTTTCATTGCGACAGGGTAATCAAGACCTTTTGGCTTATATTGCGTCTTTCAACAGACTGATAGTGGAAACTCGATGGCCTGAGGACAAAAGGATTACGCTGTTTTATAGAGGTCTACGTGGAGAGCTCAAAGATGTGTTAGCCCAAGTAGTGAATCCCCCGCAAGACTGTTCGGACTATATTGACTTAGTCGTTCAAATTGACCACAGACTGCAGAACAGGAAGGCCGATCGTTCCAAGTTTGATGCTCGAGTATTTTCCAAACCACCAACTCCTACCAAAGGAGTAGACACCGGGGAACCCATGCAAATAGGGGGCCTGAAAGGACCACTAACACAAAAGGAGCGGGAAAGGAGAAAACAGCTGCAATTATGCCTCTATTGCGGAAACTCGGGGCACTTTCTTCGAGACTGTCCGGTGAAACCAGCCAAGAAGGCAGTAGGAGCTGCAGTTACCAGGGTCACGAACTCTGAGCAGGGAAACGACCTCGCCCGACAAGAATAGAGGTCCTCTTGCCGAGCGTTAAAACCAGTTCCGTGACCTCGCATTTCGTGATACCTATGGTCCTCATTAGCCCTGAACATCCGGATCGATTACATGCGATTGAAGCTTACGTCGACAGCGGTGCCATCGGCAATTATGTGGATCATGAAATGGTTTTGAGGATGAATCTGACTCTTTGTCCAAAGGCTGTAAAGGACGTCATTACTACGGTGGATGGTACGGAAATAGCCTCCGGACCAGTAACGCATACCACCCAAGAAGTGACGCTAGTAAGTCGAGATGGACACCATGAGAAGATCGTGTTCGATGTGATCAAGGCCCCTCAGTTCCAGATTATTCTAGGAATTCCTTGGTTAGAGAAGCACAATCCTCAGATCGATTGGCGAGCAAGAACGGTTCAGTTTCCAGAATGTGTCTCTACTTGTCATCCTCGACCTGGTGTTGCACTGGCAGCAATTTCCTCGGAGACTCCCCAGTTACCTCCTGAATACCTAGAATTCCAAGATGTTTTCCGGAAGGATCAGGCTAACTCTCTACCTCCTCATAGGTCTTATGACTGCCAGATAGACCTGATACCTGGATCGACTCCTCCTTGTCGTAGAATTTATGCCCTCACCGAGCCTGAGAATCTTCACCTCCGACAATACCTGGATCAATACCTAGCGAATGGGTTTACTCGTCCTTCCAAGACCCCTGCTTCCACAGCTTTGTTCTTCGTTCCAAAAAAAGAAGGGGACCTTAGAACTTGTATAGATTATCGTGCCCTGAACCAGATCACCGTTAAGAATAGATATCCGTTACCTTTGATCCCTGAACTCCTGGACCAAGTCAGAAAAGCATGCATATATACAAAGCTGGATCTTAGAGGAGCCTACCACTTGGTACGAGTAAAAGAGGGTGATGAATGGAAGACGGCCTTCCGCACCAAGTATGGGCTATTTGAATATCAGGTCATGCCCTTCGGACTTTGCAATGCCCCGGCCGCCTTTCAATATTTTATGAACGATGTCCTCAGAGAGCTCATAGATGTGTGTGTGTGTGTTGTTGTTTACATTGACGACATCCTCGTTTATTCTTCATCGGAAACTGAACATCGGAAACACGTGAAAATGGTCCTCGAGAGATTGCGTCAACACAAACTTTTCGCTAAGTTGGAAAAATGTGTTTTCAACGTGACTGAAGTTGAATTCTTGGGATTCATATTATCACCTAGCGGAGTGCGTATGGATTCAAAGAAGGTCGATGCAATTCTCAAATGGCCATCGCCATCCTCCGTAAAAGGTGTTCAAAGCATGTTAGGCTTCGCTAACTTTTACCGCAGGTTTATCCACGAATTCTCTTGACTAGTCCAGCCCATCACCGCCTTGTTAAAGAAAAACAAACGTTTTGAATGGTCTACCGAGGCGGAACAAGCTTTCCAGAATTTGAAGACTAGATTTATCTCTGCACTGATCTTAAAACATCCTCGCCCAGAACTCCCCTACATCGTTGAAACTGATGCTTCGAGCCTTGCCATGGGGGCAGTTCTATCACAAAAGGACCCAGTAACCAATCAGTTGCATCCTGTGGCATTTTGGTCCCGCAAATTCTCGCCTCCTGAAATCAATTACACTATTACTGATAAGGAACTTCTAGCTATCAAGTCCGCCTTTAAGGCTTGGCGGCATTATCTTCTGGGGGCCTGACACACCGTTACTGTGATTACAGATCACCGAAACCTGCAATATTTGAAAACCGCAAAAGCTCAATCCTCTAGGCAACTCCGTTGGGCACTATTCTTTGCCGAGTTTGACTTCATAATTACCTATCGACCTAGTACAAAAAACGGTAAAGCTGATGCCCTTTCTCGGATGGGAGTGGAAGAACATTTGATCAATCCTAAACCTGTACCTATCATTCCCGAACAAAGAATTCTAGGTGTAATCGCCACACAATCCATAGAAGAAGTTAAGGATAAAGCCAGGCTACTGGTAACTCCAACAGACATACAGAATTGGCATCTGCAGGGAAAGGACTTTACGGTGAAGGACAACCTATTATATTTCCAAGAACGGTTATACCTGCCCAGCACAGATTTACAGAAAAAGGTAATCTCTTGTTATCACGATTCTTTAATGGAAGGACATCCCGGTATGACCAAGACCTCGGAAAAGATCAAGCGCTACTTCTGGTGGCCGTCTTGGAAAAAAGATATCAGAGACTTTATAATGTCCTGTGGAGTATGCGCCCAAAACAAGAGTCAAAAGGAAAAACCAGCCGGCCTCTTACGCCCTATTGACATCCCACCTCGCCCTTGGCATACGCTTTCTATGGACTTCATCACCGATCTACCTCCATGCTCCGGATACAATACGATCCTAGTAATCATGGACCTATTCTCCAAGATGGCGCATTTCATTCCACTCAAAGGCTTACCAACAGCAGCAACTCTGGCCCGAGAATTTCTCGAAAACATCGTCCGACTGCACGGTTTTCCTTCAGTTCTAATTTCGGATCGAGGTAGTCAATTTATTTCTCATTTTTGGCGAAGTTGCTGTCGGTCGGCTCAAATTGATGTGAGACTTTCGACCAGCCACCACCCTCAATCCGACGGACAAACCGAGAGGACCAATCAAACTCTGGAACAGTATTTGCGCTGCATGCTACAACAAACTGAAAAAACTTGGAAAGATATCCTTTGGATAGCCGAATATGCCTACAATAACTCTGTCCACTCGGGAACTGGGAAGACCCCGTTTTTTCTTTTATACGGTAGTCACCCTCGAACCTCGGAGCTGGATCCACTCCAAGATCTTGGAACACCAGCAGTAGACCACCTGCATTCTACATTCACCCAAGCCTTTAAGGAAGCCGTTTCTCACCTTCAAAGGGCTAAAGAACTATACAAGAAAGGAGCAGACCAACATCGGAAGGAAGCCCCCCAATATCAAGTAGGAGATCAAGTCTGGTTATCCACCAAATATCTCCCTCTAAAAGGACCACGCACATTCAACCCAAGATACCTTGGTCCCTATTCCATCACTACCATAGTAAATCCAGTAGCGGTCAAGTTGGACTTGCCCCCTCACATGAAGATACATCCGGTCTTCCACGTCTCTCTATTAAAACCCGTGCAACCTCAAACCCGACTAACTAAATCTCCAAAACATATTCTAGTTGATGGAGAACTCGAGTTTGAAGTCAAAAGCATCCTGGATTCCAAGATCTCCAAATCTAAACTATTTTACCTGATTGACTGGAAAGGCTACGGTCCCCAAGAAAGATCCTGGGAACCTGCAGAATATGTCCACGCGCCTCGTCTAATCAAAAGATTTCCTCGAACATTTCCTAACAAGCCCAAACCCCCGGAGAAGCCCGGTTTGGAGGGGCCTTGAGGGGGGGGGGGTGCTGTCATGATCTCTGCTTCCAAAAGATCAGGACTTGCCCGACTCCCTTGGAAGCAGACCCATAACCCCGGTTCCGAGTGCCAGCCAGTCCCAATTGGAACCTTTTGGACCCTGTCCTGGCGCCAGTGGCACCAGGCTCATATAGATGCCCAGTCCCAGCACTGGAAGCGCCGGGCTCATAATGCTTGGGTGGACTTACCTGCAGCAGACCATGCTGCTTACTTACCTGCCAGTTGAGCCCCTGATCCTCTTCTGTTTGGGACTACTTTTCCTGTTGGGTGGGGCAGGAGCCACTCCCTAGGTTCAGAACACTGGAACTCTTCTGGAAAGCAGGAACTCTTTTCTTACCTAGGCGAGGCTGTGGAAGGAGACACCTAAGCACTACAGGAGGCTATTTAAACCACACCCGATGGATGAATCTTGCTTTGCGTTATTCTGCATTCTCTGCAGCAGAACGCTCATCGTGTCTTCTGCTTCTGATCCTGGGCCTAAGGGAACAAAGGCTTACCATCCTGGAATCCAGTCTTCAGCAGCACCTGTAAAGACAAAGAAAGAACAGGTTAGCACTACGGTCTTCAGTGGCAGCGCATCTCTTACCTGGTCCATCGGCTGTCACCAACGCCTCGCGCTGCATTCCGGCATCTGAAAGACAAAGGCTTACCTACTCTTCGCATGCTCCGGAGGTCTTCGCACTGCATTCCGGCATCTGAAAGACAAAAGCTTACCAGCTCTTCACACGCTCCGGAGGCCTTCGGCGCTGCATCCCGCATCTGAAAGACAAAAGAAGGTGCGTTTAAAGACATTGGGCAACTTTATTACTCACGTGCCATTACTCCTTCCCACGCCGAATCCAGTGGGTATTCCAGCACCCTTCAGCTTCTCTAAAGCTCCGAACTTGTACCTGCAAGATAAAAGGGACAGTTAGTGCGCATCGTGAAGCAGGCTACAAGCGCTTACTTACGTGCTTCCAGGCCTTCTATTCCTCACGCGGGTTCGAGCCTCAACTCTCATCAGCCCGCCATCCGCCATCGCCGGAACCCTGCAAAACAAGAGATATCATTACAAAAGACTTTTAAGACATTTGAAGTGCCCAGAACTTACCGTTCGTGCAGTTAACGACGGACAGCAGTCCTCTGAGGTCAAGAGGCCTGCACCCTTACCCAGTGAAGAAACTGGTTACGGCACCCTGCCCCGAGGCAGATGGAGAGCTCGGCGTTCACTTACCTAAGGTGAGGGCGTTAACCTTTGGGGTTCTACAGGAGAAGAGAAAGGGAAGAGGAGAGAGGCACCCAATAACCCCAGTTCATTAATCCCATATTTTCTATCTGCAGACATCTTACTCTTCGAGTCAGACATACAGTGCACAGAGGTCCAGCCCAAAGAGCCAACCGTGTGTTACACATCACCTTTGAAGATACGGCATTCACCCAGTCAAGACCGGCGCCTCTGCAGGAATCAGGTGAGCGTTACACCCTAACTGCTCGCCTGTGGTAAAAGAAACCATGATCAAAGGGGCCCTGGTCAACGCCAGATCGCTGCCAGCGCATGCACTCGACATCACTGATTTCATTGCAACCGAGGACCTTGACTTCTTAGCCATCACTGAAACGTGGCTACACGCAGCATCCGGACCATCATTGGTTTTAGTAGTAACTGACAACTATGCCACTATTAGATGTGATGGGGACACCAATCAGTCAAAAGGTGGAGGATTCGCCTTCATCTTTAAAAACTCCCTAGAGCTCAGACACATCCCTGACAACCAGATTCCCTCCGCTGAGCTATTATCGGTCAAACTACTGTTGTCATCCAACCAAACTGTCATAGTGCGTCTTATTTATCGACCACCAGGACCTATCTCCTCCTTCGCTGAAGACATTTCCACCCTCCTTACCGTCAATACCAAGCCTAACTCCAAAATAATACTTCTTGGTGACCTCAGTCTTGGATACCAAGACCCAGATGACCTTAAAGCCCTTGAACTTAACAGCTCGCTGGTTGACGTAGATTTAATCACCACATTCATGAGCCTACACACATCAAAGGGAGAACCCTTGATTGGCTTGCTGATCTGAACTGCAGCATTAACCTCATGTCATTCACACCATGCATCTGGTTTGATCATCACAAGATAACCTCCTCAGTCCATGCAACCTCCTTAAATCCTAAATACAGTATTGCACTTTCCATCCAGACCCGCAACATGGAGATCACTAAGGAGAGACTACTCCCTCTTATCCTCCCCCTTCTCAACAATGCCACAGTATCCTGCTCTGACCCCACAGTCCTAGTTGATATCTATTTATTTATTATTTATTTATTTGTTTATATAGCGTTAAAGCCCGCGGGCATCAGAACGCTTACATATAGACTGGACAACAGAAAAAGAGACAGGACTAGGCGAGAGAAGGCCTAAATTAACTCAAATTGATTCAGTATGTTACCAGGATTTACTTAAAAAGTAAGGTTTTCAGTTTTTTCCTGAAGGTGAGGTAGTTAGGCTCAAGTTTTAATGAGGTGGGTAGGTCATTCCATTTTCCGATGGCTAATGTCGGGAAGGCCTTGCCAAGGCCATGTTGTTTTTTAGATATAATGGTTTGTAGTTTGCCTGTATTTGATGATCTGAGGCTCCTGGGTGGCTCGTACCATTTAAACTGTTTCTTGAGGTAGGCCGGGGCTGCGCCATATAGGCAGCGATGTACCGTGGTAAGAGACTTGAAGGAGATTCTCTCCTCCATAGCCAACCAATGGAGGGTTTTCCTTTCTCCGGAGATGTGTTCTCTCCATGATTTTCCAACGATCGTTCTGATGGCGTTGTTTTGGATGGTTTGACATCTTTTCAAGCACTTACTATTGGCTCCCAAGAGTAGGGAGTTTCCGTAGTCCAATCTAGACAATATAGTGGCCCTAGAGATGATGATGCTGTTCTTTTGGTCTAGCAATGGCCTGATCTTTTTAAGGAGGATCTGATGGTACTGACAGTTTTTTTTAAGGTAGCTTGTATGTGCTTCAGCGCCTAGAGAGGCTTGAAGATACACACCTAGGGTCTTTACTTTTGTTGATATTGGAATCTGGATGTTTTTGATGGTAAATGAGTTAAAGGCAGGGCTCAATTTTTTTCTGGCCTGTGTAGATCCGAAGATCATGAGCTCAGTCTTAGAGCCATTTAGACACATCCAGTTTTCTTTCATCCAGTGTTCGATGGTGTTGTATAGGAGAGAAAGTTTATCATTGTCTATTTGGTAGTTCCCACTGAGTTCAAATACCAGTTGGGTATCGTCAGCGAAATTGGTAAAAAATATACCCATCTGGGATAGCATGGTGCAAAGGCATCGCATATAGAGGTTAAAAAGTAAGGGGGAGAAACTGGCTCCCTGAGGGACCCCACAGTCGACTAATTTGGTGTTAGATGCTTTGTCTCCCCAAACAATCTTGGATTGTCTGTTTTGCAGAAATGAGGCAATCCATTCGATGGCTCCTTCTGAGCAATTGCCAGATTTTTTGAGGGCCTCACGGAGTTTGACATGATCTAGCAAATCAAATGCCGCCGAGAGGTCCAGCAGTATCAGTAGCCCTGATTTGCCTCTGTCCAGAATGGAGAGCATTTCAGTTTGGAGGTCTAACAACGCCGACTCAGTGCTGTGGCTGGATCTAAACCCAGATTGTTGTGGGTGAAGTAAGTTGTTTTCGTCTATAAAGCTTTGAAGTTGATCAGTAGCTATTTTATCCATAATTTTCAACAGAAAATTGCAATTTGTGATGGGCCTGAGGTTGGCAGGGTCCTGTTGGTTAAGGTCTGGTTTTTTTGGTAAAGGATCTTTATATCTATAACCAAACTATCCTAAAAGCATTAAATTCCATAGCTCCATTAAAACTGTGCAAACCTGAACCACGCGCGCACCTCAACTCGTCGTTCACACCACAGCTGAGAGACTTAAGCAAATCTAAAAGAAATGCAGAGTCACACTGGAAAAGTCATTCAACAGACGCCAACAAAAGTACACTGATCACTGCCTCCACCAATTACAAGGAAGCAATACTTAAAACCAAAAAGAACGCTTACAATAAATGCATCCTACAGGCAGAATCTAACACCAAAGAGCTCTTCAAGATTCTTAAAGAACATGAATCTCCCATAGCCCCTACGGACAAGTGCATTACCAACACCTTATGGTGTACTAATATCCAAAAAGCACTTCTTGATAAAATGGCTACTTTGAAGACTAAAATAAACAGTAAATGCAGCTTACTCTCAGACTCACTATCTAGAGTACCTGTCCTTAACCCTTCAGCACCTGCTCACCCTTGTAAACCATTCAGCTTCTCTCCATTTTCTATCTGGGAAGTTGAAAACATCATAAAAAAACTTAAACCGTTGAATTGTCAAGGTGATTCCTGCCCTGCACCAATCAAGGAAGCGGCCCACGACCTAGCCCCTTTCATTACCACCTTCATTAATGCCTCATTCAAATCAGGTACTGTCCCAGACAACCTTAAAGACGCCTGGGTCATCCCTCTCATTTAAAAAACCTACTCTCGATCCCAGTAACCCCTCGCACTACAGAACCATCACCACAATGCCTTTCCTTCTGAAAATCTTAGACCGAGCAGCGTATTTACAAATTCAGGAATACCTCGAATCCAACAAACTCCTCGTTCTCCGGCAATCAGGCTTCTGCCCCAGACATGGTACAGAGACAGCCCTCATTGACCTAAAAACGCAAATTGAGGACCTTAAAGGCAAGGGCAAGCTTGCTCTATTACTCCTACTAGACCTCTCTGCAGCTTTCGACCTGGTCAATCATCAAATTCTTTGCCATCACCTAAAAACCGCTGCACACTTCTCAGACGAGGCCACCTCTTGGATCAGAGCTTTCCTGGCAAACAGAACCATGCGTTTCTTCTCCCCGTCTGCCTCGGCTGATCCATCACCAGTCACGTGTGGGTTCCTGCAAGGTTCTTGTGTATCCCCCACACTGTAATGTGTTTACAAAACCACTATTTGATATTCTCTACTATCTGGGTGTCACCTACACTAACTATGCGGATGACACTCCGATACTCATTCCCATCACTGGTGACTACGTAACTGATTCAGAAGCTCTCAACAAGGTCTATACAGTCATTCAAGCCTGGATGGCACATCAGAACTATGCTTAAACGATGATAAGACAGTGGTACTTATCCTAGGCTCCCACCTAAGACTTAACAAACTGGATCCCGCCTTTAAAGCTTTTATCATTGACGGGAACACCATTAAGGTGTCCAATGACACTAAAACTCTCGGCTTCCATCTGGACTCTACCCTCACCCTGACGAGACAAATCAATGCAGTGGGATCAGCATCAGCATATACATGTAAACTCGTGACAGCTTGCAGACCTTTCATCACTGCATCAAATTGCATTATCCTGGCAAGAACTAGAAGAACATCAACAAACTACAAGTAACTCAGAATAATGCTATCAGAGCAGCCCTCAATATCCCTAGAAACTCGCACATCTTGGACACAAGACGGAGTCTCCACTGGCTCCCCGTTGCACTTAGAATATCACACAAAACTCTTGCACTTACACATAAGCGTTTAGCCAACCAAGCACCAGAATATCTGGCCAACCGTTTCACCAGCCACCCGACCACTCAGATCTGGCCAAGCCCACTCACTTGCTATACCTAGATTTAAACTACAGAAAGCAGGGGGGTCCAGTTTCCCAGTCCTTGCCTCTAAACTTTGGAACACACTCCCCAACACTCTCCGAACTGAACTCCCTTACCCTGCATTTAAGAACAAAGCCAAATCATGGCTCATTGAGCAGGACATAGCTGCCACAACTATATACATTGTAAATTCCTGTCACATTCCTGCAACGTTTTCATTGGTAAGACTGTCATATGCTGATGGCCTTTATATACTATATTTAAATGTGTACTCCCATGTAAATTATGTAATATATGTACCTCTATGTACCATATACTTCATCTATGTACCATGTACCCCCAAGAATTGTAATTGGAGGATGCTACCTGTAACCTTTGCAAGAAATGCGCCCAGATGCCCCAAGGCCAGGTGCGCAATATAAATAAAGCAAATACAAATATCTCGCCCTTTACTCATGCACAGTAACATGTAGCCTCCTCACAAGGTGAGGCACTCAATAGGGTAGTAACCTGTGCAACAGAAGTGAGGAACAGGACTGGATATTGTGGCGAGTCAGGAGGAGGACGTGGCACTCTGAGGACACATTTTACGAGTATTTATTAAAGTAAAATTATATGGCTTAACGGTCCCTATCACTATGCATGTGTTACGCTCACCTGGCTCCCACAGAGGCGTCGATCTGAACTGGACAGCTGCAGTCTCCACCAATGTGTCGCGTAGGGCCGAGATGACGGACTGGACTGGCCCACCAGCTTCGTTTGCTTGGCCCGTAGGAATATTCTTCTGCAAATGGAGAAAGGGAATTAACCACCCGTGGAGTTGAGTGTAAATCCCCCCACCCCCGCTGTTCTCCCCACGGATCACCTTTGATGTCCCCTCTTATAGTCTCACCTGATGGTTTGAAAAGATGAGCTCTCCATCCTGCATTGAGCGCAGGGGCGCGTTGATAACCAGTTGCTTCACTGGCTCGAAGGAATTGGTGAGTTCCAGAACAATATTGACTCAGAAAAGTATGTAGTTCGTAAGAGTTCAAATGCCTGACTTTCACTCGTCCGATTCCTTGCAGGTTGCAGCTTGACCCTAGCGAAGAGTTCCTCATGTCAACCGGTAATATTCTGGTAAGGATTTGTATTTCCAACACAGTTCGATAAATAATGTCAATATGTAACCTGTTGCTTTCTCCCTTATTCAGGCACTGAGAGAAAGTATGAAGTCTTGGGGAATAATACCTCCGGCGGTAAAATCAGGTAAGTCTAATGTGGTGAGGAGGGTTCCCCTTGATATAGTCCCTTTGTTTCACCTTGCTGTCCTTTTGTTTCCCCTTAGGGGCCGGGGTTCAGCAAAGATGCAGTGGAAGCTGCGCCGACCCGTGAAGAGGAATAGTACCCCCGGTGGTAAAATCAGGTAAGTCTATGGGCGGGGGTTACTAATATTCCTCTGTGTATTCCCTTGGCTCACCTTGCTGTTCTTGTCTACTCCTTAGGTGCCGGAATGCGGCGGGAACATGCAGGAGGATGCGGTGGAATGTGAAGATGCTGCGAAGGCCGGTGAGTTCAGTGCGGCGTTGCAGCAGGCGAGGCGACGCGCATAAAATAACTTCTTTCTTCCAGCTCGAAGGCGCGATGGATAGGGAATTCAGGTAAGGATCAAAGGTATTGCTCTTGTTCTAACCTTTTCTCCTTCTTTCTCCCTTTTTCTAGGAGCTCCAAACTCGAGGCGGGCGTGGCAGAAGACTGGATGCAGACTTGCAGGCACGGTGAGCGTTACGCTGCTGGATGCAGAATAACACGAAGCGTGTGCTGCTCTTCGGATGTGGTTTGAATAGCCTCCAAAGTAGTCCCAGGTAAGTCTTCCGCCCCAGCCCCGCCCGAGTAAAAAAATAGTCCCTAGGTAAAATAGTCCCTTCCAAGCCTCATTTGGCTTGGAGCTCTTGCAGCATGGTCTGCATCAGGTAAGTTCTACTCTATGAGCCTGGCGCCTATGCCGCCAGGACTGACTCTCCATATGAGCCTGGCGCCATAGGCACCAGGACCGCACCCACACAGCCCCTAGCAGGAGATTTTGGGCTTGCCCAAAATAACTTGATGCCTGCTTCCGTGATTGCTGGACTTGATCTGGGTCCCCAGGGGTAGGCATCATGACAGCATGGTCCTTGCCTATGTTACTAACTAAGGTGCTCATCAGTCATTTAACTGAATAGTTACCCTGAACTCTGGCTCATAATGTTCGCTCTCTTTTATGTTGTGTTCTTCTTGCACAGACTATTAAGTTTCTTTCCCATTTTCCCAGGGTATTGTTATCCACTGTTCATTTCTGTCAGTATTCAGATTTTCAGTAATTCTCTCTTATATTAGAACACTTTAAATTCATCAGTTTCAGATTTAACTTTGCCGCATAACTTCCACTGGGACGAGTTGCATGCACGGTTTAATGATTCTCTCTTGGCCTCCCGTTCTCTCTGTTACCTTAGACTATCAAGGAGAGCCTCGTTTCTATGGAAGCTTCTCTCTTTGCAGCGTCTCCGTGTTCCGCTGAGTGACTGGAAACTCTTCTGCTGTATGTTTGCCATGGTATTGGTGATAATTTGTGGACTGGCTGTCCACCCTGAATCCTTTGTGGACTCGCAACCACCCTCCTCTGTGCTCCTGCCTTTTCAGCTTCTCATGCTGGTGATTCCCCGTGGTGCTGCTGTCTCCCTGAGTTTGAAACTGATGGGCTTCCCGGCTCATGCCCTCTCAAGGTGCTACGCAGCTCGGGGCCTTCCCTTGCCTGCATATTATGAGAAACCTGAAGGTGTCTCACTCACCAGTCCTCAGAGATCTGTCATCCAGGTGGCCAGGACACAGCCATCGCTATTGGATTCAGTTCCTGGGGGTGGACCAGTACAGGAGGATCACCTGGATGAGGGGTCGTAGGGGAGTCGAAGTGGGACACCGGGTGAGATGTGGTATCCCCTTCTCTTCAACACCTTTTCTCCATCCTACAAGGTAGGATACCTAGAAGCTCAATCCCTGCCCCCTTTACCGGCACAAACACTTACCCACAGACAGCTCACCTCGAACGGCAACAGACTAATGCCAGAGCCGTATACCTGACCTGTCCCATCCCCATGGTCAGGCAAGGTCAGGCAATGACTGATCATTACACACACCTGACTCCCATCACACTTCCCCCACACAAATAAAAAGCAGAGCATGAAAGCGCACACTGAGCTAGAAAAAGCACCTGAGGAAGCAGCAGTTACAAGATGGCAGTTTAACACAAGAAGAAAAGCGGCGAGAGTGGAGAAGGTTGCAAGGAGAGACGTACCCTTGACCTCTAGAAATCGTAATTTTCAAGAGCCTTGGAAAGTGAGAAGCCTAAAACCGGGAAATAAAGCTGAACAATCCTACACTGCATCAAAGGTATCCGGGGCGCTCCCATGTCGATATCCCAGGCCGGTAGGAGCGATTGCCACTGTGGTACTGTCCTTGGCTCCTGCAAGAAAGCTGCGCCAGTAAAAGCAGCACAGCCGGTGAGTCAGAGCTTGTGTTTGAAGCAAATACACGCAGCAACATTGTATGAAGAATTCCACAAAGGACAGGGTTTCAAGCGCATGTAATGAGAGGCGCAAACAAGTGGAAACTAAAGGAGTGAATGCACGTTGAAAGAGCCAAATAAGATACTGAGTACAGAGTGGTCCAGCACCATGTGGGTACTAATTCCAAGGTCTCGGTTTGGTATCCAACTGAATGGCATATATATTGTAAAAGGAACTTTATATCGAAGTGGTGCTGTGACGGGTCAAGCTAAACCCTGTGCACATTCAAAAGTCTTTGATAATTGTAAAGTGAACTGCAATTGGTCTGAGCCCGGCTGAGGGAGACTAATTAAGTATAAAGAAGGGATCTGAGCCCGGCGGCTGGAGATCCGGGGGGTGAACAGTGAGCCACCCGAGAAAGAATAGTTTCTGAACATTAAAGTAAAGGGATCTGAGCCCGGAAGAGGGAGATCCGCAGTAACGTGAAAGGGATCTGAGCCCAGAAGAGGCGGATCCGCAGTAATGGAAAAGGGACGTGAGCCCCAGGGTGAGGAGGATCCAGGGTGGGACACCCGAAGTAGAAAATGGTAAGAAGAAAATAACTTGCTATTTTTGTTTTTGTACACCAGGCCCTCTGAATCAAGACACTTTGATGAGGAAAGAGACTTGGGCACAGAAGGCCCCGATGCGTGTAATAGAACTGTGTGCTTGTGCCGAAGAAGCCCAGGAGTGTGCTATGCTCTAGTGAACTGCCTGGTCCCATGCTGAAAACGTGGGGAAGGGAGGCCAATGGCCCGCACATCCTGCATTTTTTGCGATCACTTCTTTCTTTTTCATGAACATTAACCACACTAGTTGTAACTAAGCGGTAAGGATTGGCAAGTTTTATTTAGTATAGGGCCTTTTATTTTGACAAGACTGCATTATTATTATTATTATTATTATTATTGTGATGGTTGTAGCTTGCTCCCATCTTAGATTTAGGTGTAGATAGGCATTTTCACCCAATGTGAAAGTTCAATAAACACCATTGAACTGTGGTCACTTGTGTCTGTCTTACTTTGATACCATGCCTTCTTTACAGTATGCTTTCCTATCTCTCCCTTTTCCTCGTCGAGTACACGCTATTCAACGTACTCTTCCCAGTGGATTAGATACTTCGATTTAATGGAAATGTTCTTTTTCTATGGGAGAATGACATCTATTTTGTGTTTTTGTCCCAGTCCAGCAGTTTAAAGTCTTTGGTATTTTAGAGCATCCCATGTAGGCCACAGTGCACACAGCTTTATGAAGTTCCGTACAGGAACAGGAATCCTTGTCCCCTAAAGGGGGAGTCTCTTCCATTGAGATCCCTCTTGCCTCGACCTCCAGCAAGGGTGTTGTGGAATGGGCTCACCTCTCTAGCATCAAGGGAGGGCACCCCATTGTGGTGAGAGGACAAATTCCCTTGATTTATCACACTATCCAATGAGAAATGTGTGCTTGTGTATAGCCCTAGTAAGTTTCAATAAATGGAGTATTTCCTCCATCTGACAGTGATTAAGGGAACAGCAAGAGCCCTATTTTCCACTGTAAGCATACTTTGCATTCTGTACATTTACACTGGCTCACATTTTTATACACATTATGAATGTACCTGGTTCTGGTTACTAGGGCTACCCTATGAATAAAGCACTATAATTATATACATGGATCCAAATGTATCATGTCGCAATGCTCCATAATTAATCTCTTAATGGGGGAATCATTTAAGGAAAGAATGAACTGATGGCAATACAACCTTGCTGGATGTTTTTGTAGAACTAAGGCACCAAGCTAGTACACAGATGCATCTAGGTTAAGTCCAAAGTCGGGGTGCTAAAACAGTGCTGAAGAATCTTACAGGTAGCTGAAACACAGGATTCCGTGGCTTTCCCCACAAACCAACATGAACCTCATTAAACATATGGGTAGATTTCAGTCCCTTGGCCTTCTAGTGTAGGGCTAGTGGCTTGGTTCCAGCATTAGAGTTCCATCTGACCAAACTAAAATCTAATGCCTGAAAAGGTATTTCTGGTACTCCTTATTAATTTCTATTACTCTGATACCAAACACATGTGGGCATTCTGACTCCTGACATAGCAGAACACATTCTCTGCTCTTTTCAAAACAGATTCCTTCTAGAGCAGCTACCCCACATTCCACCTCAGACCTTATACCCACTATATACATAAGTACTCCTGGGACAGAAAGCCTGCAAAGTAGTGCGGAGGGGTCCACCCGATCTGACATTTGCATGTAAAAATTGATTGTATATTCAACAAACACACACACACACACACACACACCCTACCTACACACACACACCCTACCTACACACACACCCTACCTACACACACACCTACCTCCCCCTCCCTTAATTACATGAGCAGTCCCCCTCATATGGCATTGATTTGCTAACCACTGTTTTCATTGTCAGTTACTAAGAGTCTGTCCTACCCATTGGCTTCAGTGTACAGACCACCCAAAGGGCCATGCTGTGTAATCCAAAAACAAACTGCGTTTGAAGGACAATACTGACGCTCAGCGGTCCATAAAAATACAGTTTTAAGACTATCTGCAGTTGGATGTTTTGGGGCTCCTCCACATATCTAAGAGAAGGGGACCCCGATAGTATGGACATATTTATGGGACCCTTTACAATGCACCTGCTATTTCAGCCTTATACTTTCCTCTCTTCACAGTATAGAATCCTTTGAATCTATCTACCCAAATGCCTCATTCGAAGGGATTGTGTCCTCCGACGTATTCCTTATCTTGATAGATGACATCCCAGCTTGCTGGCCTCGGAAATTTTTTCAGTAGAAGGCGCTGCGCGTCGACGTCCCTTGAGCTGGTGTCCCTCGACAGCCGCCTTCTCGGCGCCGACATCATTGTGCGTATAAATAGACTTGCGCAGCGACCGTTGCTCAGTTCCGTTTTTCCGCACTTCGTGGGCCTCGGAATCGTGTAGCTCAATTCTTTCATCAAGATGACTAATCTTATTCTTCGAAGATATCCTCTTTATTCGATGGCTTCCTCATCCGAACCGTCGACCCCACGGTCCAGCTTCAAAAAGTGTCGTGATTGTGGGAAGAAAATGTCGTTGACGGATCCTCACAGGATCTTTTTGTGGTGCCTGGGATCGGAGCATCACTGTTCGGAATGCGAGGACTGTATGTCCATGACGGCAAAAGCCTTGAAGGAGCATAAGGGGAAGCTAGAAAGAGGTAAGAGTCTTAAAAATTCTACTCCCTCGAAAGTTTCTTCGGCAGAGTCGAGACATTCGTCTCCTCGCCGTCACAGGAAACATTCCTGTTCAAGGTCTCGAAGCGGTTCCCATCAGTCTTCGAGATCGAAACACTCAAAGAAGAGGCGTCCTAGATCTCCCTCTTCTTCGTCTTCTGTCTCCCCGGAAAGGGTCACCTGCCCCACCAAACACAGCTCTCCAGCTAAGTGGTAGGAGTTCCGTATGAAAATGCTTAGCGTCTTCAAGAAAGCGGCCTCGAACCCCTCGGAGACGGCTAAAGGTGATACCCTGGGTGAAAGACGTGAAAAGTCAAAACGCTGCGAGTCGTTGCACCCGATGAAAGAAACTACCCGAGAGCGTCAGGAATCCTCCATTAAAGGTAGTAAATCTGCGTCATCGAAGCCATCGTCGATGGTTTCTTTGACTCATAAATCTGCGCAATCGACGCCTATGTCGAAGGGTCCGTCGACCCAGAAATCGGTTGCATCGACACCGTCTTCGACGCCACTGTCGACTCCGATAAAAGACAGACCTGCAACTGTCACTACATCAAAGACAGTGGAGGTATCGAGGGCTTCGACCATAACTTTGAGGATGACGCCGACAACCTCGACAACTCCAAGTAGGATTCCGATCTTCTCGAGTACTTCAAGGTCTCTCCAAACTTTTTCGACGCCTTTTTCGTGTTTGTCGAAGCCTTTGACTTCCACGTCGACAACTTCGACGTTTTCTCAACCAGTGACAACCAACTTGGCCCTTTCTGCCCTAGAAATGGGTTTTAAACCATATCATAGGTCTGATTACTTTAGAGCCTTGTCCTCTATTTATGAGGAAGGGGAGGATTCTGACCATGAGGGACCTTTTGGTTTACAAAGGACCACAACACCCATACCAGAAGAATTTATCTCTGAAGACAACAGGGTAAAAGATCTTCAAGACTCTTTACATTAGGCAAGTGGTTTAGATACTTCCCCAGAGGTAGAGTTTGCTAAACCAGATCCTGGGGAGCATGCTGAGACCCCTTATAGGGTTCTGATGGCTAGAATAATAGAATTCTTGGGGTGGTCTACACCTTCACCTTCTTTTCAGCGGGATGACCTTACTGACATTTTAGTTCAGGGTCCACAGGAAGATCCTGTTGTTCCCTTTCATACTGCTCTCCAAAAAAAGATCTCTGCTAATTGGGAAACTCCTGAGGTTATCCCTGCAGTGAACAAGAAACTATCTGCCAAATACAGGGTATCTGCTTTAGATCCTGAATACCTGAGCAAACATCCAACTCCAGAGAGTTTGGTTGTACAAGCAGCAACTTCATCAAATAGTAGATCTGCATACCCTACTATTCCACAGGGCAGGGATGATTAAAGGTTTGATGCTATGTCAAAAAAAGTATTTTCGGCATGTAGCATGGCGCTTAAATCTATTAACGCCACTTGCACGCTTGCAAGATTCAGCCATACATTTTGGGAGTGTGCTTCATCTGCGGCTGACTGTCTCCCAGAAGGAGAGGAAAGGGAAGCATTTTTAAACATCATTAGAGATGGGAAAGATGCAATGTACAAACCCCTTCAAACAGACATTTATTCTGCTGACAGTATCAGCAGGGCCATGGCGGCAAGTACCACAATCCGCAGATTTGCGTGGTTGCGGAAGTCTGGTTTTGCTCCAGATGTACAAGCCACTTCTTTATTTGGTAAGAAGGCTGACGACAGCCTGGAGAAGTTACAAACATCCAAGGCAGCAGCGAAATCTCTTGGGGCTGCAATCCGACAGACTCCAAATCTCCCCTCAGGAACATTCTGGAGGGTTAGGTCCTTTCGCTTTTACTCCGCATTCGGAAAAGGCAGAGGACAGCTAGCTCAAAGGGGCCAGAAACAATTCACCCGTGGTGGACGGGTTAAAGGTACAAAAACCGCAGCAGCAGGTGCCACTTTACCCTCGGCATCTGCGTCAGCCGCTTCTAAACCCCTCTGAGGTCTCTTCTCACAGGACACCAGAAGGGGGCAGGTTAACTCAACATCTGGCGGTATGGCAGGCTATTACGTCAGGTGCTTGGGCATTGGAGACAGTTGCCCAAGGTTACTGCCTGCCTTTTTTACACACCCCTCTGAGTCATCCACCGGGGAACAACTCTTTGAAGTTTCCAGATCCGCTCCTTATGCAGGAGATTCTAGACCTGCTAGAGAAAGGTGCCATAGAACCGGTACCTGCAGCGGAGAGGAACAAGGGTTGGTATTCCCCCTACTTCCTAGTACCGAAGAAGGACGGAGGACTGAGACCCATCTTGGATTCACGAGAATTGAACAAATTCCTCAGGAAGGACAAGCTCAAGATGGTAACTCTCTCAGATGCTTCAGGCCCTCCAGCTTCAGGACTGGCTGGTATCTCTAGACCTTCAGGATGCTTATTTCCATGTGCCAATCCATCTCAAACACGGGAGATACCTGAGGTTTGCAATTGGCAACTCTCACTATCCATTTCGAGTTCTGCCATTTGAGCTGACCTCCGCCCGAGGGTCTTCACCAAGCTAATGTCGGTAGTGGCTGCAAGTCTAAGGAGGGAAGGGATCCACGTCTTCCCCTACCTGGACAATTGGTTGATCAGAGCAGTATCTTCGGAACAAGCTCAGATCCAGCTAGATTATGTCTGCCACTTCTGTCTCAAACTGGGCTTCTCCCTCCATTTAAAGAAGTCACAGATGATACCGTCACAGAGACTCCAGTTCATTGGAGCGGTCCTGGACACTTCCCTGGGGAAAGCCTCGCCACCAGAGGTTTTGATTGATTGATTATTTGTATAGCGCCTATACACAATGTGTTTCAAAGCACTTCAAGGAGGGCGGGAACATAGGGAAATACAGTTACATTCAGTTAAAGTCCTTGAAACAATACAGAATGTGAAAAATAACTATCGTAGTAGGCCTGCCGACATTTCTGATAGTGCAAGTGCATAGAACAAGTAAGGCAAGAGGTAATGGAAAAGGACAACAAAGCAAGCAGTCACATTACTATGTCTGACGACAATTGATGTAGTGCAGGAGGTAAACAAGAGGAGGGGTGGGAGGGGGGCCATGGGGGGGGGATATGAGTGGGGAGAGGGAGATGAACAAGGCACGCTACTGAGCAAGTTTGTCAGTGACAAATTTAAAAAGCAGGGGTGGGGGGAGGAGGGAGAAGAACAAGGGGGGGAGGAGGGGAGACAGACAAGCTGCTATCAAAAGTCAAGGGAACAGATGATAGGAGTAAGTGCTAGGAGGGGGAAGGCTGAGAGGAGGGAGAAATAAGTAGGAATGGGGAGTAGGAAGATAGTAGAAGAGGAGGGAATTTTGGAGCGGGAAAGGGGTAGAAGGAAGGTAAGGGGCAAAACAGTCCAAAGAGCAATTAACTGAAGGGGGCGGGGGGGGGAGTAGGACTAGGTGTGGGGGCTGGAGATGGATTGGAGGAGGTAAAATGGAAGGGGGAGGAGGAGCAGGGGAGGGGAGAGAGAAATCAGATGAAGGGGAGAGAGGGGGGAGTAGAGAGGGCAGAATGGATGTTTTCAAGGAGGAGAATGGAGGAGGAGGGATTTAAGGGAAGTGCGGAATGAGGTGAGGGCTCAAGATATTCTGCAGATGGTCACCAAGTTTCAAAATGCCCAACGCCTTCCAGCCTTCAACTTTTTGAGGTTTCTAGGCCTCATGGCATTGTGCATCTTCCTAGTGCCAGAGGCTCGCCTGAGAATGAGATCCCTCCAGTGGGCACTAAGAACCCTATGGTCGCAATTCTCAGGAAGAATGACCGATCTCCTTCAGGTCCTGGATAGAGTGGCTCGAGACCTTCAGTGGTGGGCCTGTCGGGAGAATATTTTGAAAGGGCAACCGTTTTGGCAACCATGGCCGGAGATAACAGTAGTCACAGATGCCCCGCTCACGGGGTGGGGAGCCCATGCCAAAGACTTGACCATCAGCGGTCGTTGGTCTCCATCGGAGTCCAGACTACATATCAACCTGTTGGAGCTGAGAGCCATCAGACTGGCGCTGAAGGCTTTTCTGCCATCTGTACAAGGGAAAAATGTCCTAATAATGACAGACAACACAGTGGCCATGCACTAACTCAACAAAGGAGGAGGTGTAGGATCACTGCCACTGTGCAGAGAGGCGTTTGCAGCTCTGGTTTTGGGCAATTCAGGAAGGAATCTCTATCGGCGGTTCACTTAGCCGGAGAGAAGAACTTGACGAGTGGGAGCTAGTTCAGGAAGTCCTTCAAGAGATCTTCGCCCTTTGGGGAACCCCTCAAGAGGATCTGTTCGCCACCAGTATCAACAGGAAGTACGATCAGTTTTGTTCAAGGGAATTTCCCCTAAGAGGAGCTCTAGGGGACGCATTTGTAGTAGACTGGGAGTTTCCACTTCTAAACACGTTTCCTACAGTCCCTGTCATTCCTCAGATGATCAGGAGGTTCAGAAGATTCTGGAAGACTATGATCCGAATTGCCCCGGACTGGGCCAAGAGAACGTGGTACCCGGACCTTCAGGACATGTCCATCTGCCCTCGGATTCGTCTTCCGCAAAGAGAGGATCTTCTCTCGCAGAAGGGAGGTCAGGTTCTCCATCCAGACATCAGAACCCTCAACCTTCACGCTTTGTTTCTGAAAGGTTGAGATACAAGGATTGGGACCTCCCGGATGACGTCATGGAGGTGTTGCTTTTGCTAGAAGGCCAGCAACAAAGACTTTATACCGCTGCCGTTGGAACAGATTTTGCAGCTAGTGTAGAGAAAAGAATATCGAACCCTTTTCATGCGGTACACCAATGGTTTTATCTTTTTTGCTCTATTTGGCGAATTCAGGTCTTCAAGTTGGTACCATCAAGGGCTACCTCGCAGTGCTGTGAATCTTTAAGCGCACTGCGGAGGAGCCATCATATTTCAAAATACCCCTAATAATTCAATTTCGGAAGGGGTTAACTAATGTGAATCCCCCAAAACCGTTCCAAGTTCCCTTGTGGGACTTAAATCTAGTCTTACATTTTCTGATGGGTACTCCTTTTGAACCACTCCATTCTTTTTCATTAAGATTCCTCACCCTTAAAACAGTCTTACTAGTGGCTCTAACGTCTGCCAGAAGAGTGAGTGAATTACAAGCTCTATCTTGCAAACCTCTTCATACAATTTTTCACAAAGACAAAGTTGTCTTACAAGTGAAGCCTAATTTCCTCCCAAAGGTGGTCTCTGAATTCCACATCACTCAGAAGATAACCTTACCATCATTCTAACCTCCTCCCCATCCAGGGAAAGAGGAAGAGAGGCTACATAGGCTGGATCCAAAGCATGCCTTGAGTTTTTATATCAGCAAACTTGCAAGGATAAGGCAAGCAGACCAACTGTTTATAGGTTATGCAGGACACAAATTAGGATTGCCAATCACAAAACAGACCATTTCAAGATGGATTATTTTAGAATCTTACAAATTGGCAGGGAAAGAGCCCCCTCAACATCTTAGGGCTCAGTCAACCAGGGGTATCGCAGCCTCTTCGGCTTTCTAAAGAGGGGTACCGATTCGGGACATATGTGCAGCTTCCACATGGTCGTCCGCACATACCTTTACAAAATTCTACAATCTGGATTCCTCCTCTAGCCAGGAGATGAGATTTGGCAAAGCTGTGTTACATTCTGTTCATTCTTAAAGGGAAATATTCCAATTTTACTCCCACCTCCTCTTTCACACCACTGCTATGGGAGTCTATCAAGATAAGGAATACGTCAGAGGACACAATCCCTTCGAAGAACAAGTTACTTCTTACCTTGTAACATTCTTTCGATGGGATGTTCCTCCGACGTATTCCTTATCGCGCCTCCCATCCATCCGCGCAGTAAAACTTCCCTTGTATTTGCAGCTTACACTCCTTCAAGGTCAATAACCAATTCATGCGAAGCTAATTTCAAGCTTCAAAACGGAACTGAGCAACGGTCGCTGGGCGAGTCTATATGCATGATGACATTGGCGCCGAGACGGAGGCTGTCGAGGGACACGAGCTTGAGGGACGTCGACGCACAGCACCCTCTACTGAAAATATTTCCGAGGCCAGCAAGCTGGGATGTAATCTATCAAGATAAGGAATACGTCGGAGGAACATCCCATCGAAAGAACGTTACAAGGTAAGAACTAACTTGTTCTTCTAATAAGTCAGTCTCACTTTACCCCCCCAGAGTTACCTGATGTCACAAAGTACAGCATTGACCCCTACAGGCAAAATGCTACACAAAAGGCACTGAAGCTTACCAATGAAACTAATACATGGGAGAGATGTCACTGCCAGACAGGATAACATTTGAGATTTACCCTCTAGGTGCATGAAAACAGCTGCCCTACAGTAAAACACTTGAATGAGAGACACACATGATGTTCTTGCCCCGATTTAACAAGGAGCTGAACAGTCTAGTGTTGGTGGCCAATGTTATTGTTTCTTGTGCCAAACAAGGTACTCTTGAACAAACTGTTTACGCAAGGTGGCTGGTCACTACACCAAGGGCAAGATTTGATGCAAGTGAGCAGGGGGTTAAAGCATTTCCAACAGTCCTTGACTCTGAGGTTTGTGGCAAACATTTGAGTCATGTTGAACAGGGTGTTTCTGGTCCACAGGGCTGCCGACAATGGCAGCAAGCAGAGGACCAAGTCGATCTCCTTGATGGCTGAGGTTAGACTATACCCAAACAGAACAGCTAGGTTCTCATGGGCCTATTGCGTGCTGTCCCACCCTGACTCACACTCAGTGGACCCAAAGACAGTCCTCCCTTTGCCCAGATGGCACAACCCTCATGGACTGTGACACGCATGCCTCCAGATACAGACTGGGGAGGAGGTGCTGTTGAGTCCCTGTGGCCATGAAACTTTGAGCCTATCTATAAGAATGCAGGACAGCAAGTTCAGGTGGCTGGAGATACAGAGCCTGTGCTATTGGCCCCTGGTCGTGGACGCAAATTATTGTGAGCTTTGCTGTTGCATAGGAGCACTCAGTCCTTTGTGTGCCATTCCTCTGGGCCCACAGTCTGCCAAAACAACATCAAATTCTCCCTGTCCGATAGCCATTTGTGCAATCCTTTAGCCGGGAACTAGTGGGTCTGTGTTCAATGTTTTTTAAACTTTGTGTTAGTGCCAGCGAGGACCAGGTGGGGTCACTTGCAACTGTCCTGCAGGCAGGTTAAACCGGAGTGGTTCTTCACATACACTAGATTCTCTTCTTGGATGTCGTGCCTCTTTACTTCAGGTGCTTCGGACAACCCCTCCTGGACCTCTGAGCTGATTGAAACAAGACAAACTGTTAGTGCCTAGCAATAATCTAGAACCTGGTCTTCTTGCTACAATAGACTGGTGCGGCTGAAAATCGTAGGGGCCGCTAAAGGAAGATGCATTGGCTGGGGCATGAGTATTACATATTGAGATGAGGCAAAGGTTTTGTTGGCCAACCACCCCTCATGTAGATAAGGGCCAGTGGGAGGACATCCGGTCAAGACAACCTGTGTTTTGGCACACATTTTAGACCATTGTAGTTTCAGTTCCTCATTCTTCCTTTTAACTTTCCAACTGGCCTGGGGTGAGTAGGAGGACATGCAGGTTCTGATCAGTACCCTTACAGTCTACATCATACCTCATTTGTAAGGTGAGTCCTCCTGTCAATGTCAATGGATGGCCCAGCTGGGAATTAAATCTCGTAAACATTGTTTTGCTACTGTGATGGCATCATCATGTATGCATGGATATGCCTTGACCCATCCACATCCTTCAGTATCAAAAGATACGTATATGATGCAACTGTGGGTCTTTGGATCAATTCCATCTGGATGTTAGTGAAGGGGCCTGTTAGCGGCAGATGGGCATACAGGTCTACATTTGTTTTCTTACCAATGTTGTACTCCTGGCAGATTGGGCAACCTATGTTAACCCTTTCTAATATAGCACTCCTACCCTGAGCATGCAGCTGGCTGTTTATTTGGGAGAGAATGATATCCTTACCAATGCGGGCCACGCCATCCGTCAATCTCGCTAGATACATAGACACAAATTTGGGGGGCTGGCCTTCTGTCAGGTACATCCACACTTGAGACACGTCTAGAGTGCCTCCTTCCTTCTTCCATGCTGGCATCTCTTCCGGTGTGAAACAAAATAGAATGAGAAGGTCATCTTCCACGACTGGGGTAGTTTCCCAATCTTTATGCAAGGGTTGCAGTCTAATCAGTCAACTCCTTCCATGAAAATGTACACGCTCCTCATTGGTATGGGCCTTCAATGTAATCAATCACTTTTGCTGGCAGCAATAACGCTTCAAGGATGGCTAGTACGTGGGTTACATTATTGATTGGACAACCAGTGGAAGAGTGGAAACCACTCCCTCCAAAATAGCAGTTTATTAACATTAAAGCTTCTTGGAGTAGAACCGTCATTGGATGGACAATGTTCTCAATGGACAGGCTATTGAGCAAACAGTCTCTCAAAAGGGGAAGCCAACACAATTCTGCTGAGAAAGCCGTCAACAGAAGTCGTGAGACACTGTCCTTGGAAAGGATTAAGGCAATTTTGTGTACTGAATGATGCCCTTTATCAATATCCAGGGCAGGATGTATGATGTGTGAGGGCCTGTGTGACAAAGGACGTGCAGGGGCTATAATTTGCATATGCATTGACGTTAGTGTGAAATAACAGAAAATTATGTTACACAAAGTGACATGAGACCTTGATACTTGATGGGATCATGGAAAGCAACATTACAACAAATTGTCATGAGTAAATCAATAAGCAAACACACTTTGTGATGTGCAGTATATGTTATGTTGGTTTCACTCCTGCCATTTGTATGCTCTCCAGGCGCTCTATGAATGGTCACTTTTTTTACTTTAAAGAATACTCTATACACAAATCATAGTAAACCACTCTGACAAACATATACATCCTTGTAGAAACATGATAAGCAAAAAGAGGATCATTCTAGCTTTGTTTTCTCCATCTTGATCAGAAGTCTGAATGTATCAGAATAGAAAATAGCATGAGGTTAAATAATGACTTTTGAGTTTTCTAACTTGCATGTAGGGAGCGTTGGTAGGGCCTCAATGAGCTGGAGCGAGAAGGGCTTTAAAAGTGTAACAATACTGTTACTGTGCAGCAATGTAATTTTCCACTGACTACTTAGACACCCACCTCTCTCACCTGTTGCTTGTCTTATCTCAACATCAGGGACAGAAGCAAAGAGCCTGGGAGAATGAATACAGATTCTGCCAATGCAATGTGTAAGGAACTCATGGTGGCAACAGTAAAGACAGACACAAGTGATCACAGTTAAAGAGTGTTTATTGAACTTTAAAATGGGTGAGGTAAACGCCTATTCTAAACCTAAATCTAAGATGGGAGCAAGCTAGAACCATGAAATAATAAGGCATTCCTTGTGGCATCTTGTCAAATAAAAAGGGCCTATACTTAAAAACCTATTGCCAATCCTTACTACTAGTTACAAAAAGGAGTGCGGGATAATGTTCACCAAAAAAGAAAGAAGTGTTCACAAAATGGTAAGTTAAGATGGTATGGCTGGGTCTCCCTTCCCCACGTTTTTAGCACGGGACAAAGCGGGACTTCTGAGCAGAGCACAATCCTGGGCCTCTCCAGTGCGAGGTTCACAATTCCAGTTCAACGATACCAGAACCTTCAGGGGCCAAGTCTCTTTTCTACAAGGTCTCATGCCTTACAAGGCCTGATAGATCAAAACAACAAACAAAAGTTATTTCGGTAATCTTGCACCTTGGCCGATTGCTCTTCGCCCCTGGGATCTCCCTCTGCCAGGCTAGGATCCTCCTTGCAACTTGGGCCTCCCTCTGTCGGGTTCATTACAGCCTTTCAAATGCAACTGTGATATTGAAGAGCCTTAACGTCTTTTTAAACAACTTCTTACTGCAGACAACCCTCGTCCGGTTTCACGCTTGTCGCACAATGTTCACCGGTGTATTACTCTTCATCCCAACTCGCCGGTATCCCTCTGTCTGGTTCACATCTGCCGCTCTCGCAGTACACTTTGCTTTATCACGATACAAGATTTACTTCTCTTTAGCTTTCCCCTTGGCATCCCTCCGTCGGGTTCACCTAGCCATTTTGAACACAATGTTCATGAGGTTCTAACACAGTACATCATTTGCTTCAACTCTTTAGAAAGCATGGTTTGTTTCTCTAGCTTTCTCTTGGCATCCCTTCGTTGAGTTCACACTAGCCTTAATTCACAATTTCCCATCCTTATTGGAAAGTGGGGGTTTCCTTCCCCTAGCTTTTCTTTGGCATCCCTCCGTCGGGTTCACACTTTCCTTAGGTCACTAATGTTCACTATTTTATCAGGAAGCAAAGGGGTTCTCTTCCCCTAGCTTTCTTCCGTCAACGGGTCAGAGACTTTTGATTGTACAAGGGAGTTTGACATGACCCTTGTAGGACCACTCTTGACACCCCACGCAGCCCTTTCCTATGGCCTTCTGGTACTTGCAGTTTCAATACACGAGGGCCAGCGAGAGTCCTTCGACTGAGCACTCCTACAGTGGCTGACAACTCTGCAGCAGGCCTTCTCTGGGCATTCTCAAAAGTTCTTTGTTCTCAAGTTCTTGTGTTCATCTAATGTTGCCACATGCAACCTTGGGCTCAAACACAGCTCGGTCTCCTATCAGCTTCCTCCAACTCACTGTCTTGAGTCTGTTTGGCTTGGCTTGCTGCTGGAGTCAAGGACAGTACCGCGGTAGCCAGCATGCTTCCGTGCCTGTGTTGTCAATGCGGGGGCCCCCGTGCACCGTTGACATCTGTTGCTCCACAAGTCAGCAATATTCCCTGGTCTTGTAATTCCCTTTTCTGAGACCTTGCGGGTCTGAGTTGTAAAGGGCATGGGCAATTCCCCCTTCATAGCCCCTCCTGGTCTCGCTGTCTTACTCCTCTGTTTGAACTGCCGGTTTGGTGTAGCTGTTTCCTCATGCATTCGGCCTTGCTTGTAGTGTTCTCTTGTCTGTTACAGTGTACGAAAGTGTTTGTGTCGGAAAAGGGGGTAGGGGGATAGAGCTTCTAAATATCCTGTGGGGTAGGATGGGGAAAAGGTGTTACAAGGAAGGGGATACCGCGTCTCGCCTGTCGGAATCGCACTACCACTCCCCGAAGTCCCCCCATCTAGGTGATCCTCCCCCACTGGTCCACCCCCAGGAACTGGATCCAATAGCGATGGCCGTGTCCTGGCCACCTGGATGGCAGATCCCCGGGGACTACTAAGTGAGACACCCTCAGGTGTCTCGCAAATGTTAAATTGTTTTTGTTTGTAAAAGGAAAACAGCATTTGTCAATGATTAAGGGCTGTTTAGAGGATGTGTGGCAAATTTCATGGCCATTTTTTATTTTTCGGGGCCAAGTGAATGTGTGGTTGCAAAAATTACTACAAGTTGACAACCAGTTCTCAAAACAGCCCCTGTCCACTGTCAAATAATTAATTTTACAAAAAGAGGATGTATCAGAGATGTGTGTGTCTTGTTATAACACTACATATATTGGAATAACCAAAAAGACAGCCTGATCAAAACCTGCCTACTAACAAATACTTTGTTTTACAAATAACAATTTAACTTGCATTTCTTGCTGTCTGTGAATGTCTTTTTCAAAACCTACATTCAAGGGAGGTGAAATATGAGTTTGTTTTGTTTATTCATTTATAATGCGCACCAGACGCTGGTGTATCAGGGTGCAGCAGTTAAGGTAATGCAAAGCTTGATTAACAGATTACAAATATAGCAATACGATGTGGGTATGGTAATAATACAAGTGTGATACAAAGATGGTACAAAAATACAGTGAAAATATACATAGGTGAAAATATAGTATAGGTGTAGCAAAGAATACATAGGTGCAGTACATACAAATAAGTGTGTAAACATCTATACCGGGAAGGTGCGGGGGTACCAGAGTGTAATCATAGGTGTGGGATACATTAGTTATCCTTCGACTTGAGCCATTGGATGTAACTAAATCTGAACTTTGGATAGGATTGATCTTCTCTGATGGGATGTGGTAAGGAGTTCCAGAGTTGGGCAGCTTTGACGGGGAAACTGTTGCCACCAACCTTGGAAAGCTTGAATCTGGGGATAGTGAGGAAGTTGGAATGAGTTGGCCTCGAAGGTCTGGTATACGGTCTCCTTTGGAATCTATTCATAAGATAGCTAGGGGCGGCATTGTTCAGTGCCTTGTGAGTCAGGCAGACCATTTTTTATTGAATTTTGTTGAGGGTGGGGAAAGCCAGTTGTTTTGGTGCCTTATTGATGTGTGATCCTTCAGGCACGCCAAGTGCCGCTCTTAAGGCATTATTTTGGAGGATTTGTATCTTTTGGATAGTTGATTTGTTGGCACCAATATATAAGGCATTGCAATAGTCGAGCCTAGGAAGGATCAGGGCTCTAGCCAGGGTAATGCAGTTGTCGTCAGATAAAAAGGGTTTGCCAGTTCTAATAAATGTACAAGTGTAGGCCGTGGCGGAGGCCATGGTGTTTACTTGTTTTTCCAGAGAGAGAGTGGAATCAAGGTAGAAACCAAGAGTCTTTACCTCCTTGGCCACCTTAGTAAGGTTCCCATCAATTATGAAGTATGAGTAATCTTGTCCTAGTTTCTTAAGGTTAGTGTGGGTACCCAGGAGGATGAGCTCTATTTTGTCATCATTCAGGCATAGACCATGGGTAGCCATCCATGCCTGGATAATGAGATACACCCTATACACCAAGGTCAAATCCTTAGCGTAATCCCCAGAAAGTGGGAGGAGAATCTGGGTATCATCTGCATAGTTAGTGTAGGTGATACCAAGATGGTCCAGATCATCAAAAAGGGGCTTGGTGAATATGTTGTATAGTGTGGGGGAGACGCAAAAGCCTTAGGGCACCGCACAGGTCATGGGAATAGGGTCAGCTGCTGTAGGGGAGAAAACCCTCATGGTCCTGTCGCTTAGGAAGGACTCGATCCAAATTATAGCCTCTTTGGAGAAGTGGGCAGCTGAGGCAAGGTGTCTGCATGAGACCTTGTGATCCACAAGGTCAAATGCAGCCGAGAGGTCAAGAAGCAAGAGGAGGGCTGTTTTCTCTTTGTCTCTCAACTCATCAACTTTTGACTTCAGGTCGATAAGGGCAGTCTCAGTTCCGTGTTGGGGACGGAAGCCCGATTGATGTGCTCCTAGAAGTTTGTGGTGTTCCAGATATTTGAATTTGGAGATAGGCAATTTTATCAAGGATTTTTTACCAAGAAGGGTACTGTTGTAATGGGGCAGTAGTTTGTAGGAATGAGTGGATCTAGAGTTTGTTTTTTAGTAGCGGGAGCACCCAGGATTGTTTGAGATTGGATGGGACGGTGCCAGATACAAATTACGTGTTAATGAGTTTGGCTATAAAAGGGGCAAGGTCTCTCGCGGCATCTTTTATAAGCTGAGATGCGCAGAGGTCACCCTGGCAGTTAGAGGGCTTACGTGAGAGGATGACTTTCTCTACCTCCAGGATGGATATTTTGGTAAAGTTAAATCGGGGGAGGGTCATGTTGGAATGTGTTTCCTTCGCAAGAACATTCACAGTGATGTGGTTAGGCGGGGAAGGATGGTTTAAGGCTTGGTTTTTTTTGGGCTATTTTGTTTTGAAGGGTGGTGACTTTATTGGAGAGGGCCTGTTGTATGTCTGAGCACCATGTTTTGTCCTTAGTGCAGTTATCGGGAGTGATGATAGGGGACTCAAGTTCCTTCAGGATGGAAAACAATTCTTTAGTGCTGGAGTTAGCGCTAGAGATGCGTTTATTGTAAGAGTTGCGTTTAGCCAGGAAAATGTCCTTTTTGTGCTGGGATGAGATTTTGTTGAGTTTAGTTTTGTTAGCTGCAGATGGGAGTAGTCTCCATGTAGTTTCACAGCTCCTCTTGAGGTCTTTGAGCTGAGGGGTGAACCATTTGTTCAAATGAGTTTTAGGCTTACTACGTCTAAGTTTGATCTGTGCAATAGTATCAAGTGTAGATAACATAATTTTATTATACTCCTTAACGAGTGGAGTGCACCAGGGTCAAGGTCATCCTTGAGCGAGTTGAGGTTTGGGAGGATGGCTGGGATCACTTTGTCCATTGTTATATTCTTTTTGTTTCTTGTTGGGCAGGGTGGGGCGGTAGGAATAGGTAAGGTAAGTGGTCTGGTGGGAAGAAGTAAAAAAGACAGGAGGAAGTGGTCTGTCCAAGGATGCAAGGTGATAGAGGTGATGTTGGCAGTGCAATTGTGTTCGGCCACCCAATCAAGGGTTCTCCCTTTATTGTGGGTAGGTTCAGTGTTTTTTATTTAGATAGGCCTAGTTCGGATAGAATATTAGCGGTGGCTATGGCATGTTCATCTGAAGGGTTGTTGAAACCCAGGTTAAAGTCTCCCAAAACTAATATTTGAGAGGTAATTTTAAGGTTGTTGGACAAAAGAGTGTAAATGTCCTCCTCAAATGTTCCAATAGGACCAGGGGGTCTGTAGATCAGGTGAATGGTTAAGATCTGTGAGTTGACTAAAGGGAGTTTGGCTGTGAGGACTTCACAGGATTGGGTAGTATGGGCGGGAACTAGTCTCATGGAGAGGCTAGATTTGAAAATATTGGCGGTTCCTCCGCCTGGTGCTTTATCCCTATCCTGTCTGATGATAGTATAACCATCCGGGATAGCTAAGGAAAGCAAAGGGCCTGCTGCATCATGCAACCAAGACTCGGTGATGGCAAGAAAATCCAGTTTGTCTACCAGTATCAGGTCGGCAATGTCTGTAGCATGAGCCATTAGCGACCTTGCATTTATTAATGCTGCTTTGAGTGGGAGGGCAGGTGTTATTATGGTGGCCGGTGAAGCCGAAGGATCCAATTTCTTAGTTTTGTTCAAGGTGTATTTGAAAATGTTAGGTTTATCATTTGTGGTCTTCTGGGCAGTGGGGAGGTTAGTTTTGTTGTTGTTAGCCGGGGGTAGGGATCGGGCGAGTGGTTCGAAGAGTTTACTAAGGACCGGAGTCTGGAGTTTCTAGCCTCTAGGGTGCAAGGATTGCTTAGGAGTGGGCTGGGTCTGAGGTAGCTCAGAAGTTCATTAGGGTGAGGGCTGTTGGGTGTCATATTAGACCATGTCGGTGGGACTTGTGATCGCAATATAGAGAGGCACCCTAGCAGGTTGAGCAAGAGAGGGATGCTTGTGAGACTAATGTTTAAGGTAAGCATGTGCATATTGAACATGAACCCACCAGGTGTCAGTAAATAAGGTGTAGGCCAGGTGCTCCATACACATGAGTATTGGTCGATAGGCAAGCCTAACTCGGTGTTCCGAGTATTGGTCACAGTGTGGCAGTAGCGGTGAGCTTGATTATACTTTGTTGTCAACAGAGGCAACTCCATTATAATGGCTTGATGCAGTTAACTGACGTTCTGCCAGAGGCTAGTGTGGTAGAAAGTAGTGCTAACTTACAGGCTATTGGCTAGGCTTATGACAGTGGAACTAACCACTGGCAACAGGTTGTGCAAAGATGCTAGAGCAAAGATGAGGTAAATTGCTTTTACAGTTGCATAGTTACGGAATCAGTATATAAAAACAAGTTCTAGCATTATGACACAATCCTAATCAGGATGTTACGGTAGGCTAGGTCGATTTTTGTATATCTTAATAAAAATGGTCATTCGATTCTGGGAGAGAGTGCATGAGAACTATGCAGAGAAGAGCAAATCAGTAATATAACTGCACATGGGCACATAGGCAGACAGACACTATCTCACAGTTGGACAATGGTTAGCTATGTGCTCACGTGAAGATAGTTAAGGCAGTTAATCATTGTGGTGCATACATTAGGATAGTACTCACTGAGTCGACATACAGATGTCTGATCATGGCGTCGAGGTGGAGGGCATTTCACTGTTCAGTTCATAAGTGACACTGGTGTTGCGGTCGATTGGACTAGATTCAGGGTTTAGTTTGTCACAAAAAGATTGTATATCTGGACTAAATCCGTGTTTCCACCAGTATGCCAGGTTCGGTTTCGGTCACAATCGTGGCAAAGCACAGTTCAAGTGGATCGGGCCTGGATGCGAGGGGAGTGTCTCGGGCACAAATAAAGACACTGAAAAATACAGGTTAAACCATTTTATGTAAATAGAAATATTTTTCAATGGTCAAGGGCTATTTTGAGGAATTTTTGCCAATTTTGAGATGTGAATCTGCAGCCACAAAACAATTCTACAATTCCTCAAAATAGCCCCTGACCACTGCCAAATATACATATTTTTTGACCAAGGAAACGATGTAAGGTATCATTTGCACTGTTTTTAATAAGGTCAGGGGCAGAAGAGGAAGCAATAGGAGAGGGCATACAGGCATATTGTATCCAAGCCCCCTCTCCAGCCACCTCCTCACTCCCTCAAACGTGCGCTCATACTTGCTCCCACTAAGGCACCACTGGGAGGTGGGGGGAGGACAGTGTTTTTCATTTTAGCCACAGGAGACACCTTTTCTCCCGGTGGTGTTTTTCCAGGGTTTAACAGATTCAACAGAAAACTGGAAAGCCTATGTATATTTAGCCGCTTCTGGCTAATCGATCTATGCCTGCCATTCTGCCTCGGCGGTATGGTATGATTTCTGTCTTTAAAAAGTCTGTACAGCTTGAGGGCATTTTTGGTTGAAGGATCTGCAGAAAGGGAAGACTTTGTCAGAACTGTTGTCAGTCTTACTACACTATTTTAGTAACAATTTTGTACTGTTTGGCCCAAAGCTATCGCCCATATATTTTGCTATACTGCCAGACGGGCAGTTTCCTTTTCTTCCCTAACAGAGTGGCCTCATACACCTTGTTTCCCATTTCTGATCTCCCTTGTAGTTCACTATACAGTTAGTAAATTGTTAGAGGTCGGAGACACAGAAGGGCACTAGCACATGGGCCAGAGAGACAGCAGGAATCCCTTTTGGGGAGCAAATACAGATCCGTGTGCTATCAAAGACGTAATACAGATCGAGGCGCTAGTGTGGAGTACTTCTCTAGTTATCCAGATATCGTTTTCTAACCATTGTCATCAAAGACTGTGTGGATTTCTTAAATCCACTGTTAACCAATTTTATTAACGCCTATTTTTGGGAGGGATCAGTCCCAACGTCCTTATTGAGGCATAGGTCACAACATTTCTTTAGAAATCCACCCTGGACCCTGACGAATGTGCTAATTATTGTCCTGTTATAAATGTTACTTTCTTACTGAAAGTGAATGATAAAGCTGCATCTATCCAGTTGCCAGCCTATTTTGAAAAGAACTATTTGGAGATGAACAATCCTTGTTTCGATCCAGTGGATGAACAGAGGTGGCCCTTTTCAGTGTTTTGGACTCTTTATCCCGTAATTTAGACCAAAGATATTCTGACTTCTGATGTATGTAGATTTGTCAACAGCCTTTGACACCTATGATCACTCAATTATCCTTTGCCGCTTGCAGGAGATAACCAAGGCTTGTTAGACAACCATCTTGTGGCTATGCGCCTTTTTGAGCAATAAAGTATCTACAGTCAGTGGGTGAATGTGCCTCAGACCCATTAATAGTTCATTCCGTGGTACCTCAAGGAGCTTGTATTTTCCCCCATTTTATTCATTAAATATATAAAACCACCACGATCCATTTAACGTAGGATTCGAATTTCAGAATTGCGCAGGTGATATGCAGATCATCTTTAGTCTTGATGAGGAGGCTGATTTTAAACAAAATAATATTTAATCTGTCTTTCAAACTGTTGAGCACTAGATATCAGATAATAGGCTTTGAATGAACAAAGAAAAAAACAGACGTTACTAATTAGTTTATCATCCGCCCTTAGGAAATAATTTCAGATATATTTGGAGTTTACTCTTTCAGTTTGTGTTATCAACCTTCAACTATCTGTTAAAACATTAGGTAGCACACTTTATTCTTCCTGATCAATGACATCACAGGTAAACAAAACTTTATGTTCCACCAACTACCATTTCATGATCCTTAAGGACATTTCTGTCAACTGCACTTTGCGCACTCTGTTTAGAGCTATAGTAAACTCCATGTTGGATTATTGTAATGCCGTATATGCCAAGCTATCGATTCATTCATTCATCAACTACAGTTATTGCAAAATACTACTGCAAGATTAGTTACCAATATGCGTAAGCATGCACTTATTACTCCAATTGTGTGACAACTTCATTGACTTCCAGTAAAAGCAAGAATGTATTTTAAACTCTTGACTATCGCACACAAAGCTATATATGGAAACATGTCAAAAAATGAAAGCATCACTTAAGATGGCATACTTCTTTGCGTCCTCAAAGAGCTGCCACTGGGAGTACTATGACTATCGATAGATTTCACCACTCTTATGCGTTGCATCGGTTCTGGTCAGTAGCGACTGCAAGAGTATGGATTTTTCTGCCAACTGAGCTGAGATGCATTAGTGATCTGCATATGTATAGAAATTAAGTCGTGTCTGTTTTAGAGCTCTGCGATTTACTACAATCACCCATTGCCTTCTTTTGTTTCTCTATCCTCTCTTTGTGAGCTTGCTTTCCCATCCTTGCTTCTTAACTTTATGGCTGATCCTGCACCCTGTGATACCCTTGTCACATAGGGCCACAGCCTACCCTCCATTGGGTTGGGAGGAACAATACATTCCAATACAATAACCTGAAACTGAGCCATTTAGACAGATTTCAGAACCGTTACTCCTGGCCGGTTGTTTGCCCTGTGTAGTGTCGAAGCATATTAAAGTGGTGGCACTGATCCTATAACTGAAGCACACATGAAGAGATAAAAAATCAAAAGAAATCGTAAATTAACATTTACCTTTGTTTTGGCGTTGGATCGACTCGGCGCACCCCCTCTGCCTTCCCAGAATTCTATACCGCCATGTCTGGTGCAGCTGGGGCCTGACAAACTCAAATCCCTTAATTAGTCTGTGGCACTATCTGTAGAAGGCAGTGCAGCTGTTAATTTCCTTCTGACATCTGGAGGCATGCAGCCATGAACTTTAGGAGACAGACTTGCAAAAAATACAAAGTGCCAGAGATTCCAAGGAGCAAGTCTGCAGAAACAGTCCTGGCAATATATTAGATAGCATATACACACTGAATCATCATGAGCAGACACACGATCAAACAAGCATCGGCAAGGCCAATAGTTTTGGCGTTTACTGCTGTCGTTTGCATTTTGCATTTGTAGGCACCAGGGTGGAAGGAGAAGACTGCAAAGTTTTGAAAGAGGATGCGATAAGGGGTGCAGGTGTGCAATGGAATGAGAGGGGGAGTGGAGCAATGGAGGAAGCCATTGATGGAAGGTGACGATGTTGAGCAAGAGGAAATATGAGCAAGAAAGTCTGAGCGGGTAAGAAATAAACCGAGAGTTTGAGAGGTAGGATGAAAGGGGATAGGGATAGCAAGTAAGGTGGGTGGATGGGGAATATAGAGGGTAGGGTGTGTGTGTGGGAAAAGGTGTAGGCTTGAGAAGAGAAAAATGGTTAGGATGGGTGGCTGGGATAGAGCAAGAGGTGATGGGGTGCATGGCAGTAGAGAGAGAGGGTAGTGTGGGTTGGTAGGGGTAGAGAGAGTGAGGGTATTGTGGATGGGGTAGAGAGAGTGGGGGTGTGGTAAGTTGGTGGGGATAGAGAGGTGGGTTTAGGGTTGGTAGGGGTAGAGAGAGTGGGGGTGGGGTGGAAGGATTGGGTTAGAGAGAGTGGTGGTACAGAGTGCGGGAAGGGTGAGTGGGGTAGAAAGAACAGGACTAGAGTCGGTTAGGAGGTTGGGGGTTGGATTGGGTGTAGGTTGGGTGGGGGCAGAGAGAATGGGGTAGAGTTGGTGGGAGGGTAGGGTGAGGGCGGTAGAGAGTGGCAGTAGGGTATGTGGGTATAGAAAGGTGGTGTTAGGGTGAGTGGAGTAGAGAGGGTGAGGTAGTTTGGGTGTGGTAGTTTGGGTGGGGGTAGAGTGTGGGGGTAGGTGGGTGGTGCAGAGAGAGTGTGGGTAGGAAAGGACAGGGGGTAGAGAGAGTGGGGATATGTAGAGAGAGTGGGGGGATGTAGAGAGTGGGGGGTGTGGGAGTAGATAGAGTGGGGGTAGGGTAGAGAAAGTGGGGGTGAGAGAATGGGGGTAGGGTGGGTGGTGGTAGTTAATGGGTGTAGGGTGGGGTAGAGAGTCCTGGAAGGGTGGGTGGGAGTAGGGTGGGTAGGGTAAATGTGTGGGGGTAGGGTGTGGGGGTAGAGAGAGAGAGGGCATAGGGTAGGTGGTTGGGGATAGAGAAGTGGGGTTAAGGGTGGGTGTGTGTAGATAGCGTGGGGGTAGGTGTGGTGGTGGTAGGGTCAGTGGGGGTAGAGGCTTGGGGTAGGGCCTACCCCAACTCTCTCTACCACCACAGGTTGGGTGGGGGAGAAGTATTGTGGGTTGGGTGGGCATAGAGAACGTGTGGGATCAAAGCCCTTTGTGCAGTACGATGCCGAGATGTTTGATAAAAGACCAATGCAAACGGATGTGGTTGCCCCACCCCACTGTTCTGCATCTGGAGGCAATGTGGTGAGAAATGGCTATCCTGTCAAACTTCATACTCTTCTTGAGATGAGAATGGTGGCAGTTTTGCTGAAAAACGGGGCAAACTAAGCATATCCTATACCAGAGCCCGGTACACTTAGCCAAATGTATCCAGCAGAATAAAAGCTTGGAACACTGTCACTTCAGCGGCTCCAAGTTTGTCGAAAGTTAATCCCCTGGGTTCCCACCTGTAGGAAATAACTTTTCCGCTATTCTTCGCAACAGAATCAAAGAAGTGGCATAGTTGAATGGCGAGAGGGGGTGGGGCGAGGGTCTGCGCAATGCCCACTCTTAACATCGACCTGCAAAACAGTCTAAAACTATTCAGGAAATGAAGAAAGCAAAAGCTGATCGGCAGGGTGAGGGAGCAGAGGCAGCGATCCACAAGATCAGATGCAGGGCTAGCATCCTTTATCATATCAACGTGTTACCCTCAAAACCCTCAACAGCAGACTGGTCTTGATTGCTCAAATGAGCGCCACCTCCACAGCACAATCCTGCTCAATGCATTTCTGCAGAGATCTCTATGAACCACTCTGTGCAAGAATAAGACCGATCTGGTCTACACACCACTGCGTGCCGCATTTGCCAACTTACACACTGAAAGCCGAAAAGCACTCGCAAGGCAGCAGGGGCCAGTTCCTGGTCGCCACCAAAAAGCGCCAAAATCAAAGGACAAATAAGAGAAGTTACACTGTCAGAGTTGTCCTTGCTCTGACTGATACAGCTGCTTATCTTAAAGGCCCCTGACACGGAAGCACTCCCGCCGAGCAGCAAATGTTCAGAGAAATGTCTCCAATAAGGGAGGTTTCACACTTGCATGATGAAACCACATGAGGAAACCAACCAATGACGGGAACGTAATGTTTGCACCTATGCCACACACAAATGGCAAGGACAGCCAGCAAAGGCAGATGAAAAAAATTTGAAAATAGAGATATTTATGGTTGCGTTAGTTTCGGAATTCTTTGCAGAATTCCACACTGGTATAAAACGTTTTCAAGGTTGACTCTGATTGTAAGGGGAAATCTCTTGTGTTGAAAGAGCAACATGTTCTGCAAGGTTTGCCAGAATGGGAGCAGCTGCAAAGAGTTATGAAAGTCTTCTAGCCTGAATTAAGGCAGCACAAAGTCTTACATCTGAGAATGGAATTATTTTACCGATCACTTCAAATGTATGATGAAGTACCTGGTCTGCTGTTGCTTCAGAATTGGAGTAGGTGCCAGATGCAATTAGCCGAATATAACCTGACTGGTCGCAGGTTCCTGCTCCCCCAGCCATATATTGAGAATCATGGCGAGAGCAGTCATTGCCTCTTCAACTTATTCTAGAGATGGACAATACATTTTGAAGCCAGCAAGCAAACGCTTTGTAGATAAGAGAATGAAGATGCCTCCCTGCATTGTGGCTCGCTAGTTTTCTGCTTCTTCTTTCATCAACCCATGGTCCCTTATATGCCAAATATCTGGTGTTTGAGGCAATCCAGTGTGTTCCCTGGGTCTGGAACGGCTTCCTCTGTTAGGATCCTGATTTCCTTTTCTCTTGGACCATGCACCTCTGACAGAAGGGCGAGAATCAAAATGACGTGTCTCGAATATGTGTTAGCCCGTAATGTCCTTGTTGCCAGACTCACTTTCCGTATACAAGAGCAGGATCAAAAAAGAGCTTGCATGCTTACCTAGTTCCGAGGCCTTAACTGCTTACCATTGGCCCCTGGAATTAAGGAGGTGGCCGTTTTGACTGGCTGTTAGACAACGCTTAACCTAGCGCAGCCTACAGCACCTCTGCACATAAATGTGTGAGGCTATACCTGATCCCCAAGCAGGCATGAAGCCTTCACTGGCCCCGCCTTAAATCATTAGCCCAGCAGGTAATCACTTTGCAATTATTGCCAAAATAATGGAAAATCTGATGCCTGTACAGTTTTGCATGATGATGATGTGCAGAGTACCATATCCTAGTGTGCTTTTTGCTTGAATGTATTGTTATTGTGTTACATCCAACACATGATACAGAATCAAATGATGTAATTGTGCCCACCTCCAGCTCCCGTATACTTCCCTTTAATGTTTAAGGATCACATACAATTGTATTATTCTAGACATTACTCATCTGCTTAACAAAACCAAACCATGATTGAACGGCTACTGATGTTTGAGTTGTCATTAATATCTCTGTGTTTGCAGATTCCCCACTGAGCCAGAAAAACTTCACTTCGAATCTGTTCTGTCCATGGAGCTGGAGCTAGAAAGCAGTGAAGACTTTAAAGAAGATGTTGCGGAGGACAGTGGTGTGTTAAGGTGCGTGACAAGTAGTGATATTCAAACTCGACATCCCAGCTGATGACCGTTCAGTAGACGGGGTCGCGGATGTGATATTCCATGTCCTTGTACCACAAAGACGCGCACATGTCCGTCCTTCCGAACAAAAATACTTCCCATCTAGCTTATTTTCTCATTTTGCTGAATCATTTTTCTCACTTAGGCTATCCTTCATTTTACAAACTTCTTTCAAACTCTGAAAGTAAAGGTTACATCACAGGAGGCAAGGAGACAGTCTACCGATTCTTTACAGAAGCAAAGGTGCAAAATAAAAGGTTGTATTTACTTTAAGTTTCTAATCAACAAGATTCTATTTCTGATAACCTGGCATCCTCCTTTTACTTGCCAATCCTATCCCTCCTACACCTCTAGCCTACCCAAATACACAGTTAAGATTCTACCCGAGCCCTCATAGTTCTATGTAACAGACCTACCATTGCCTTTACACTCGTACTTCTTAAGGAGAACCACTGGCCTGTACTAATACTTCTACTATTGGACTTACCAGTCCCATTAGTACTTTTTTACTATTGGTCCATCTGGTGCTACCCATACTCTAGCTAGTAGTAAAATACTGCCATTGCTATGGACATTAGTATTTCTGCTCGTATAACTCCTAGTAGAAATAGTTCTACTACATCTAGAATTAGTTTTGCCTCTGAGGCTGCCAATACAGGTATTACTAATTCTAATACTCTTTATACTTTTAATAACACCTCTAACTACTACTAATAGGGCAGCTACTGTTCTTATGTTTTCTCCAGTATTGAATCTTTTATCAATGTTCCAACTTCTCAGGCCGGGAATCCCAAGAAATGTAAAACTATCTTCCAGCAGTCAGAGCAACAATGGACAGAATTTAAATGCCTTTCGCGTGTAACTAACTAGGTGTACAAAACCTTAAGGATCCATGCACTGCCAAACAGCCTACTTTTAAGCAATTGGTGCTGACCAGCAAATCTTCACTCCAGAATCTTCCACCCTTAGGGAATGCTCATGCTGTTTTATATCTCTAGGACTACAGGAAAAGTAGTTTGGAAAGCTCATGCTGTCTCATATCTATAGAACTATAGGACACGTAGATTGTTCTTTTTTAAGGCTTTTTGTCTTTTTTTGAAGATGCTTCCAGTGTGTGCCAGTGCTCTGTTGCTTAATTTTGCAAACTGATGGTCAACATGCTGCAGCTCTATGCCTCCTGTGAAGCACCGAAAAGACTGTTAAAAGCTTGTGAAATGTGTAGAAAAGAAGAGAAGAGATGATGCGAGCCAGGAAGATGCTCATGACATATATGTTTATTATCAAAATCCCGGAGAGCCTGGGATCCTGTTTCAAGAAAGACAAAAGGCAAAGAAGAGTACTGACATTTGTACACAGCTCAAAGATGAGAAAATAGCACAGAAGGGGCTTAGTCGGCATAAGGCTTTGTGGCAAAGGATCAACGGAACACGCAGTAGTCCATTTCAACGCTTTTATCAATTTTGTGGGATGGGTATGGATAAGGCCTACTCCTCCTAGGAGCAACAAACTAAAAATAATAAAAAAACTGCAATCCTAATAGTGTCGGGTTGAGTCAACTCTGTGTCAATAGCCTAACTATAGGATTACTGATCTACCTCAGGTTCACTGATCTAGTGTTCAATAGCAAAGACATAACCCCCAAAACACTTCTTGGTTCACTCAGGGATATAACACTAAAATTGCTTCTTGACAATCTTGATTCAAAAGATATAGTGCCCTGCTTGCCTCCTGACAATCCAGTGAGTACTTGCTTTTATGTTCACAGCCAGGCATAGGTATGCTCACCCTGCTGCCGTGAGTCACCCTCTTGTACCAGGATCAATACCTCTTGGCACTTCTACCAGCAAGTATTTCTTACTGCTTGCTTGGGGATTTTGTCAGGCTGTGTTATTTTAACCCACCCTCCATAATCATACTCTCTTGGGCCATAGTCTCCTGGTCGGTGGTTGGAGCTCTTAACAATTATTTCAGGGTTTTCCAGTTTCTGAGATGTAGTCTTCAGCATACTCTCCAACCTCATTGGCCAATTGAATTGAACAAGGCGTGCAGAAAAACAGAACTGAGGCCAACAGGCACCGTGCGTGCTACTTATCACATACGATGACGTCACCCTCGACAGAGGTGGAGTGGGAAGCATTTTGGGTGGAGATGCTAAAAACAAATTTGAGAAGCAGGGTAAGGCTCCGTCCGCGCCTTCTGTAGAAGTCGGCAAGGAGCACTCCCGAACCAAAAATCGCGCGGCTTTGAGCACGGGTGGACGGCGTGATTTGCATCGAGAGGCCTCGAATGGACAAGGATCACTCGAGACATGGCGAGCGTTCGAGATCATCGATGCCTTCGAAGCCTGTAGAACCCTCGAAGCCCTCTGCGCCAAAACCATCGAAGGAGCCCGCCGACTTCATCCAAGCCTTGGGCGCCATAGACTGCAATGTCGACGCCAAAGCCGTCAAAGCCAAAGGTACCAATTGTCAGTTCAGCCACCAGGGCCTGAGGAAACTCATAAGAAGGCTAAAACCAAATCTACATCAACGCCAGTGAGTACTCCTGAAAAAATCTTCCAATCCCTGTCTTCCATTTTTGAGGAGGAAGAGAGATCAGATGGGGAGGATGCCCCTTTTTGGCTTCAGTATTGAACCCCCAATGTGCCTCCCACTTTTCCCAATTCCCCTGGTACCTCTCGTAATTTGGGGAATGGTTGCAGGACTTGTCTCTAGCTTGGTACAGCTTTTAACTCCTTTCCCTGTTCTTCAGTCTCCCGTTCTCAGTTCGCCGTCAGACGTCTACAGTCTGCATACGCTGGTGCTTGAATGGCATTCAGACTCCTTGTCACTGTAGTCTCTGCACTGTTCTTCGGGCGTACAGTCCACCACTCTGTATTAATGGTCACGCCACTACCGAATACATTCTCCTTCTCTTCAGGTTTGTACCACTTTCCTTGTGCTTCTGTACACCGGGACTCCATGTTTCACAATCTGCTGATCTGCCTTGACTCCGCATCCACAAGGCATGATGAGTTCAAGGAGTTTCCTCTGCGTATCAGACTCTCCTCTCCTCCGGCTTGTCATAGTTAAATACACATCTCAAGTTAAAGGGATATTTTCCTTATTTTCTTCAGCCAAACATGAAGCCTCCATAGCATTCTCCATGGAAGACAGTCCAATATAGGTGGCTATGGTAATTCCCTCAGGAAATTCCTCACAGGAACAGGAGTTTTTGTCCCCAAAGTGGGAGTCTCTCAAAGTGAGGTCTCGCTTGTCTCGACCCCTAGGGAGGATCTTGAGGAGCGGGCTCACGCCCCTAGCCTCACCGGGGGAGTCTTCTCCCTAGGGGAGAAGGGTTGAATACCTGTGATTCATCAGTTTGCATGGCTACACAAATATGGATTTGCTCCTGACATCCAGTCAAGACATTTAGAGATGCACTTTGACGGGTCGAACCTTTTTGGATAAACAGACGCAGATTGGTGCTCATTTATATGCGGATACCAGTGATCTTACTATAGGAGATGTGGGTAGGTGTACCAGTCCGTTCCAGGGCTATAAAGCCTTGTGTGTTCCAGCTGTGAAAGGGCCCAAGGGAAGGCCAAGTGGCGGACTCTTGGTATGGTTGGAAGATTGTAAGCCAGCCAACCAACTGTATGGATTTACAGCACCCATCAGTGAAAACTGGAGAGGGGAATGTAGTGCATCTGATTAACATCTATAATAGGCCCATGGGCCCGCTGAAAATGGAAGTGGTGGAGAAGCTACAGGAGATATTTGATTCTAAGACCTTTGGCAGGTCGGAAATATGGTACTATCTTGGCAGGAGATTTTACTTTAAAAATTGAGCCGATAGAGGCACTTGGACTATGGGCAGATCAGGACATAGCCTGGGACATTCCAGTGCCAGAGGTAGCCCCTCCTAGGAAGGTCCACCCCTTAGCGACAGACATGACTGGCTTGCTTGTATAATTTGAATCTGAGGGCATGTAATGGTTGGTTCCAGAATGACCATCTCAGAGATTGACTGGGCCTGGGTGAGTGACTTCAAGGTCTGGGCACAAATGGAAAATGATAATTTTCCTTCAGTAATTACAATTCGAGGAGGTTGGCTGGGCATAGGAAATCCCCGGGTGCTAAATAACACTCGGCCAATTAGTGTCTCGGGAAATGCCTGCAAAAATTCAAATGGGCAAACTTGATGGAACAGGAATCTAAGCCTGCTATTCCTAGTGCTATTATGGATAACTTGGCAGCCATTAGTAGACAAGGAATCTCATCTTGTCTGAGACCTTAAGTGAATTGAGAAACTCAAGGACAGACTGACCCTGCACATAACATTGCCAGCGTCGGCAGTTAAGAGGAAGATGTTCATGTAGGGAAGCAATTAAAAAAATCACGACCTTTGTCCGTGCAGCAACTGCGTTTTCTAAGAGCAGAATATGAGAATTTAACCAGACTAAAGAAAAGAGTATTTGCACAGGAAAAATTGAGTTCTCTATATAACGCACTCGAAAGCAGGACTAATATTTTCAGGAAGATGGTTACAGACAAAAGTTAAAGGACAAATGTGCCCTTCATTGCAGTTTAAATGCAGATGGCTGGCAAACCCACTTCTCAAATCTGTATAAAACGGTTGAAGATATTGCAACATGGGCACTAATCAATGATGAGGTTTTACGCTTACCCGAGAAAACCCTGATTTATGTCTGTCCAAGAAGTAGAGAAAGCCCTGAGGGCTCAAAAAATGGGAAGGCGCCTGGCTTGTTTAAAGATGAGGTAGGAGTATGCGCTACGACTTTGTGCAATGTTTTCAATGCAATTATTGCGCTCAGTTTGGTGCCTCCTTCGTGGCAAAGATCACTCATGCCAGTGTACAAAAAAGCCACAAGGGAAAGCCCTGCCAATTATCACTCAATATCGTTATTGGACGGTGCAGGGAAAATATTTTGCAAGATAATTCTAAGCTACTTGCAGGAAGGGGCAGATTCGAACAATGCGATTACTGATCGCCAGGAGGACTTTAAAAAGGAAAAAGTGGGACGTTTGATCAGTGTTTTATGTTTACCTGAAAATTGAGAAGCATGTAGTTTTGCAAAAATCATAAACTATGTGCTGCGTTTTTAAATCTACGCACAGCCTTCGATTCTGTTTCTAGAGAAGCCCCATGGAACATTTTACTAACTAGAAAAGCTCCCCTTTCCCTGGTCTCGTTAGTCGGGACGCTAGATTCAAATTGTCTGGCAACAGTACAATATGTCCTTGGGGGTGAGGAGACGCATACGTTTCAGATTAATAAAGGTGTCAGACAGAGGTGTGTCCTGGCTCCTCTTATTTTTAATGTATATATTCAGGAAATTATAGATATCCTGGTGAGAGAATAACAGGACTGCCCCAAAATGGCAGACAAAAAATACAAAAAATACACAGACAATGCAGTCATTCTCTGCAGAACGCCCCATTGAGAAATCTAAGGTAATGGTTTTTAAATCGAGGTTTGTGAAAAGTAGTGCCTTTACGGTCGTGGTAAATTGTATTCCTTTGCAGCAGGTTGGATTTTTAGAATACCTGGGAGTCCGGTTCCATAAAAACCAGTTGCTGGAACTCTGTGGTGGAAAAGTCGGGAATAACATTGGGGAAATATAGTGGGGCTATACAATCCTTCCATGAACGTAATGAGTGGAGCAGTATCACCTGCCCTTAAACTTTATAAAAATCAAGCTCTTCCCGCAGCTCTCTATGGTTTGGAAATATGGGGATATGCTGGCATAGGGAAACTGAACACAGGTTTTTGAAGAAACTACTCATACTCCCTGTAAGTGCTCCATCAGCGCTAGTCTACTTAGAACTTGATGTTAACCATGTGTCATGTCAACTGGTCCTCAAACCCGTTTTGTATTGGATAGAAGAATGGTGAAATTGAGGGGCTGGAGAATTACTGGGATGCATTGTTGTACCTAATGGCCATGGAGGGGGAGGTAAGAGTTTGGGGATGGGTGCCTCATTTTAAGAACACCTTGTACACTCTTGAAGCAGACGATCTCCAAAGCTAGATCAAGGGGCCAATTGTTAGCAAATGTCCAGTCCCGTAAGACTGGGAGAGAATATATTGAATAGGCCTTAGAACAGGGCCCCGGAGTTTAGACCTAATAAACCCCGCATTCGAAAGATCCCTCTATTTTTACGGATGAGGCTGGGAATTTTCCCAGTAGCCTCGTCTACACAATCATGGAAGGGGGCGTCCCATGGGTGGGGCAGTTTCTGAATCTCTAATACATTTCTTATTGATCTGCCCTAGTACAATAACGCTAGGAAAACTGTATTCGAGACCAATTCTGAGAGCAACGGGAGCCTGTTGTGCAGTAGAAGCAGAACGGTTTCTCAGGCAATCAACGTCTCCCTGTATTGTCTTTGCAACCACGCGATATCTGCATAGGGTTTGGCTGCTGAGAAAGAGGGCCTTGAAATAGTCCTCAAACATTGAGTGTCTTACCTTTTGAACCAAGGTATCGCATACAATTATCAATGAGGTTGCTAGGTTATGATATTTGACTGTCAGAATGTCGTGCGGCTGCGAGCAATGCTCTCCTCTGTTTTATTGTTTTAGTGTTCTTAACAGTATATGGTTTCTACTATTATAGGTCATAAAGAATCAAATGTTGCATTTCTATTGAGTATTTTTATGTGTAATGTACACCTGATACTGGAAGTTTATATACACGAATACAAGTTTTTCAAGTCCAGTTTAGAGAAGCTTCAGGCTTTTAAAGCAGCTGATAAATCTTTGGGTGCAGCCATTCGTCAACCACAAAAGCCACAACACTTGACTTCCCCAGCATTGAAAAGGGCATTGTTTTCGTTTCTACTCTTCGTTTGGACAGAGGTAGAGATCAGGCTACACAAAGAGGCCAAAGGAGATTTTCATGTACCCGTAGGGGTCGTGGAGGAAGAACTAGTCATTGTGAGACAGGCATGGTATCAAGAGAGACACAGACTCAAAGATGTTAGTTTCAAAACCTTTATTTACTAAGGTTCGTGGGTTGTGTAATGCCTAACTGGCCCTAACTCTAAAGGGATAGTTCCCTTAACTGATGTTTCTAAGGGCCGTCGATGTCCGAAAGTCCAAAACAATAATCTGTCTGTGTCTAAACCTATGTTTGCCATCCCTCTTTACAAAAATGTTGTCAGGAAGTATTTAAAAAGGGAAAATAGTGGTACAACAGAAAATAGGAAACCAAGGTTGGTTTCAGGTGGTCTTCTCACCAGCTGTAGTTTAGGCAATGTCACAAAATTGAGTTCAATCATAAAGGCCCATTGTAACCTTCTCCACAGAGCCCTTGTAATATTCTCAAATACCTTCAGCGCCTTTAGTTCCTTGGTGTTCCCTTCCCCAAGCTTCAACTTGTTCTAGTTCCATGCACCACAAAAGAAATATAACAGTTCCTTTTGAAACTTCTCACTGTTCCCTTCCCCAAGCTTCAATTTTGTCAGTACTACAAAACAATAAGTCTCCAACTGTGTTAGGCCTCAGAGTTCCCTTTCCCAATCTCAGACCCCTTGTGGTCTAAAACACAAGTTCAACTTGTCAGGATGTACCTCTCCTTTCAGATAAGGTTCTTTCTCACACACACTTCACTTGAGAGGTATAATCAGAGACTTTCGAAACTGGTTCTTTACTCCTCCTAGGCGTGACCACTCCGATCTGAAACCCCATCTTTGGTTCTTGCTCCTTCTTTTAAACCATTCACCTTCAGGTGCTTCCTGCACTCCTTCTTATCCCCCCTTTGCTTCTTCCTCGTGCACACTTGCACCTTCCTTTTGCTTTCCTTTTTTCCACTGTGTACTCTTGCGCCTTACTTTGCTTTCTTCCTGCACACTTGATACTGTCCCTTCTTTTCCGTGCACCCTTGGCACTCTTAAAAAGTCTTTATTCCACTTTCCTTCTTTGCACCGTTCAAAATCACTTTCCTTTTCTTCTGCGCCACTAGCGCAACTTCCTTCTTTCTATTTTTCTCTTATTTTGTTTATCTCAGACTTTTCTGTCCTTCATTCACTTTCTTTCACTTTCCCGCTCTGTGCCCCTTTAACACTGTGGGCCTCATCAGAGGTTGGGCGGTATCCCTGTGCTTATTGCGGCTGGATACCGCCCAGCGCTATTAGCGTTACTGCAGCTCGGTCCGGCTCTACTTGCGCCAGATCCCGAGTTGCAGTGGGGAGGTAAATCCCAATTCCCATTGGGTCCCTAGAACACAATGGGGGTTCCTTGGCGCTATTAGCACCGGCACAATTAGCGCTGCACTAATAGCACCAAAAAGGGGAGATTTTTACCTCTAGCAAAAAGCTGGAGGTAAAACTCTCTTTACGCCCAACTTGATATTGGACACAGCGGTAAATGCGGCGGTGATAGAGTTACCGCTGCTTTTTTCTGCTGTGCCCAATTTGTGATGAGGCCCTGTGTCTTTCTCGTGCTCCACTGCAGTCAAACACACGCTCCCGAGTTCCTCACTGACTGGGCAGCGTCGCGTTGACAAGCAGTCCCTCCAGATACAGTGTTGGGGTCTGGGTCTCACCACCTGCCCCTCAGACACCCTTGGCACCGGCAGACGTCCAAAGGGAACAAGCATTCCGCCGTACGCCACCAGCAAAAGACAGGCTGCCTTACCCTGGCTTCTTGGAGCCACAGCTCCCTAGCCACGCTGCAGCCCCTTCCAAACACGAGCCAGTGTTTCGACAAGACATTCTCCACCTGGCTTCCGCGCCTGCTGCTCTCTGCTCCTTAGTTTCTCAGCTTCGGACAGCATCCCCAGCTTGCTCTCCTCCTTGTGAAAAACCACACCTTTTATAGTTGAAAAGACAGCCAAGTGGAGTCAGGTGTGAATGGTCATTATTGAATGCCTGACCCTGTCTGACTCTATTAGTGGGACTACTTAAGTTCTTTCTATAGTAGGTTGCCCTTACTTTCCCCGTGTTGTTTCTATGGGTAATCTATCCTCCTCCTTGTCCCAGTATTTGGTGGAAATGGGGTGAGTTTGATAATACCCCATGAAGGCTGAGGGAGACTGGGTTGGGGTATTATTGGGAATGGGGTAATACCATATCTCGCCTTTGGCTATTCTCCTCCAATCCCTTGTGACCCTCTACTCAGGTGATCCTCCCTCGCTGGTTCACCCTCAGGGTCGGGATATAAAAATGATGGCCCTACCCTGGCCACCTGAAAGGAAGATCTCGAGGGAGTAGTTGTGAGAATACCAGCAGGTGTTTCACATCAGACAGTCACCACCTCACTGCCCTCTGCCACAGCCACAAAACCTCTAAGAGCTTACTTCCATGTGCCTATACATCCCAAGCACAGAAAGCACCCGAGGTTCGGCATTAGCAGTTCTCACTATCAGTTTCGAGTACTGCCTTTTGGGCTGATCTCACTAAACGATTGGCTTATCACTACCACTCTGTAGGGTGGCAATGCATCTCTGGTTTTGGGTGCTACTTAATGGAATTTCTCGATCAGCTGTTAACCGGAGAAGAGAATCTGATGGCGGACGCTCTGAGCAGGGAGAGCACACAGTCTCCCACGAGTGTGAGTTAGCTCAGGAAGTCCTTGTAGAGATCTTTGCCCTTTGTGGAACCCCTCAAGTAGATCTGTTTGCATTCAGCATCAACAGAAAATGCAGCCTGTTCTGTTCCAGGGAATTTCCTCAAAGGAGGACTCTTGGAGACGTATTTGTGGTGGACAGGGATTTTCCACTCCTGTACGCCTTTCCACCAGTCCCTGTCATTCCTCATGTCATCAGTAGGTTGAGGAAATTCGGGAAGTCCAGGATCCAGATTGCACTGAATTGGGCCAGGAGGACGTGGTACCCGGAACATCTAGAGATGTCTATCTGCCCTCCATTCGGGCTTCCCCAGACAGTGGACCTACTCTTGCAAGAAGGAGGCCATCTTCACCCATAAATCAGAACTCAGAACCTTCATGCCTGGTTTCTTAGAGGTTAGGATACAGAGATTAGGGCCTCCCGGAAGACGTGATGGAGGTGTAGCCAGATGACCAGCAACAAAAGCACTATTTTGCTGCTGTTGTAACACGTTTTGCAGCTGGTGTAGAGCTAAAGATATTGATCCTTTCACTTGCAATACACCTGCAGTGCTTTTGTTTTGCTACATGCCTGAATCCAACTGTGCAAGTGCAAGGCACTTCCCAACTCTTGTGACGAATTGTGAACATTCGTCCCTTCTTTCCAAGGGGGAACCCCCACCCTGTGAGTTTATGCAGGTGAGCTGCCTCCACAACACCCTCCCGAGGGGTAGAGGCAAGTGGGACCTCACTGGGAGGGACTTCCCTTTAGGGGAGAGACTGCTGTTCCTGCGAGGAGCTACCTTCACCAGTAAACATGATGGCATATATAGGTCTGTCAAACCCTTTGAACTGTCATGACTGGGCTGATAATATGATAACCAATACTATTATTCTGAATGAGGAGAAACTGTCTCCTTAAGAAAAAGAGACCAATCCACTGAAATTAGTGGATTGAAAAAGGAACATTTGTGAAGTACACAGCAAAAAGGGAGACTAGAAGCGAGAAAGGAAGGTGTCTCCAAGCAGGGGAGGTACCCTGATAAGGTGAACCTGAGAAAAGGTGGAGCTGCAGGAGAACGCGCACCCTGCAAAATCCAAATCTGCTGGGAAGCAGCATAGAGATCAGTGAGAAGTCCGCATAACTGAGAGCCTCAAAAGTGACTGATCGAACGGGGCTTGAGAATTGGTGGGGCTGTGAACACAAGAGAACCTTGGTGGGCAGCCGGCCCACGCAGCTATGCCGATACCACCACTGGGAAGCTGCAACAAACAAAGCAGATCCCTGTTCGACTGAGAATAACCGAGGAGCAACGAGCATGTGCGAGAGATGCCCAGGAACTAGGCTCAATAGTTCAGTGAAGAAACAAAACCGTTCCGAACCCATAAGATCCCCAAAGACATTTCCTGGTGCGATCGAAAGTAATGGGGCACAGGAAGATGGCAGACGAGTATTGTACAACACAAATAACCTGTTGCAGTATTAATTTTTAAAAATAACCTGAAGATAAAAGTATTGAATTTGAACTGTGATAAGGGAAGGAGGAGAACAACGCAATACCACTGTCTGAAGAAGAATTGAATGGAAGTGGAATAATCTTGTTGAATGTGAACTTTGACAATCTGAGAAAGAGAACAATATTTATCCCTAGAGGGGAGGAGAATGAAAATGTGAACTGTGCAAATACAAGAAAAGGAATAACGATCCTGAAAAGAAGAGTGAGAAAAGCTTAACGTCAACATTAATGAATTTAAGGATTTTGAATAAAAGACAGAAAGACACAAATACCTGAAGGAGGGAATTATAAGGTGAATCGTCCTGTAAAGAAAGATAAAACTTGTGTCGCAAGCAAAAGAAAAGGATCTGTAAGGTTGCAGAAGTAAAAGTCTGGCATAGAAGTGGTATGCTTGTTGGCAAATACTTTTATTCAACGAGGTAAAAGGAAGGAAAAAACAATTTGACCCTATTTCTTTGAGGGGTTGCCCTACCAAAACAAAAAGACTAAGGATTCTGTCAGAAAGTCTAGTCAAATAATATGTCCACCGTCGTGTGCCAAAACCTATTACTGTGTTTTACACGCTATATTAACTAGAGAATACTGGTTGTCTCATGTATCCAGAAGGAGGCTCCTTTAGATTTGGATATCTGGTCAAATATTCAGATCTTGGTAAAAGGGCCAAATGAATGTTCTTTTGCCTTAAAATTTCTTAACGCTGGATGCTCCTGCAAAAGTAAACAAAAACACAAAAAGGATTTCTGGCGAATCATCTTCCTGCCTCTTCTTTTCCACAGTTTGTTGTAATCTACAAAACACAATTTCCAAGTATCAAAAAGGGGCTCTCTTGCCCTCCTCTTTCTTGAGTTGGCAAATTTAACATCTAGTCTGGTATACTCTCCTGCCAGACCTGACTGTACAGTTTCTTCTTTTACAGTCAGTTCAAAAACATCAGAGGTAGTCTATTCTCCTGTTCTCTTTCTCCAGTTCGCAAATGTCCTGTAAAGTCTGGTTCACTTGCCTGCCAGACTTGACTGCATATCTTATGATTCCAGAAACTATTTCTCCTTCTGGCTGTGGGTCATCGACTTCTTATTTTCATTTCTTGTGCGTGTTTGTTTCTCTCTCTCATGTGAATTCCAGACCCCTCTAACTTGTCTCACGGTCTCCCCGACTTGCTGTGCACATGCTCTCTCTTTTTTGTGGGTCCCAGACCTCTCTGTGTTGTCTCAGGACTTTTCCAACTTGTTGTGGAACCTAGCCCCTTCGTTGTGTGCTTACCTTGGTTCTCGTGGGTCCCAGACCTCTTTGTTTTGCTTTTGCGGTGCTTCCCCCGACTGTGGGACCCAGAACCTAGTGTCCTGCTTTCACAGGGCTTCCCCAAACAGATGTTTAAGGCCCAAACCAATCCAAAAATGAGAATGACCAATAATTAAACCTGAAACCTCAAATAAATAAAATGCTGGTGCTAAAATAAATGAAATAAAATAATGATATTTGTTAATGATGTTAATTACCTGTCTATTTACTCTGGAACCTGACAGTACCCCCTCTCCAAGCCCTCCCTCCAGGACCTGGCTTGAAAGGATTCCTCCTATGAAATCTAGAAACTAAAATAGGAGCATGGACATCACAAGCAAATTCCCAAGAATGTTCCTCAGGACCAAACCCCTTCCAGTCACTCGAGTACTGTAACCTTCCATGACTTCTTCTAGAGTCTAAGATTGCTCTAACCTCAAATTCTTCAGATTGATCCTCCGCTTAAACTGGACTGGGAGGAACACCTAATCTGGTACCAGCAAGGAATGGTTTTAACTGGCTAATGTGAAAAGTTGGATGCACCTTATGACTTGCAGGTAATTTCAATCTCACAGCTACAGGATTGATCAGTTTCCACAACAAAAGGACACACAAATCGTGGACTAAATTTGTTTTGACCCTTAATTCTCACATTCTTTGTAAACAACCAAACCTTATCCCCAACACGAAAATCTGGACCTGATTTACGCTTAGCATTTGCAAATCGTTTGTAGCTATCCTTACTCAATTGAAGTGCCGTAACTGCACGTACCAAATTCTCTTTCATGGCCTGCAGACTGATCTCCACTGCTGGACTACCAATCTCCCTCTCAACCTGTTCCCTCAGAAAACGAGGATGAAAACTTCGACTACAGAAAAAAGGTGACATGGAAGTAGAATCCTTCATGGAATTATTGTAAGCAAACTCTGCTACCCAAATGAGATCCACCCAACTGTCCCCAGCTTGTACGTAATACCTTAAATACTTTTCCAGCTCTTGATTTACTCGTTCTACCTGCCCATTAGTCTTGGGATGATATCCAGATGTTAACCTTACATCCACTCCAAGACTCCTGCAAAGAGCCCTCCAAAACTTTGAAACAAACTGGGACCCTCTATCAGAAATCACCTGACTAGGTAATCCATGCAGCCGAACAATACCTTGAGAAAATTGTTGTGCCAATTCTTCTGCAGAAACCTCTGGTTTAATTGGGATAAAATGACCCTCCTTAGTAAGTAAGTCCACAACTACCAATATTGCAGAACAACCTTGATCCTTCGGGAGATCTACTATGAAATCCATGGAGATCGTATGCCAAGGATGAGGTGGAATTGGAAAGGTTCTAGAAGACCCATGGGTTTTCCCACTTGAGACTTGGCTCTAGCACAAATCTCACAAGTCTTGACAAAATTTAAAATGTCAACTCTCATAGCATCCCACCTAAAATCTCTCCTGACCAATTCTAAAGTCTTCCTAAACCCAGGATGTCCTGAAAGGTTTGATTCATGACAATCTACTAAAACTCTTTCACAAAGCTTCTCAGATGGGAGAAATACCCTGGTGTCTAAATATGGCAGACCATCCTTGATTCTTCTAACCAGATCCTGTCTCAGTCATTCATCCATTTGATTTGGAGTCATGCAGCCTTGAATCTCCTTAGAAAAACTTTCTTCTTCTGATACTCCAGCCACAGTGAAAAATTCAGAAGGGATCAAAGGTTGTTGATTAATCTCCTTCTCTTGTTCACACCCTGGGAACTGGGGAGACAAGGCATCCGCTTTTCCATTTAATCTTCAAGGTTTAAACGTAACAAAAAAATAATTATTAGAAAAGAACAATGACCTTCTTAATTGTCTGGGTGTTAAAGTCTTAGCTGACTTTAAGAATAAAAGATTTGTATGGTCCTTCAAGGCAGTCACTGTGTGTCTTGCTCCCTTCAAATAATGACGCCACTCCTCAAATGCAGATTTAATAGCCAAAAGCTTGTGATCCAGAATGGTATAATTTACTTCTGCTGTAGAAAACTTCCTTGAGAAATAAGCAACTGGATGCAAATGTCTAGTGGTCTCATGCCTTTGCGATAACACTGCTCCCATAGCCAGATTGGAAGCATCCGCCTCAACAAAAAATGGCATGGAAGGATCATGGTGCAACAACACGGGTCCAGTAGTGAAGCGATCTTTCAGACCCCGGAAAGCACTTTCAGCCTCTGAAATCCAAACAAATCTTTCTCCTTTTCTGAGAAGTTTAGTAATGGTAGTTATAATCTGAGAGAATACGTCAATAAATCTTCTATAAAAATTAGCAAAGCCCAAAAAACTCTGTACCTCCTTCACCTTAGTCAGAGATGGCCCATCCCGAACTGCCTGGATCTTCTTTGAGTCCATTTCAAGACCCCTAGGAGAAATCACGAAACCAAGAAATTCCACAGTGGTAATATGAAATTGGCTCTTCTCCAATTTTGCGAACAGATTATTTTCTCTCCATTTCTTTAGAACTAATTTGACATGATTCTAATGTTGTTCCAGGTCTTGTGAATAGATCAGAATGTTGTCTATGTAGACGACAAGAAAAATGTCCAAAAACTCCCGAAGAACTTCATAAATAAAAAACTGGAACGAAGCAGGAGCGTTGCACAATCCGAATGGCATCACTAAATATTCAAACAATCCATACTTAGTCTTGAAAGCTGTCTTCCATTCATCTCCTTTCTTAACTCGAACAAGATGGTAAGCGCCTCGAAGGTCCAATTCGGAGAAGATTTCTGCACCCTGAATCTGATCTAACATAACAGAAATGAAAGGGAGTGGGTATCTATTCTTAATGGTTACTTTATTGATAGCTGTGTAGCCTATACAAGTCCTAAGGGTACCCTCTTTCTTAGGCACAAAAAATAAAGAAGATGCTACCGGGGACTGCGAATGCCTAATGAAACCCTTTGGTAAGTTCTCAGCGAGATACTCTTTAAGGTAATCATTCTCCTTTTCAGTAAGGGCATAAACCCTGCTACAAGATAAGTTGGCTCATGATTCCAAATCAATTTTACAGTCAAATGGCCGATGAGGAGGAAACCCACCAGCCACCACTTCATCAAAAACATCACTAAATTCTTTGTAACAAACGGGTAACTCTCCCACCACAGCTCCAATTGTGTGAGAATGTAAAAGAGCCCCTACCTTCCCTAAGCTCCTCACATCTATCTTGTCTGGAATCTGCAAACTATCAAGTGACTGGAATTCAAAACAATGTTCCTAAATTGGAATTTAACTCAATTATCTGTCTTCCCCAATCAATCAAAGGATTATGATGTGTAAGCCAAGACATACCTAAAATAATCTTTAGTTGTGGTGCATCAATAATCTCAAAAATCAACTCCTCTCCATGATTACCTGCCATAATCATCGACAGGGGGGATATGTCTCCTCCTTAGAACGAGGCCCTCTAACCCTTCCTGAAACCTCTGAATTCCTAGACCTGAAGTCCCTGTTCAAAAACTCCAACCTCGGTCTATCTAATCGAGGGGTAGGTTTATTCTCCTGTCTACTTTCCCCCCTCCTATGCTCCAATCTTCTTTAATTTAAACGAAAATCAAGCTGCACAACCAAATCCATCAAAGCCTCACAAGAAGTTGGTCTATTAACCACCCCCAACAAGGCGTCCTTTAAATCATTCCTTAAACCTCTCTAGAATAAGGATGCCCTCTTCTTTTCAGGCAAGTGACTTTCCACAACTAAAGTTTTGAACTGAGTTATATAACTTAATAACTCTCGATTACCCTGTTTTAATTCAAGCAATTCACCATACACCTGCAAACATTCCTGACGTTTATCAAATAACTTAATAAACTCCTCCTTAAATAACCGGAAATCATACAATCCTGAATCTTTGTTTACCAACAATCCTGCCCAACTTGCAGCTTCCCCAGAAAAGTAGGATATCATAAATGTAATCTTAGAGGTTTCGGAGGAGAACACTTCCGGCCTAGTTAAAAAATGTAATTCACATTGAGTGAAAAATGTTTGGAACTTTCTAGACTCGCCAGAAAAACGTTCTGGTGGTGCCAGTGGCACTAGTAAAATCAAAGATGTCAAACCTCCTATTGCTCCCAACTCAGATTCTGTTCTCAGCCCGGACTCCTGCCTTTCCAAAATTGGAGGCCCTAAACTCTGTTCACCTCTGCTTCCAACTAAACTTTCCTCAGTAATTTCCTGTATGTGCGTCACCTTAATATTCAACTCCTATACCATCTTATTTAAAAGAACATTTTCATTAATTGACAACCTCAATTTTTCCCTCTACTCCTTAATCATATTCCCAAGTCCTCCATAATTTATTCTGGGAAGGGGTCTCAGCAGCTCGGGCGAAGTTATTTAACTGGGCCTTTCATTCTGTCATGTCCAATCTTCAATCCAACGCAGGAGCTGCTGAGCCCCACATTCCCATTAAGATGTAGCACTCTCAACTGAACTAAACAGCTGAGTTTGAGACACCCTGGGGGGAAAGGGGAAGTGGAGAAAATAACTCACTCGGACACTGGACCTTCTGTCTTCATCCGGTCTCTGCATAGATGAGAAATTCATATAACATTTAGCATACCCTTCACTTTCTTATAATAAACATAAATATGAAATTAACACCATTACTCTGTACCTGATATTCCTCTGCTTGTGCCTTGAGGATATTAAATCTTGTTTGCAATTGTATCCTAATGGCACCTTTAAAACATGAGGAGTTCCAATGTGTTCACTTTATTCCCTAAGTGAATATTCTTGACTCCCACTTATAATTTGATTCCAAGAGGCAGCAGTTGGCAAGAAAGAGTTCTCAGGTTAGAACACTCTAGATCCGTCCTCTGACAACTAGGTAATTGTTCAAAGAGGTTTGCTGTGATCCACCCTTGGGATTCAACATGTGCCATTAATTTTATCCAACTTGTCATAGACAAAAAACACATTTGAGATTAGAGAACAGTCGCTCTCAATTTAGAATGAATTTCCAGAAATGTGTTAGAGCGCTTCTTCTCTTTCTTTGCTGAATTGAAAACGTTACTCTAGGTGAATTTGGAGAACAATAACAACCTATGTTTCCACCTTGCACAGTTTGTTTACACCCAAAAACTGTCCTTGAGTGGAAGAACCAAAGTCTTTCTGCAGTTACAAATATTGTCCTGTGCCAGCGCCTTCTCCAAACATTACAAAAACAGTGTGTATTTAAATTAACAGCTGCTAGTGCTGACTCTACCTTCAGTCGCCATGCACTCGCATAAGACTAGTGACAGGAAGCAAACATCAATTCCACAGTAATTGCTGCGCACTCAGGATTCAAGAAAAAACAGCGCGCTGCCACGAAAAAACAAACATGCGCCTGCTTACCTCTTTTCCATGTAATCCAAGAAAATAGGAAACTCACAACCTCAGCTTCCTGTCTTGAAAACGCCTGCGATTCACGGTGGGCTGGATCTCTTCCTCCGGAGGGAGTCTTGCCGAGCGCAACTCCGCACTGCCTCTAATCCCGACCGGTACACGACATGAAGGCCTACTGAGGTAAGCAAGGAAATTAAAAAGAGATTTACGTACATGCGCGCGTGCCCTCTCTTCAAAGAAAACAAACGCGTGCGATCGTCACACTTCATTCACGTTTCAAGGTCCCAAAAAGTTAACCCCTAACTACCCAGAGTTTTATCATAAACATAACAGTTCGTCGAATTGGTTGTTTCAGGTAACTGCGCAGTACGAAGGTAAAAACGACTTCAAAAGGTACTTGGCTTTCAAATCTTGTAGTTGGAAGTCTCATCACAATTTCTTCTTTTCTTTACTGAAGGTCTTACTGTAAAACTGAATCTTGACCTCAGATGAAGAGTCTCCAGGAAACAAATGTTTTTAAAATTGTGTCCTAGGCCTCAGATTTAAGAGAGAACAAAAACATGACCTGCTCAGAAGATTTTCTAAAATGAAAGGCAGTTGGGATCTGACCATTGTCGTCCTGTCACCCAATCCCTAACACATCCATTGCCTACCTTGCCATACTCTCTACACTCTCTGCCCTAGCGTCTACGGCAACCCCTCGCCACATTCTGAATATAGAAATAGATCCAACCATAAAGATGCACAAACAGCCACCACCGAATCAGACTGCTCCCCAGACCTGGACCCAACTGAATCAGGCTTGTCCCACCGGTTTTAGGAACTCTAGACTAGGCACTAGACTTCCCAAACAGCCTATGACCTTCGCCCACACCCTAATGAGTCAAGCCCACCCCACCGAACTAAGGAACCTCAGACTAGGCGCCAGACTCCCCAAACCACCAAAGCACACTAGATCTCTAATAGCTCACGCCTCGTAAATTGCTGACATCATCACCTGTAACCAACTTGACTTCCTAGCAGTCACCGAAACATGGCTACACAAAGCCACTGGCCCTGCCCTCATGATAGCCATACCCCCAAACTTCACCATCTTCAGAAAAGACAGGGAAACTTCCAAAGGAGGAGGCATAGCTCTTATCTGCAGAGCCAAACTCTCCATCAAAGTAATAGACAGCCTCACCATGCTGTCAGCCGAACTACTTTCCCTAAAGATAGAAATCTCGGCCACACGTACTATCACAATACACCTTATCTACAGACCCCCTGGCCCACTAGGCACCTTTTGAAGAAGACTTAACCACCTTATTAAACACTAATGCCAAACCGGGAACACAAATCATCCTATTAGGCGATCTCAACTTAGGCTACAAGGACACAAAAGACTCCAATGCATCCACCATAGCTAACACCATTGCGGAAGCAGGCCTCACTATTCGGAATAACGGCCCCACTCATTCTAAAGGCTGCACATTGGACTGGTCTATGAACTTCGTGAACCCGTCCGTGAATACGTTCCCGCCTCTGTATGTTGAACTCCACAACAGATGGCTCTCATGATGTCTTATGGCAGCTGTTCCTTTTCAGCATTCAGCAGCCTGTTCTCCAACGCGTTATTCAATGATTTTATCTTGTCCCGTTGTACTTAGGTAGTTCACAACAACATGTTATTAAGCCTCGCTGTGACTGTGTATTACTTCAAATCATGGCTTCGCCTATCCTTTAATGACATTTGGAGATTCACCCTTCTGGGGAACCTTTCGACATCCGATTCTGTACATGTAGTTGAGGTTGTTCTACACATTAAGGAATCATCTGTTGATGGTTCTTGATTGACAGATCTGGGCTTGATCAATGATCCAATTCATTGTGATTTGTTTTGGTGTGGCCGGATCGCTATTTCCTGGACTTTTTTGTCAGGCTTCTGGGCCCACCCCCAAAGGGTCTGAGATCATGGTAATTTCAAGACACAGATGAATCTTCATGAATGTTTATACGGGAATGCTAAGTCCTGACGAAGATGGACATCATCTGTAATCCAGCTAGATGTGTTTTCCATCGAAACTACCTGGTTTAAGGCGCCATGCTCACGATACTGTTTTACGTATTTGTGGTTTATTTCGCATGTCACCTTAGTAGTTGACGTATAGCATCCCATGTTAGACTTTTTAGAGTATGGGTTTATGAATATCATTTTTGTGAAGACCTTTCAGTTTCTTGTTTATTGCAATGTTCAAACTGCTAGATTCGGAACTAACAACTTTTTTTGCTGCCACTATCAGGATTTAATCCATCTTCGAATTCATTTCGAAACCATCCTGACTATATTCGGTTGACTAGGATTTTTTCCACCCGAGGGATTCCCTTCTCTCGAGTGGATTTTATCCTTCGACATTGACTTGGACTTATTTTGGACAATGGTGATTATTACCCAGCTTGTAATTGGGCAGCAAGTTCCCAGCAGGTCTATTGTGATATTAGCATTTTTCTTCACATTTTGCACTTTATTCATCTTGTATAACTGTATGTCCTATATTTATACTTACTCTTATATGAGCTCTGATCTATTAAATAATCATTTTAATGTTTCTAATTAAATAAAGAAAAATAAATACATTTTTCAAAAAAACTTGTCTATGTATTACGTGTAGTGATCTGAGGGGTTGATTGAGGGGCCGCCCGAATACTGGTGGGATTGTGTTGTTTATAGTGGACTTGTTTATATCCGCTGGCTTGATTTCTGTGCCTTGCACATTGGACTGGGTCGCAGACATCAATTGCGTTTCCCTCATAACTGCAATTGAACCTTGTATATGGACAGATCACTATCTGGTCCCACTGACCATTTCGGACCTTCCACAACCCAAATTTAACAAACCTCATGCTCCACCGGCCCTCACCCGCTGCAAAAAAAATATAACACTCACTAACCTTCTCCCCCTGCTCCAACCTATCACTAATCTCTCCAGCCAGTCCTCTAACCCTAATGATCTAGTCGACCTGTACAACAACACCATCAACTCAGCGATCGACGCCATTGCGCCACTGAAACCTACTAAATCAAAACCTATTGCCCATCTGAACACTTGGTTCACCCCAGTGCTAAAAGCCTTACGCAAAGAGAAACGACATGCAGAAACCTGTTGGAGAAAAAAAACCCTCTCCCCATAACAAAGACCTTCTCACTGCCCTCACAAACTGTTACAAAAAACAAATCATTCAGGCTAAAAAAGAGACCTTTAATGACAGAATCAAAAAAGCGAATTCGAATACCAGAGAAATCTTCTCCATTCTGAGAGAATTAGAATCCCCAATTGCACCCATAGATTCTTGCACCAAAGACAAAGCCTGGTGCACTAACATTCAAAAAGCCTTATGCAATGAAATCACAATGCTACAAGACAAAATTTGAGCCAAAAAATCCACCTTCCACAACATTGCCCTCTCTACGCAAGAAACCATCCTCCAGGAACTTGCCACCAACCAAACCAAACCCCCTAACCAATTTAGCTTTAGAGCCATCTCTACTGTAGAAACTAAGAATGTCATCCTGTCCTTGAAACCGTCCCGATGCCTTGGGGACACCTGTCCAGCCCCAATTATTAAAGAGGCTGCGCATGAACTAGCCCTTCGTCACATCATTCATTAACTCCTCATTTAGATCATGCACTGTGCCAACAAACCTTAAAGACGCATGGATACTACCTCTACTAAAAAAAACTAATTTGGACCCCAACGTCCCAACGAACTATAGGCCCATAACAACTGTCCCGTTTCTCCTTAAAATCTTAGATAAAGCTGCATATCTTCAGATCCAAGATTATCTGGAGAGCAACAATTTACTGGGGACAAGACAATCAGGATTTAGGCCAAGGCATGGAACCGAAACAGCTCTCCTTGATCTTAAAAACCAGCTAGATGAGCGCAAAGACAGAGGAGATGTATCTATTCTCCTACTCCTAGACCTATCAGCTGCCTTCGACCTGGTAGATCACAAGGTACTGTGCAATCACCTCAAATTGGCAGCCAACTTCTCTACAAAAGCCACGGCATGGATAAACTCCTTCCTGGACCAGAGAACCATAAGGGTCTTCTCACCCTCATCAGCAGCGGATCCAGTCCCCATCACCTGCGGAGTCCCTCAAGGGTCATGTGTTTCCCCCACGTTATACAATATTTTTACAAAGCCTCTCTTTGATATATTGGACAAACTAGGGGTCTCATATACCAACTACGCCGATGATGCACAGATCCTGATCCCAATCCAAGGGGATTATGAAAAACACACCAGACTCATGAACAAAATTTACCAAATCATCCAAACTTGGATGGCCACACATGGCCTATGTCTTAATGACGATAAGACTGAGCTCTTAATCATTGGCTCCACCAATAAACTGAACAAACTACCCCAGCTTTACAATTCCATCATGATTGATGGCATTAAAATCAAGGTAGCTAAGGAAGTTAAAACCTTAGGTTTCTACTTGGACTCAGCTCTCACCCTCAACAAGCAAGTAAATGCTACAGCCTCAGCAACCAGTTATACCTGCAAACTCATCCACGCATGCAAACCATACCTTTCCACAGACAGCTGCACCACTATAGCGCGAGCCCCCATCCTCTCTAAATTAGACTACTGAAATGCACTGTACTTAGGCACCAGTAAACATAATATTAACAAACTCCAAACCCTGCAGAACAATGCCCTCAGAACAGCCCTAGGTATCCCCAAAGGACAACACATATCTACCCATAGAAGAGCAGTCAACTGGCTGGCCATCAATGACCGTATCAAATTCAAAACTCTGAACATTGCACACAATTGTCTAAACAACAAAGCTCCCGCATACCTGACAGAAAAATTCACAAAGCACACCTCTGAACGCCCCATCAGAAAGGCCCTCTCAAACAGTATCAAAGTCCCCAACTTCAGACTGAAAAGAACCGGTGGGTCCAGCTTCCCGGTTCGAGCAGCGCAGCTATGGAACTCCATCCCAGATGCACTTAGAGCTACCCCCTCCTTCCATGTGTTCAAAGCCAACGCTAAACTCTGGCTTAAAACTAACGACTGCTAATTGCCCCAATTGTACCAAATACTATGTATATTCACTGTAAACACTGTAACTGTAACTTTTCCCTATTGTAAATCATCCGACAGTGCAACACAAAAAGATTCTGATATATGTAACATATCTCTTCTGTAAGTAAGAATTGCTTGATGTATGAGCCGGTAATATATGATCCTGTAACTTAAGAAATGTAACGTACTCATGTACCTGTAACCCAAGATTTATTTTCTGTAAGCGCCCAGTTGCTCAACGGCCAGGTGCGCTCTATAAATAAATAAACAATACAATACAATACAAGACTCCTGTCTCTGCCCTCCATCTTGGCTTGGGTTCCCTCCTGCATTCTGAAAACAGAGGTTAAGGCCCAAACCAATCCAAAAATGAGAATGACAATTAAACATGAAACCTCAAATAAATAAAATGCTGGTGCTAAAATAAATGAAATAAAATAATGTTTATTATTGATGTTAATGACCTGTCTATTTACTCTGGAAACTGACACTTCCCCACCTGATAACTCCACCAAAGATTTAACAAATACTTATATTGGTAGTATGATATTTCAGATAAGTCTGGGATCGGGTAATCATAACAATTATTTCATACTTGTTCCATATCACAAATGTGTTTTGAGGCAAGGAAGGATTTCATGTCTATCCTGGCCTGTGTGCTTTTCTTTTTCGAGACAGCAGTAAGCAACCTTTGTGTCTAGCCTTCACAGAATGTTTATGCCTGGTCCAGTGCCTGAGTTTTGCAATGAAGGAGGACTGTCTCTCTTCGGTACAAAAAAACCCAGAATCCAGTTCCTGGTAGTCCTACTGGATGCTGCAAAGAACACTGTCAAGCCAGTGGACAGTTGAGCTGAAAGTATTTGCTGTATGGCAAATTTGGAAACTTATATATGGAAGCTAAAATGTCTCTTGATATTTATCGATTGAGTTAGGTTGAGTTTGGTGCCAAATTATACAAATAACTACGGTACCCTGTCGGGCAGGATTTGTCCCAAGTCAAAATGCACACAAGTTGAACAGTGACTTTATTAAATCAAGCTCAATATGAGTTAAATGTAAGAAACATCCAATTTTTAATAAGACCTTTCTTTTAGCACACTGCGTTATATGGAAAGAATCCTTCATGTAAGTGAGTGAGATTGAGGTAGTTTTAATATTGATAGGTTTGTTGACCTTTACAATTTACCTTTCAAACAGAGGCACAGATTTAGCTAATGTTCTCTGATCCACAGATTTATTGAACATACACCCTAAGATTTTCAGAATGGGCGAAGTTTCCACGGGGAACCCAGCATACCTTTCTAAACCAGATGAGTGTAGTAACACACAGATGCCTTTACCACCATACAAGGGATGAAGTTTCATAAGTGAATTAGATTTGTCTGTTCACACAGATAAACACATGGAACAGATTTGATGGATAGGAATAGAAATCCATCAAAAAGAAGTGCTGATGATCTCACATTAAGGTGAGAATTCATTCATTTATATCACACATTGGTTGTGAGTGCACTAGATGTCAAATTTAGGATTGAAGAATACTCACCTTGCTTTGGTTTAGCATGGAAATGCAATATACCACAAGCCATGTTAGATTATTTGAACACATTGTAGATATGCTGATTAATTGCAGAGAAATTATTAGCAGATGAGTAATGTGTTATTCAGGATTTGTAATCACTTATAACAACTTACATGGCATGCAAGTTAACTAAGCAGTATTATTAATGAATTGATGCAGAGTATCATATAATTTGTATTTAATGATTGTGATCACACTGGGAAAGCAATAGTGAATGAATTTCTAAAATGATATAATTTTGTTATTTTGTAGAATTTATTTGAAAATTGAACCCCTGATGAAGAGAAAGATATTCTCGAAACACGTTGGGACTCATGAATAAATACTATTTAATATGTTAAACTAATTGCCTCAAGACACATTTGTAATATGGAACAAGTATGATTACGATTACCCAATCCAAGAGTTATCTGAAATATCAAACTACTGATATAAGTATTTGGTAAATGCTTGGCTCAGTAATACTGCCTGTGAAAGTGTGGTGGGTGTGGGAGTTTCCTAACTGGGAACCTCTTTTTTTGTTCCTTTATTAGTTTTTCAACCCATGTGTCAGGGTTGACGGATTCTCCTTCGCACCGTCAAATTACTAAAATATCTTTATGAAAATATTTTGCATAAACACTATCCATTAAGGAGATTTTCATAGCACTGTTGAACAAAGGTGTGCTGAGTGTAATGTCCTTGCAAACTCCACCAAAGATATTAGTTGGTGTAAGAACATCCAATGCTCTCCTCAACAACATTTCCCTACTTCAAACTAAAATGAATTAAAAAAAAGAAACTCAAACTGACAAGCCCCTAGACCAGCGTCCCCCCAGCCCGCTCTCCATTCCCAGGTTCAAATTACTCCGGTCACAAACTCTGAAACTAGCAAGATTATTGGAGGTCTGAAACCATCAAAATGCAAAGCAGACATTTGTCCAGCTTCCTTCATAAAGTATTGCGCTAAAGAGCTTGCCCCTTTAATCACAGTGTTAATCAACAATGCCCTTTCAACTGCCAATGTCCCAGAGAATCTGAAAGAAGCCCGGGTACTACCCCCTCCTCAAGAAGCATACACTAGACGCCAACATTCCCACCAACTACTGCCCCATCACGACCGTAACCTTCCTCCTCAAAATACTCAACAGAGCAGCCTATCTGCAAATCCCAAACTATCTGGAAATCCACAATCTCCTTGGTCTCCACCAATCAGGCTTCCGTCACGGAACGGAATCAGCCCACATAGACTTAAAAATCCAAGTGAACGAAATCAAAGACAATGGCAACATGGCCATCCTCATCCTACTTGAGCTTTCTGCAGCCTTTGACTCAGTCAATCGAAAAACCCTTTGCCAACACCTCTCCTCAGCTGCCTGCTTCTCGGCCAAAGCCATAGCCTGGATAGATTCCGTCCTATCCAATCGCACAATGAGAGTTTTCTCCACCTCAGCGGCAGCCCCCCTCTGCCCAGACCTGTGGAGTGCCTCAAGGCTCATGTGTCTCACCAACCCTGTATAATATCTTCACCAAACCCCTCTTTGACCTCCATGATGCCCTGAGTATCACCTACACTAACTACGCTGATGACGCCCAAATCCTCCTACCCATCCCAGGCAACTATGACACTGACTCCATCGCACTAAGCAAATTATACCAAACCATCCAGGCCTGGATGGCACAACACAGACTATGCCTCAACGATGAGAAAACTGAACTATTCCTTATTGGCACACAATCTCGACTAAACTTACTCAATGACTTATACAAATCCTTTTCTATCGGCTGGAACATCATTGTTGCCAAAGAGGTAAAGACCTGGTGAGTATACCTGGACTCCACGCTATCACGAACTAAACAGGTAAACGCTATCGCATCAGCTGCTGCATCACATTCGCTAGAGCCCTCGTACTATCCAGGATCGACTACTGTAACTTCCTTTTTGCTGGCACCATTGCCCGCAATATAAACAAACTTCAGCTCATCCAGAATAATGCTGTAGGAGCAACTCTAAACATCTCCAAAAAAGACCACATTTCCACAGCCAGACGAAACATCCACGGGCTCCTGGTCCAAGAACGCATCATGTTCAAAACGTTAGCATTGACCCACAAATACATCTCAAACACTGTACCAGCCTACCTGTCCAGAAAGGTTTCCAAGGCCCAATCCTCCAGGCCTACCCGGGCTGCCTACTTGCACCTACTTGACATCCCTAGATGCAGGCGCCAGAAAGCAGGGGTAAGTAACTTCCTGGTGCCATACTCTGGAATGCCCTCCCTCTAGCTTTAAGATCTGATGACACCTTCTGGTACTTCCGCAAGGGTCTCAAAACCTGGCTCTTTTCTCAAGACCCTCAAATTTAACTGAACCCGCCCAACCCGACTTCTCATGGCACTGCCACCTTCACCCTGATCAGAAACTTAGATTCAAATAAGATGTATCACATATGTTCGTAACCGTTGTAACCATTACCTGTAACTAATGTACTACTTATGTAACCCTGTTGTAACCTGCAACCATGTTGTTACCAAGTGCCAACACTGCCATCTTGTAAACCAGCGCCCAGATGCCCCCAAGTTAGGCACGCTTTATAAATGCCAAAATAAATAAATATAGTAACGTGAGGAAATAATTGAATGAACTGATAACGAGTTACTAAGAACTATTGAAAAAGCACATATTGAGAAGACAAGTGCTGGAAGTGTATGTTTATGGACGGTGGACAGATTCTTTTTGGACATTACAAAAGGCGACTGACGAACACCTTAGTTATTCCTTTAGGTAGGGAATACCCCTTAGCCATAGGGAAATTTAGGTTTACATCTTAATATTTGATGGAAAAAAATAAACCTTGGTGTCCATCATTCTTCTGTCTGACCCGCCACACTCCCTGGAACACTAACAATTAGATAGAAAAGGGACAGTTAGGAAGTCCCTGAGGGAGTCTAGAGAGCCAGCGTCTTATGGAGTGATCCTTAGTGTAAGACAGTAATAGATCGTAGGGGTTACCGGTCGGTAGTAGTAATTTGCGGATGACAGAATCCTTGGTTGGGGAGGAGATCCCACGAGAGATGAGAGCGAGTGACGGCCCTAGGGCCCACAAACGAAAACAATAAAAACACTTGAACCATCCATAAGTCTCAGAGCAATTATGTGCCATCTGCGACAGCTGTTTTATAGCTTGTTAGGAAGCAGAACAATCCCGGTTGCAATTCCATCTCCCCACATGCACTGGAATAGAGGCAACCTCAGACATGTTTCAACTTTGAAAAAGGTGCATCTTGACTTCAAAAGCATAGCAAGCTCTGGAAGACAAATGCATATATTTGCTGATTTTACGACACAGCTGATAGTTAACAATTTCCCTTCTACCTAGCTCTTTCATTGCTCTGTGTTGCCATAACAATAGTATTTGCTTGTTTAAAGAGTTGAGCATTAGCCTAGCGTGATCTGGATTGAAAGGGCCCCTAATTTAATGGCCTGCCAATGTGACCCTAAGTGTGAGCCCATTCCATCAGAAACCTTAGGTCTATATATAGAAAAGAAAGGCATTTTCCCAGGAGGGTGACATTCTGTGGAAGTGAGAGCATGTACAGTTTAATCCCTGGCTCCATCACTGAGCTGTTCAACCATTTTGTCTTTCTTTGCCTGTCTTGAAAACAATTTTAACCATTTACACCCACAGAGGAAGTGCAAGCTAATACGATTTCACAAATGTTATTAACCAGGGAAAGCATGTATTCTGTACTGCCTGCCATCGCGCCCTCCCTGCCTGCAATTTTCTGCATTTCTCCCGCCCCTGCCGAAGGGATTCACCATCTGTTTATGCCTATTACCAACTGGAAGACTTCACAGGTAGGAAAGAAAGGAATACATTGGACAAGGGAAGCGAACCAATGGGAGCAGGGGTGGAAGTATAAGGAAGGAGCATGGACACATGAAGGTGTGGCTTATTCAGGTTAGGTTAGAGGAGCTGGTGGAGTCAGACCAAAATACCAGCCGGAGGAAGGCAATTTTTCAACACAGTGAGGTATTGGTTGGTGAGAGCAAGTGGTACTGTTTTGGGAGTATGCTTTCAAGGAAGGTGAGTGAGAGTGCTAGTAGGAGTGTAGGAAGTGATTGAAAGGTGATTGAGTGAACAGTGGTCTCTTCGAAGAAGGTGTGGTGGAGTGGTAGTAATAGTG